>NC_067398.1:242328529-242928529 GCF_016432865.1 Antechinus flavipes | reverse complement strand
ATCATGCACATATGTATACATACAAACAAGCAGAGATGGAAACAAACAAATTGACTTGAAACAGCTAAGTCCTGGGTTTGAATAAAATTCATTGCTCAGGAGCAATTGACTGATGATGTGAATAGAGCATGAGCCCTGGAGTCTGAAAGACCAGAATTCAAATCCAACTGGCAACATTTACTAGCTGTGTTACCCTGGGCAAGTCACTTAATCTTGATTGCCTCTCTCCCCACTCCCCAAATTCATTGCTTCTATTAAAGGTTAGACTAGGTGACACTTAAGATCCTTTCCAATTCTAAATTCTCTGAATCTTTCAATTCTACTTCTGTCATTTACTAGTTGTATGTCCACAAGTGAATCGCTCACAAAACTCAGGTTCTTCATATATAAAATAGACACCATAAATCAGGAGCTCAGACTTTTAAGTTCATCTATTCTTATTACCATTTTATAAATAAGGAAACTGAGGGTTCTAGAGGATGGCAAATATAGGGGAACTGAGAACAGTATACTTGCAGCAAAGATACTTACAGCAGTGTTAACTCAGTGTGATTGATGAGATGCTGGTTCTCTAATTCACACATACTTAATATGCTGTAATGATGTAATCATACCGAGGTATTTAAGAGCTGAGAAAACAGGGAATAAAGACATTCCATCTTTAACCATCCTCCTGGTGGCTCTCCTACCTACTTCACTCCTCCACTAAGACTAAGGCTGGTCCTGGGATCCTCCAGAAAGCTAGCCCACACATTACAGAGGGCCAGCAAAGTTAAATGACTTGCTCAAGACCATTTAAATGATGAGTAGTGAAGGAAGAATTGAAACTCTGATCCTCTGATTGCAACTTTTTTGTTGTACTTTTTTACAGCCACTCTAAACTACTTTTTTCAGCCACTATAAATTACCTAGAACACCTCTCTCAGAGGCTTGTTGAGAGGAGCAAATGAAAAAATGAATATAATACAATTTGCAAACCCCATATACATGTCAAACATTATCAATATGTTACAAAACAATAATACATCAAACAAATCTTTGTTCAAAACCTGGGAAAGACTCAATATCTCTTAGTAAGGAAAATAGTGGCTCTTCCTGCGGGGTCTGTGCCCAGGCTGGAATGGTATGACTTTTTGTCCTGGACAAGAATACAAGTACTGGCTCTTTTATGGGAACAAAGAATTGGAAAATGAGGGTATGCCCAACAATTGGGGAATGGCTGAATAAATTGTGACGTGTGATTATGATGGAATATTGTTGTGATATAAGAAATGATGAATAGGATACTCTTGGAAAAAACTGGAAAGACTTCCATGAGCAGATGCAAAAATGAAATGACTGTGTACAAAGTAGCAGCAGTATTTAAGAATGATCAGCGGTTCAATGACATAACTATTCTCTGCAATATGATGATCCAACACAACTCTGAAGGAATAATGATGAAAAATGCTATCCAGAGGAAAAAAAATGGATGTTTGTCTAAATGAAGATTGGAACATTTTTAAAAACCTTTTAAATTTTTTCTTAAGGATTCTTTTTTTGATCTGTTTTCTTTCACAATATAACTATTATGTAAATGTTTTGCATGACTACACATGTATAACCCATATTGAATTGCTTGCATTCTCAATCAGGTAAAGTGGGGAGGGAGGAAGAGAATTTGGAACTCAAAGTTTTTAAATCAATGTTAAAAATTCTTTTACATGTAACTAAGGAAAAATAAAATACTAAATTAAAAAATAACAACACTCCTCTATTAAAAACAAGAAAGAAACAAATAAAAGTAATACAAGTGCTGCCTTTAAATAAAGAATCTGGCAAGCAAAGCACAGTGCCTTCATTATGACCAATTATCCAAATAGCAAATACTTGTTAGAGAATTCAATCAAATCAGGAAAAGAAGCCTTTATTAAGCACTTACTACATGCTAGACACCATACTAAACTCTGGGCATAGAAATGCAAACCCCAATCCTCACAAGACTTAGATTCTAATGAAGAAAGACATTACTTAAAAGCAAGAGGAAAAATATGTGTGGGAAGAAGGTACCCCTAAAAAGTATAATGGATGGATAGAGTATGAGTCCTGAAGTCAGGAGGAACTGAGTTCAAATTTGGCCTCATAAACTTAACACTTCTTGCTCTGTGACCTTGGGCAAGTCACTTAACCCCAATTGCCTCAGCAAAAAATTTTTTAAAAGCATGATGGAGAATCAGGTGTAAAATGGAATGACAGACAATATGATTAGCCTCAGAGTTTTCCTTAAAATAAAGGGTCTGATGTGATGGAGAGAGCCATCTGCATTCAGAAAGAGGACTTTGAGGACTGAATGTGGATCACAACATAGTATTTTTCACCTTTTTATTGTTGTTTGCTTGTTTTTTTCCTTTCTTATTTTTTCCCTTTTTGATCAGATTTTTCTTGTGCATCGTGATAAATTTGTAAATATGTTTTAGAAGATTTGTACATGTTTAACCTTATATTGGATTACTTGCTCTATTAGGGCAAGAGCATGGAGGAGAGAAGAAAAATTTGGATCACAAGGTTTTGCAAGGTGAAAGTTGAAAACTATTTTTGCATGTATTTTGAAAATAAAAAGTTATTATTAAAAAAATAAAACAAAGAGTTTGGGAGCTAATTAGAGGAAAGGGTCATGGGGACCTCCCAAGAGAGAAATCCAGGGGTGGGATAAATTTCCAGGAATAAGGGGACATGGTAGAAAAAGTCTGATAATGTCAGGAGAAGAGACTGAGGAAGAATGAAGTCATAAATTTTCTTCTCCAGATTGAGAGCTAGCCAAGAACTGGGATTTTAAGATAATGGATATCTGAAAGAAATGATTTGATGCACATGCCAATTACTCATTCATCTAGATGTTCCAAGTAAAATTTCTATAGAGATAGACTTTTTAAAAAAATAAAGTATTTGGACCATTTAATCAAAAAACAAGCATCTACAAGTATCCATCATATGCCAGATACTGTACTAGATGTTGGTCCTTATTCTCTCAGTCATTTGCAAAAATATCTTCACTGAGAGATTTTAGCTGAGATTTGAAGGAAGCCAGGAAGCATAGACGAAAAGGAATGACATTCCAGACATAAGGTACAACTAGAGAAAATACTTAGAGCAGAGAGATGGAGAGTTTTGGCCAGCAACAGCAAAAGAATCAATGTCACTAGATTGAGGTGAATGGGAAGGAAGTTGGAGAGAGTTGTGGTGAGAGAGAACCATGTTATGATTTGTCTAGAGTCTCATAAGGATGAGTAAGTGTAACATTAGAACTCATATCTCCCCAAGTTTAGAGATGATCTCCCTAACCATTAAGACTCTACTAAGTCTTTGTTAGCTCCTACTAAGTCCTTGTTGGGAAAAAAAATTCACTGAGTTAAGACTTAAGTTGTTATACTTTAACATATTTAACATGTATTGGTCAACCTGCCATCTGGGGGAAGGGGTGGAGGGAAGAAGGGAAAAAGTTGGAACAAAAGGATTTGCAACTGTCAATGCTGAAAAATTACCTATGCAGATATTTGTAAATAAAAAGCGATAATTAAAAAGAAAAGACTTAAGTTGTATCCTCAGCCATAAGGGAAAGAATATTCAGGAATAACATCTGAATAGCATCTATATCTTTTGTGATGATTCTATATCAAAGGATGTCCTTTATTCAAAGGACTCAACTATTAAATCCCTACCTGAGTTTAATTCTAAAGGAAAAAAACTTTGCCTCAGAGAAATTTGTCTGCTTTCTTTTGTTAGAAAGCAAAAACTGAAAAGCCATTATGTTTCCCTTTTTCCTTAGCTGCCGGGAGGTTTAAAGCCAAATTTGGTGCCCAATTTTCAAAAACCTGATAGCTTTTACTTCTTTCCCATGTTTTCCTGAAGATAATTTTTTTTTCTTTTTTTCCTCTTTTTGCATTATTTTAAATTTTTATCCCATGAGAAAATCTTTTGGAAGTAAGGAAAGAAAATTTAGATTTATAAAGTATGTTTTTTTTAATCCTCAATAGTATTTCATTTTTCAATCACATGTAAAGTTAGTTTTCAGTATTCATTTTTGTAACATTTTGAGTTTCAATTTTTTTTACTCTCTCCCTTAACTTCCCCCCTCTCCAAGACATCAAGCAATCTGATAGAGGTTATATAGGTACAATCATTTTAAGCATATTTTTATATTAGTAATTTTATGAAAGAAAAATCAGGACAAAAGATAAAAACCATGAGAAAGAAAAAGCAAACAAACAAAAAGGAAGGTAAAAATAGCATGCTTTGATTCACATTAAAGACTCAAGTCTTTTTCTGGATGTAGGTGACATTTTCCACCCCAATATAGAGTATTTTTAAGATTTACAAAGAACTTTCACTATAACAACCCTGTGAAAAAAGTAGTTTATTGTTATTCTTTTTTTTTTTTTTACAGATCAGTAAACAAACTCAATTAAGTTACTCCAATATAGTTTAACAAACATTTATTAGACACCTATATATGCAAAGCATTGACTGTCTCAAATGTTAGGAATGAAAGGACAATAATATCATAGTCCTTTCTCTCAAAGAGCTTATACTTTAATTTTGATTTATTTGTTTGTTTATTTAATAGTTTTCCTCAGTTACATTTAAAATGATTTTTTTTACATTTGATTTTAAAATTTTTGAGTTCTATGTTCTTTCCCTTATCCCCACCCACAATTAAGAAATTACATGTGAAGTTATACAAAACATATCCATAAAAGTCATATTGTGGGAAAAAAACATAGATCTTCCACTCTGATGAAAATAAAAACCCTCAAGATAAATAAAGTTTTAAAAAAGAGAGAGATAGAGAGAAAGAATGCTTTAATCTGTATTCAGTCACAGTTAATTCCTTCTCTGGGTATGGATAAGATTTTTCATGATAAGTTCTTCAGAATAGTCATGGATCATTGTATTGCTAAGAATAGCAAAGTCATTTACAACTAGTAATCCCAGAACATTGCTATTACTTTGTATATAATACATTTCACTTTGTCTGACTTCATGGAAGATTTTCCAGATTTTTTTTTCTGAAAGCATCCTATGCATCATTTCCCATACAACAATAATACTCTATCACAAACACATACCACACTTTATTGAGTCATTCCCCAACTGATGGGCATCCCCTCAATTTCCAATTTTTTTGCCCTGAGAAGAGAGGTGCTATGAATATTTTGCATATATAGATCGGTTTCCCTTTTTAAAAATCTCTTTTGATCAAACAATATGTATGAATTTATAGCCTTTTGAACATAGATCATTTATTAATTGGTGCATGTCAATTTTTTTTTTCAAATTTGATCAGTTCCCTCTATGTTTGAGAAATGAGGCCTTATCAGAAAAACTTATTTCAAAATAAAGAGCTTATGCTCTATTAGTGAAATATACCATATACTCAGATAAGCAAATAGAACTATTAAAGTTATATTGCATGGGAAAAGCTAAGCTATAAGAAATTAAAGGTTTAAGAAGAAGAGAAAGTTTACATTGTGAGCCATGAATTTGAGTACTAAGGAGTTGAGTGTTGAGTTAGAAAATTCTGCTTTATGGTCACTGTCTAATGACTGACTGTCTTTGGCTCGGGACTAAACAGTAGGGTTGTTCTGAAAGGAGTCTAATCTTGGGATGAGTCAGAAAATAGGAGGCTGTTAATTTACTTCCTATTTATCTGCATAGAATGCTCACAAGATAGCTGAGGAAGCTCTATTGTTTCATCCAATTAATCTAATATTTGGCTCACAAGATTATAAATTAAGACATGGAAACTTACGAGTTGAATATAGTCCACTCATCTCATTATTCAATTGGGGAACCTGAGACTAAGAAAGATTAAATCACTTGCCCAAAATCACAAATGGAATAAGTATCATAGGTGAGAGTTGAATCCAAACACAAATGAGGCTTATAAACAATGTTATTTTTCCATTGCATATCTGCATCTTCCAGAGGTAGTCTAACCAAGGCGAAACAAAAGGGGCTCATTGTCAAGAAGAGTTGGAGAATCTTCTGACAGCTAATTTTCCTAACTTTCTCTCTCCCTCCTTCTTCATCAATCTATATTTAATCTATATAGGAAAATTTCTATGTATACATAGATAGATAGATCATAGATAGATACAAGATAGATAGATAAATTGATAGGTAGATGTGTGTGTAATAATAATAATAATAATGATACAATCTATCTCAGGGATGCTGTGAGGACCAAATGAGGTAATATTTGCAAAGATTTTAGTAAAGTCCCTGGCACACAATAGGTGCTTACAGAATACTTCTTTCCTCATTCCTTTTCAAAAAACCAAATATCACTATAAGGAACTCTAATGGACATCTACATCTTTGCTGATGGAGTATTCTGTTAGGAATACTTTGCTATACATTACACTTTCAGGAAGTGAAAATGCTAATGCTGGGTGTCTGTATGAATCAGCAAGTGAAAAAAGTGATTTTATCCAAAGAGGAGAAAAGAGAAGGGATCACACCTAATCCTCTCATCAGTCTAGATTTATGTATTTGCTCAGTTTAGGTTTGTTTTGAATTGCCTCAGTCCTATCTAACTCTTAGCAGACTCCTTTGGGGTTTTCTTGGTAAAGATACTAGAGCAATTTGCCATTTTTTTCTCTTTTTACAAATGAGAAAACTGAGATAAGGAAGGTGAAGTGATTTGCCCAGGGTGACACAGCTAATAAGTCTGAGATCATTTTTGAATCCAGGAAAATGAGTCTTCTTGACTCCAGATCTGGCATGCTATCCACTACACCAACTAGTTGCTCTTCCCTCCCCTTCTCCAGGTTGAGGTAAGACCAAATTGGGGGTTCTAGTTATATCTAAAAGAGAGAAAAGAGAGGGCAATTTTCCATCAGAGCAGCCAAGATTGGGAAAATAGGTTTCAATTTTGTCCCTTCAGCATCTATTGAGGAATTTTCATTACAATGGACCATGGAATTTTTGTTACTAATATATTATTGGGAAGAAAATCTGGAAAACAGTTTGACCTTATTTTACTGTTACTTAGCTTCTAGACTTGAAAGCTCCATATTGTATCCAGGTTTCTTAGTCCAAGTAATTGCTTATCATAACCAATCAGTCATCAAGTATTAATTAAATGACTTCTATTTGTCTAACACTGGGATAGACACTGAGGAGATAATACAACATAGCAAAAAGATATTTAATTTAATTTAATCCATTCTATCAATCAGCAAGCATTTGTTAAATACTATTATGCACTAAGCACTGTGATAGGCACTGGGAATACAAAAAGAAATCATATAGTCCTTGTTCTCAAGAAACTTATTGAGGAATACAACAAGTACACACATACCACATACACACACACACACACACACACACACACCCCTATATCAAATAAATATGCTACATATGGTATATGTACATTTTATAAAGGAAGACAACAAATTATATATATATATATATGCATATATACGTGAGTATATACATGCCATATATATGCATATATACAAATAAGTATACATAAATATATATAGATACACAAACATGCTTATGTGTATTTGTTGTCTTCCACTATAGAATATGTGAGTATGCATAGAATATAATTGCATATGTTATACACACACACACACACACACACACACACACACACACACACTTTTTTCCCATCTAGATTAAATTCTGGTCAGAAAAGAAGGATAAATAGTAAAAGTTAGAATCGCTGCCAAAAAGTTTTTTTTCTCCTGACTATGGGCCCTCTTCATCTTGCCCTGATCAGGCCACATCTGGAGTATGCAAATATACACTGGAAAAATAACAGTGTTTATAAGCCACATTTGTGTCTTATGAAAGACGGAATTGGGAAAACATTGCAGTCTATATTCAGACCAACATAAGGGGCTTTTTTTTTTCGGTATGGAAATAGGCTTAATTTCCTCTATTTTGCTCCAACATTCCCCTGACTGCCCTTTTATCCCAGAAGTATTCCATACGCCCAGACCCTGCCAGACCGGCATTTATGGTTTCTAGCAACATGTGCCAGGTCCCAAAGAGTTTTGTTGCCAAATGAGTTTGGAAAACGTTTGAATAAAGCTACACCAAGCAGCAGGGAAAGAAATCTTTCTGCCAGCTAGCTACTATTAAGGGTGGTCACTGATCATGACAGCTGAATTATTTTCCTAATGTCTTTTATCTACCACAGGCAATGCAGATAGACTCTGAGCCTTAGAGTCCAGAAAATCTGGGTTCAGATTCTGCTTCTGACACCCACTAGCTATGTGATTTTTATTATTGTTGTTTAGTCATTTTCAGTTGTGTCTGACTCTTTGTGACCCCCTTGGGGTTTTTCTTAGCAAAAATACTGAAGTGGTTTGCCATTTTCTTTTTCAGCTCATTTTTAAGATGAGGAAACTAAGGCAGTCACACAAGTGTTTGAGGCTGAATTTGAACTCAGATCTTTCTTTTCTAACACCGTGCCACCTAATTTCCCAGCTGTGTGACAACTGTTGGCAAATCATTAAATCTTTCATTGCCCCTCAAGCAACTGCATATGACTTGAGGTTACAGAAGACTCCTTAGTTTACATATGTTGGCGGAAGTTTCCATACTGAGATTTCCCTATAACAATGAAAATAATAAGTCCAGATCAAAAAGTGTATATATAATTTCAAGTACTGAACATATCATTTATGTACTTATTGGACAATGTAAGCCATTCAGAACACAGCTGCAAGAGTCAGAGAGAATGCAAAAGCACTTGGAGCAACTATAATAGGTGTCATAAAAATCATGCATTAAAGCACAAGCTGTTTGTTCCAAAAAGAGCCCCCTCTGGTTCACTCAGAACCTATTTACTTTTATTTTACATACAATTCTCCAGCCCTTCCTTTGTTATTTAGTATCTACAATGATGAGGGGAAATCACAGAACATAGGGCTTATTGTAAGAAAGCTTTAATGATGGAAGAAGATTTTGAGGTCATCTAGATTGAGCTTCTCACTTTATAATCAAGGAAACTGACTTCCAATGAAATTAAATAATTTGTCCAAGGTACTATTTTTTCTTTTTTTATTACAGCTTTTTATTTTCAAAACATTTCTGGATAATTTTTCAATATTGATCCTTGCATATTGTATTTGGAATTTTGTATTCCAAATTTTTCCCTCCCTTCTGTCCATCCCCTCCTCTAGATGGCAAGTAGTCCAATATATGTTAAACCTAGTAAAAATATAATTAAATCCAAAATATGTATACATATTTATACAATTATCATGCTGCACAAGAAAAATCAGATCAAAAAAGAAAACAAAATTGTTAGAATCCTAGTGTTAACTCAATGGAATTGATACAATGCTTATTGGTTCACACATTAGAGCAAATCCTTACAAGGTGTTAAGTTACTAATATTAATAGAAACAATGCTTAAGTTAACACCTTTGAGAGTTCACACATTAGCTCACACATTAGTTCACACATTTGGGAGATTTCAGGGTTCAGTATGAAATAGCCAAATTCACACCTCCCATAATCCCACTCTCAGAGGAGGAGTCAACCTTTGAGTTTACACCTCTAAAAGAGCATAAAAACAGCTGAGCTCACTCAGGAAGGTTCATTTGAAAAGATTGTGAGGGGAGCCTCAGTTGGAGATAGGCAGAAGCTGGAAGAGCTAAAGGACTAGCAACAAGAGCTCTCGGAACCAAGGAAAGATTACTGGGCTATTTTGGAAGAAACAATAAATAACTGTACTTAAATTCCTAGCTGCATTTGAGGTGATTATTACTTTGAACTGAAACTAAGGCTGCCTCCAGAAAACCTCCCTGAGAAACTTGTTCCCAGAGAGAACCATCATATATTATACAAAAGAAAACACCACACAAAATGAGAAAGAAAACAAAATGCAAGCAACCAACAAAAAAGAGTGAAAATACTATGTTGTGATCCACACTCAGTCCCCACAGTCCTCTTTCTGGGTATAGCTGGTTCTAACACAAGTCTATTGGAACTAGTCTCAATCATCTCACTGTTGAAAAGAGCCACGTCCATCAAACTTGATCTTCATATAATCTTGTTGTTGCCGTGTATAATGATTTCCTGGTTCTACTCACTTCACTTAGCATCAGTTCATGTAAGTCTCTCCAAGCCTCTCTAAAACCATCCTGCTCAATTTTCAGTATCTTGCCACTAGAAAAAGGGCTGCCACAAACATTTTTGCACATGTGGGACCTAATCTCTCCTTTATGATCTCTTTGGGATAAAAACCCAATAGAAATCTGGTATCTGCTGAATCAAAAGATAGTCACATTTTGAAAGACCTTTGGGCATAGTTCCAAATTACTTTCCAGAATGTTTGGATCAGTTCATAATTTCACCAACAATGTATTATTGCCCCAGTTTTCCCATATCCCCTCCAACATTTGTTATTATCTTTTCCTGTTATCTTAGCCAATCTGAGAGGTATGTAGTAGTATCTCAGAGTTGTCTTAATTTGCATTTCCCTGATCATTAGTGATTTAGAGCACCTTTTCATATGATGAGAAATGATTTCAATTTCTTCATCTGAAAATTGTTCATATCCTTTGACCAATTTATCAATTAGAGAATGTCTTGAATTCTTATAAATTTGAGTCAATTCTCTATTTATTTTAGAAATGAGGCCTGTATCAGAACCCTTGAAAGTAATTTTTCCCCTAGTTTATTGTTTCCCTTCTAATCTTGTCTGCATTGGTTTTGTTTATACAAAACCTTTTAAACTTAATATAACCAAAATTATCTATTTTGTGTTTGATAATGTAGTCCAGTTCTTCTTTGGTCACAAATTTCTTCCTTCTCCACATATCTGAGAGATAAACTATATTTGCTTATAATATTGCTCTTTATGTCTAGATCTTGAACCCATTTTGACCTTATCTTGATATATAGTGTTAAATGTGGGTCAATGCCTAGTTTCTGCCCTATTAATGTCCAATTTTTCTAGCAGTTTTTGTCAAATAGTGAGTTCTTACCCAAAAGTTGGGGATTTGGGGTTTGTCAAAGACTAAATTATTATAGTCATTGGCTATTTTGTCCTGTGAACCTAACCTACTCCACTGAACAACTACTCTATTTCTTAGCCAGTACCAAAATTTGATGATTGTTGCTTTATGATATAGTTTTAGGTCTGGCATAACTAGGCCACCTTCATTTGCATTTTTTCATTAATTTCTTTAAAATTCTTAATCTTTTATTCTTCCAGATGAACTTTGTTATTGTTTTTTCTAGATCTGTAAAATAATTTCTAGGGAGTTTGATTGGTATGGCTCTGAATAATTAGATTAAGTAGAATAAATAGATTAATTTAGGTAGTATTTTCATTTTTATTATATCACTCATCCTACCCATGAGCACTTGATAGTTTTCAAATTGAATAGACTTGACTTTATTTGTGTAGAGGGTGTTTTGCAGTTGTGTTCATACAGTTCCTGATTTTGTCTTGGCAGATAGACTCTCAAATATTTTATATTATTGACAGTTATTTTAAATAGAATTTCTCCTTTGTATCTCTTGCTGCTGGACTTTGTTGGTAATATATAAAAATGCTGATGATTTATGTGGATTTATTTTGTATTCTGCAACTTTACTAAAGTTGTGAATTGTTTCTAGTAGTTTTTTAGTTGATTTTCTAGGGTTCTCTAAGTATCAAGGTAATATATTCAATAAATGACTGAGGCAGGATCTGAACCCAGGACCTCTGTCTCCAAGTTCAGCAAACTCAGCCCATTCTTTATACATCTCTATGACACGGATGGACCTTCTAGCACTCCATCCTCATAATTCTTTTGACTGACCAACTTCTTTGAGGATAGTGCTTCCAAACTGCTCCATTTCTATCTTAAACCCTGAAATTTCTCTTTATCTGTACCATAAAGGTAGTACAAGAGACTCTGTCAAATTACTAAGATCTAAGAAAATATACTCTTGTCTATAATACTCACTGTAACCCTAGGCAAATTCTTAACTCCAATCACCTCATCAAAAATAAATAAAATAAATAAATATAAAATTTTCCCCCTTCTATTTCCATAGCATAAAACATTTGTGACATATCTTCTCTTTTGTTGATTTCTGTAGTATTGTTCTCTTTTGGTATTCTTTGATCACTCCTCTTGTCTGCTTTGCTATTTTCTTGACCTCTTCCCATTTCCCTCTCTTATAGTAAGAATTTTAGGATTTAGAGATTAGGAGCTTTTTTAGACACCATTTATTCAGATCTATGAACTTGTTTCTTAATATTTTGAGTCAAATCAAATTAGCAAGAATTCACTAAGCACCTGCTATGTGGTAATTATTTCAATAGAAGTTACTTCCTTTGTAATCCTAAGTAATGTATTTTATGTTTTTAAAAACTTATTTTGACAAGGGATCCACAGGCTTCATGAAATTGCTAAAGGAGTCTGACAAACAAAAATGCTAAGGAATCTTATTAACATAATCCAATTCCTTAATTTTATAATTGAGGAAACTGGGAGCCAGAAAGGTTGTTACCTGCTTAGGATGTTATGGATACAGGGAGTAATACCAAAATTTAAATCCATGTCCTCTGACTCTCAATCCAGTGTTTTTTTTCCATCCAATGAACAACACTGCTCCTTACCTTAAGTCTGGGTGAACCTCATGATTTAATGACTAACTGACTGTATTGTACTTCCCCTATTTTAAGTGTTCTCTCCCTTGATAATTGCTTCTCTTATGATAACTTTAATCATCACTTTCATGCTTATGATTCTCAAATCTCTATTTCTAGGCCCAACCTCTGCCCAAAACTATAGTTCCATATTTCCAACTGCCTAATGGATAGTTCTATTTGAAGATCCTGCCATCACCTCAAATTTACTATGTTCCAAATTGAACTAATTCTTCTCCCACCCAAATCTTCCCCTTCTGTATACTTCTCCATTTCTGTTGATGGAATCACTACCCTTCAAATCACTAAACCATGAAACTTTAAAATTGTAGTTGAGTCTTCTCTCATATGACCCAACATATCCAATTAGTCACCAAGCACTGTAATTCTGTATCAGTTCCCTTCCAGCAACAACCACTTTAGATTATCATTTCTTCTTGCCTTTTCCCACATCAATAGCCTCCTAACTTTTCAGCCTTCTCTCCTTTTCCAATCCACCATCCACTCTGCTGCCTGAGTAATTTTATGAACATAGAACCCATCACTTCAATCCTACACTAAGAAAACCTTCAAAAGTTTTCCACTGCTTACTAAATCTAGAACAAATTTCTGGTCCTGACCTTTAATGTCCTTCATAACCTGACTAGAATTTACCTATCTTTAGTTCTTCTATAAGAGTTTCCTGCTGATTCCCCAATGTTATTCATATTTTGTGTGGTATCTAGTTACTTATGTATTATCTCCCTCACTGATAGGTTAGTTAATTGGGGTAAGGACTATGTTTACTTCTCTTTGTTAACTCAGCTGGCAAATAGTGAATATTTAATAATTTTCTGGATTAGTTGGTTGAATGATACTCCCTTTTTTGTAATTCAAGTCAAACTAAGTTATTCTCCATCCTCCATTCTTATCCTGAACTTTCCCATTTCTGTGGTTTTGTTCATTGCCATGCATGGCTAGAATGTACTCTTTTTGACTTCTAGCTCTTAGAAGTCTTCCTTCAAGGTTCAACTCAGATGCTAACTCTTTCCACACTTTTTTCATGACCATCCTTAACTTCCAATTGAAAGTGGTTTCTCCCTCCTCAAATTACCAATAACTTTGCCTGAATCTCTATTTTGCACTGATCACATTTACCCCAAAATCAATTATCTTTATATGTGTCATTTCCCACATTAGACTGTATTAGTTTTAGAGAAGAGTCAACATCAAATTTATCTCTAAGCATAGTATGTCTAACACCTGAAGCACCAACAATCCCCTCCCAAACACACACACACACACACACACACACACACACACACTTTTTTGTGCAATTTTCTTCAATATGTGTAGCAAAAAGATTCTTGGACTTAAAGTCAACATTTTTGATGAAACAAGTTTTGGAAAAAGAAGGAGATGCTCCTCAAATGGGAAATGTCTGAACAAGTAATGGTACATGAAGATAATGGAATATTATTGTTCTATAAAAATGATGAACAAGCTGATTATAGGAAGACCTGCAAAGATTTACATGAACTGATGCTAGCAAAACAAGCAGAACCAGGAATACATCATACATAATAATAGCAAGAATGTCTGATGATCAATTATGAAAGGCTTGCTTCTTCTCAATAGTTCAGTGATCCAAAGCAATCCTAATAGACTTTGAACAGAAAATGCTATCTGCATTTAGAAAAAAAACTAAGGAGATTGAATGTAAATCAACACATGCTACATTCACTTCTTTTTTTCTGTTTTATTTTTATCTCTCCTATGACTTTCCCCTTTTGCTCTGATTTTTCTATTCCAACATAATTCATAAAATAATATATATTAAAAATATATATTTTTTAAATTTGGTGTTATTCCTAGATCATAGAATGTTAGAAAGGACCCTAGAATTTATCTAGGAAATTTTACAGATGATTAATGGAAGTACAAAGAGGTAAATGACTTCCCTAAAGGAACATGCATACTTAATAGCAAGGCTAGAACTTGAATAGAGTTCTTCTGATTCTATATGCAATGCTTTCTGCTAAGCCACTTCATAGGATTATTGTGAGAAATATGCTTTGTAAAGTTTAAAGAACTATTAAAATGTCAATTACTATTAAGATTATAAGAGCTTGTGCTTTTAGGTAATGTGCAAACGAGTATGAACGATTAAAGTCAACCAATAGTAAAAGGGGTTGGAGACAGGCTCTTATAGGAGTTCCTATGCTTGACTTTAAGCCTTGAAGGAAACTAGACATTCTAAAAAGTGAAGGTTGGAAGGGAGGATATCACAGATATGGAATATTGCCTGAGCATGGAAGAAGGAAATGAAATCTTATATATGATTAACATCTTAAAAACCAATAGAGGGCAGTTAGATGGCATAGTGGATACAGCATCAGCCCTGATGGTAGGAGGACCTGAGTTCAAATCAAGCCTCAGACACAATACTTTCTATCTGGGTGACTCTGGGCAAGTCACTTAATCCCAATTGCTGAAAGAAAGAAAGAAAGAAAGAAAGAAAGTAAAAAGAAAGAAAAAAGGAAGAAAGTCAACAGAACAATAGATCTTATATAAGAAATGTTGAGAAAAGTTAAGAGAAAGAAGGCTATTGATGGAAATAAAATCTGATTCAGCACAGGGAATGAATCCAGAAGGATAAGGTCATATGTTTATAGCATCATTCAGTGATAAAGCAAATCAACAAGTATTCAATACTTTAGCACTTTTGGAATGTAGGTAGCCAGGTCACTTGTTATTTGTCCTCCATTCTCAAAGAAAACTGTGACATCAGGAAGATAATGTCATGACTTGCAAGTGGATTGGATAGAAATGAGAGAGGGCTCTGCAAAGTCACCAGCCTCACTCTCTTGTCGGGAGCCATCTGGATCTAGAGGCAATATATAATCAGGATATTTGGAGATGGTCCCAGGTAGCTAGGTTGTACAATGGAGAAGATATATCAGGAATGGATCAGGAAAACATGGGTTTGAATTCTATCCCAGATGCTTTTTAACTGTGTGACAAGGTACAAATCACTTCTCTGACTCTGACAAGAGTTCCCTTATCTGTAAAATCAGGATAATAAAAACCCCTATCCTTACAAAGATGTTTTGAGAATGATGAGTTAACATATGCAAAGAGCTCTGCAAACCTTGGGATGCTACATATATATTAGTTAGGGTATTATGTCCTTAAGGTACATCAAAATCTCTCCATATTTTAAAAAATAATCAATGCAATTATTATTGCACTATTTTTTTTAGCTAAGGGAATTCAGCATTAGAGAATTTAAGTGTCTAAGAGGTAAAAAAAAAATCTGGAACTGGAATCCATGTCTGCAAAAAGCAGCTATGTGATAAGAGTTTTCTAAATTACATGGCATACCCCTAGAGGGAACACGAAGCTATCTTGCAAAAAGGGCTGGGCAGAGAAATAAAATAGTGGTCAAAGTACTGGATATATTTTAGTACAATTTTTACATAAAGACATTCAATTGTTTTTCAATGAGAACAAAGTTCAACGCAAAATAAACAAAGGCAAGACTAACAGGATAAATTCTCTCCAGATAATAATGAATGCAGAACAGCAATTATTTACTATCATATGTACATATGACATCAAATTTGATTCAGCACTCTGGAAGCATCAGTTGATGTAGGCTCATGACCCAGAGGAGTTCTGTTGTTGCATGCCTTCTGCATTTGAATGAAAAGTGTGTATAACTCAAAGTTTGACAACTTTTCTTTGAAAGTTAAAAAAATCCAAATGTTATCTGATACATTTTCCAACACTATCATTTTGGTAAATATTATATAATAAATAAATGCATTATAAAAAATGGCAATTTTAAAAATTTAAAGTAACCCGAGAATTATTATAGGTAATTTGTAAGGTAGAGGTTTTGTACTAGCTGGCCTTTAAAATTCCATTTAGTTCTCAAATACTATCATACGCTAGACGTAAAATATGTACTTCAGATTAAAAAATAACAAGAGGAAAACCTCCAGAACCTTGGACAGCTCCTCCATGGGAGATTTATGAGGAGACTTGGATGGATGGTCATATTAAAATTGTAAGTATCACCTTAATAAAACACATGAAGTTACTGAAATTGAATTTCCAAAAAAACAAACAAACCCCAAAACAAAAACTCAATAATGCATAAAAACAACAAAATAAGTGCCTGGAAAAGAGCAAAACAATTGCAAGGTAATTTGTGATTCATAAGCCTTTATAATTTACCATCCAGCTTCCCTCAGGCTAGCACAAAATGTATAGATTTAGTCAACTAATACATTTATTCAACACTTCTGTATCTGGCTGCATCACTGTGGTCATTTTTATACTATTAGCTCTCAACCTTTCCTATTCCTTTGAATACCATCTGAAATCCTGGATTCATTCTTTGTTTTCCAATTTTTTCCCCAAAAGAAAGTCTACAAAGTGTCAGTTTAACTCTTTCTCACCACCCCACTCCTTGCCCAGCCTTCCTTCCTTCCATCTGCTTTAATGGAGGGAGTACACATCCAGGGAGAAATTTTTCTGAAAAAAAATTTCTATTACTGGAGTTTGGGGGTGGAGAAGGAGCTGAGTCAGGGAGCACAGCTGGAACTTAGGGGGTAGAGGGATGAATAAATACTGTGATGAGGAGATTAGTATTAAAACAGGTGTAGTAAAGAAATTGACAATGCAGGCAGCCTATTTTAGTTTCAGATTGTCTCCAGTGGCAGGGCTAAGACTAATAAGTAGAAGTTCCAGGAAGGCAGATTTTGGCTCAATGTAAGGAGGAAATTTCTAACAATTTAAGCTGTCCTACAAAACAGAAAGGATGGCCTGATGGCATAATGAATTCTTCTTCCCTAAAAATTTCCAAGTAGAGGATAAATGGCCACTTGTCCAAAATGTTATGCAGGGTATTCATGCTTCAGGTAGGAGGCCAAATTAAATGACCCAAATTCCATTCCAAGTTTCTAATCACTGTAATGAGGACACATTGGAGCACAATAATCATATGCTTACTAAATGCTGAGATGATATTCTTCCATGTCTAGAAAACATTTCTTTCTCATCTCTAACTTTTAGATCCTGTACTTTTCTTCAAGATTCATTTACCTTCCTACCACCTCCTCTTTGAGGCTTTCCTCCCAGGTATTAAGATTCTATCCTTTAAATATTCCCAGAACACTTCATTTAATCTCTCTATCTGCCCTTTTCACTGCTTACTTTGTGTTATACTTATCTCTATGTTTCTTATACTTATCTTCTAGACCTCTAGTAGAATGTGGGCCTCTTGAGAATAGAAAATGTTTTACCTTGGTCTTTGTATCCCAAATGCCTATTATAGCTTTTTTGTGTCTATCTAGATATAGGTTTGAAGTAGAAAGTAAAGTTAAAAGAGAAAGAATACTTTGCTTCCTCTGGTCTACTTTTGGAATATAATCATTGCCAACTATGTTCAGTTATATCTTCGTATCCACAATTCTTCTGACTTCACACCTGTGAAAAGTTTTCTGTGTGCATTCTTGGACAGGAGTGACAGGAGAAAGAATAAATTAAGTACATATCCCTTTGGATGGCACTTTGAATTCATTTTTAGCCTTGGTAAGAAAAACAAGATCTAGTTCAGTTCTCCCTTTTGTGAAGTTTATTTTAAAAAATTACTAATAAATCAAATTATTATAAAAGAATCACTTTTTCTCAGTTTGACTCAGCTTCCTTCCAGGAGAAAGCCTAGAACTTTTGGATCATAGTTTAAATCTTAACTTTTTCTATATCTCTGTACACCAATGATCATTTTCTTCTTGGCAGCTCAGCTGTTTGCAAATAAGGCAAAATACATAAACTATAGTTAGATATATAGGATTTGTCTAGCCAGAAAAAGCAATTCAAACTACTTAAACAGAAATTTGAAAAGTAACTTTAAAAAAATAGAATAACCTTAGGATCAACTTTTGTCATATTTGGGAAGATAGAAGGGGAAGGAAAGAAAAGATTATCCTTCATAGTCTGGTTGCTTATTCTCCCACATGGAATTTCAGCGACCACTATCCAATTCTGGCCACTGAAAGTAAAAACAGCTGCAGCACCCAGGGTTCTGGCAGTGGCCCCACAGACTGTTGTGCTCAGGAATAACGCAGTAGCCCCATATTCAGCATCCTGGTCTCTATATGCCCGCTCCAGCTACCATTCAATTTCTCTAATCTCTCGAAATACATTATCACCACAATTGCTGCTGCTGCTACAGCTGACTGCTTTTCCCATTGCCACAGGCTCACTCTGAAATACCCAGTGTGATGGAATTTCATCTCATGCTCCCACAACCACCTTCATCCTAAGGCCCATAATGGTCTCAGAACTCAAAGGAGAGGAAGAAAATGGCTGATGGTCCAGAACTACATCTCCCAGAAACCCACACATTCAAATTCCAAACACCACTTTGCCATCACAAAAAAGAGTTACACTAGCATGGGTGCCTTTTAGAGAACAGGCCCTAATGAATGTCTATGAAATTGTTTGCTTAATTATTCCAGAGCATATTACTTTCCTCAAAGTTTCTAAGTAAGGTAGAGGAAATATGCAATAGTGGATTTTGAGAAGTAACCAGGAACACCTGAGTTCAAGTCTCATCTCTAAGACATATTGGATCTATGATCCTGAACAAGTCACTTAAACTCTAAATGTCTGAGACTCTAAGACTACAATAGAACACTTGATAATCTGAATTAGTAAAGGGAATTACCTCAGTTGGGGTTCCTCATATCAGTGGAATCTGAGGTTCATATACAAAGGCAATTATGATTCTGCTCTAAGCATCTCAAATTTGGGATTCACTTGAAGACAAGTATAAGAATCTGGTAATCAAAATGGGCTCTATGACTGTAAAGATGATATAACTGCTTTTACAATAAGCTCTTTTGCCCCCCAAAAAACTGGATTTTTGCTGATGGAATCATGTGACCTTTAGGAGATAGAACTTCCTCTAAAATATCTACCCTTATATAGGGAGTATGCTCATTAAAGTGCTGCACCTGGGTTTTGCCCCTGTTCTATTCATGGAGGAAGAGGAATTATTATTTCTTTCTATATTTGATGACAACAAAAGTCTGTACATTCCTAAATGACATTCCTAAATGAGGGTGGTATGATGACTTTCAGAAATTTCTGCAAATGCCATCCATGAAGATTCCAACCTCAGCTATTTTCCTAGCACCAGGACATCTACCATCACCAAACATCCTACACCCTTGTTTAAATGAGAGACAATGAAGTGAATTGAATGGATGGATAGACGGGAAAGGGCTCACAGAGACAGAAGTACACCTCTATGAACAGTGCCCTTTCTCTCTGGGCCAGGCCCACAGCACTGGCCATCCATGATCTGCAAAGCCAGGCGCCCTCCTTAGTACTGCCTCTCCAGTTCTCTTAAAAGTTGGGAATATTTTTACTTGTCTCTTTAATGATAATGCCAGTTAGATTTATGCCAAGAAGAAGTCAATGGGATTTCAGAAAAACATACACTAAGAATAAGATGTTCATAAACAGCCCAAACAGATGGGACTTAGTCATTTTGCTCTCCATGTTGTACATCATCCATCACTGCAGTAGAAACTGAGGAAAAGCAGACTAGGATCATCCTCCTCTGACATGGTGGGCTTCGATGTGCTCTTGGATATTGGTCTTCTATGAACATCTTAGTGACCTCTAAAGAAGGAGATGGTGACTCCCCAGGTCATTTTTCAAGGAAACAAAGACTCTCACTGAAAACAAAAGAATGTTCTCTTAATATGAGCAAGCTGATAGCTTCTGCAAAGAGGCCAACATTGCACTGGGATTTTTAAGCTACCTGTTCACTCTCAAAAGCAGCTGGACTTGAGTGGGAGTAATGCACAAAACTGGCACTTGGTGCATAGGTAAAAGTGTAAAATAGGCATACTATTTTGCCAAAAAGTGATATAAAAGAGAGGAGGCAGATGTGATGCTTATAGCCATGTACCATTTTGGCTCGAATAGAGGCCACCCTAAATATGTCATATTCTTAAATTAAGATTCCTTTGAAAGGAAAATTATATATACACATGTATGTATACACACAAACACAGTTTAAAAGCAACAACTATAAGCATATCAGATAGAAATGGCCTTGAAGTTAGAGAAAATGAGTTCAAAGCATGTCTCTGACCTATTCTGTTTCATGTGATCCTGTTGTAAGTACTTAATCTCTAAATCTATAGGCAACTTTAAAATTAGGCATCATAGGGAAATTGCTGACCTACATCATTAGAGGCAATTTCATTATCTTGGAATTTTCTACAACAATGAAATCTCGGCTCCAATCTAATCCCCATGCCTAATTACAGGCTATACTGGAGTTTAAAACAATGAAGATATGAAGGGGGAGAAGTGGGAATGATATTCAAATCAATATGGTATATGTTATATGTTTGTATTGGGCGTGTGTGTGTGTGTGTGTGTGTGGAGAGAGAGAGAGAGAGAGAGAGAGAGAGAGAGAGAGAGAGATCTTAGATCAGTTAGAGATACAATGGTTTGCCAAGGATCACACAGCCAGTATTTTTCTGAGGTAAGTTTTGAGTTCAAAATGTTCTGGATTCAAAATCTACTCTCTATCCATTATACCACACTGCCTCTCCCTTGAGAATATAAATTTCAGAGAGAGTGCCAATCTGAATTGGTAAAGAATTTCTTAGTCTGGAAATCCTATCTAACCAATGAAATCATAATTCCCAGTCCCCGTCTCTAACTTGTGTGTGTTATGTATGCATATATTTGCATAGCATATATGTATGTTTATACACACACATATACACAATATATATATATGAATGTAATTTCATCGATGTAGAAAGCTCTCAGGGAGAAAATTGCCTCTACCAGCACTTTCTCTGCTTCTTACAATATTAGGAGAGATGCCTGGAGTACCAAGTCAAGTGACTTGCTTAGGACCATGACAACTAATATTTGTCTTAGGTACTGAAGCCGATTTTGAAGTCCACTTCCACTATACTGTACCACAACTACTATTCAAGTTTAATGTATATGCATATGTAAATGGACATATTGGAAACATATATACCATTTCCCCCCATAAAATATATTTGTTAATAGAACATGATAAAAGAAAAAGAAGCAGAATTAAGCTTTTAATAATTTATTTTAAATTATCTCATGAGCTAAGGAAGATAAGAAATAAGGTTCAGTTTTATGGCTCATAATGATAAATTTGCAAAAATGACAAGAAGATGGAAATAGTGTTTAGGATGTTTGGAAAGGCAGGAACATACTTTGTCAATTACTCCAGACATTTGGGAATCATCTTAGAATTATACTAAGAAGGTGAATAAAATGGCCACACTCTTTGACTGAAGGAGATTAATGATAAAAAGGAAGGCCCAATAAATTCACAAAATTATGTGTGGTAGCACTTTTCACAGTAAACAGATATCCACAAAATGGGGAATAATTAAGCAAACTGATATAAGAATACAATGAAATGCTACTGAGCTATTAAAAAACAATGAATGTAATGAATACTGGGAAGTATGGAAAGACTTATATGAACTGAGGCAAAGTGAAATGAGCAGAAATAGGAAAATAAGATTTTTAATAACTATAACAATGTAAATGGAAATAACAAAACAGTAGATATTGAATGCAGTGAAATCATAATGAGTTTGGTTTCAAAGAAGTATTAAAATATACTTCTTTCCCTTCTTTTAAGAAGTGAACTATGATTGTGGAACATTACATTCATTCATTCAATTAGCATTTATTAAGCACCTACTCTGGTGGCAGGCACAATTCTAAACAAGTGCAAAAAAACAAGCAAAAGACAATATGCAAACAAATACACACACATATACACATATATGTATATGTATATCTATCTATATCTATATCTATATCTATATATATATATATATATATAGATAGAGAGAGAGAGAGAGAGAGAGAGAGAGAGAGAGAGAGAAAGAGAGAGAGAGAGAGAATGAGAGAATGAGAGAAAAGGGCAGGGGAGAGAAAGGGAGAGGGAGAAAGAGAAGGAAGAAAGAGAAAAAGAGAGTGAGTGAGCATGCAAATCACATTTAGCATAAATAGGAAATAATCATCAGAAGGAAAGCACTGGAATTACATAGAATGGCAGACTTTGTTAACAGAATAGTTGATAAAGAGCTGCATTTGTTCTCTCTCTCTCTCTCTCTCTCTCTCTCTCTCTCTCTCTCTCTCTCTCTCTCTCTTTCTCTCTCTCTTTCTCTGTCTCTGTCTCTGTCTCTCTGTCTCACTCTCTCTCTCCCTCTCATCCCCTTTCCTTCCCTCCCTTCATTCTTTGTTACAGAAGGACCAAAAAAAAGATATTTTGGTGATATAAGCACCAATCACTGATATAAAATCAAGGCAATTTTTAAAAGAAAAAGAAAGACAGCCTATATAGTATATGGTAGGACATAAAACTTTAAAGACATAAAAAAACTTAAGAAATCATCACATTACCTCCATGATCTTGAACTGATGACTGATTTATACTTGCTCATTGTTAGAAAGGATAGAGATACACACCAGAGACAAGGTCAAAAGAAGGTGAATGAGTATTTGCATTTGGTGAAGTGTTTGTTCATTTCAGGATCAGTCTGGACTTCAAAATTGGAACACATAATGTAATGGTCTAAGTCTGGCTTTTGAATAGTTCCTCAATATGTATTGTTTGCTTATTAAAGAAACATACAGAGGAGGGCACAGCAAATGGGTATAATGGATATGAGGTATTCATGAAAACAGATAGATAGACTTGGGCTTAATTCTTGCTTTTGACAGAAGCTAGCTCCAAAACCATAGAATAATCAGTTAATCCCACAGTGTCCTACGCAACTTTCTCAGGTTGTAAATTAAAGAAGAGATGTCAATTCAGATCAGTGTAAGGAATTTTCACTCTAGGAGTTCTCAATATCAATTACCTAAAAAAGACAAAGTACAGGAATATCCATATATACAATATACAAAGAAATATACAATTCATATCTAATACAACTTAGCAAAAGGGTATTTTAAATGTAACTTAGAGAAGGCCCTGATGTTAACAAGATGTAAACTTAAAGGATTTTTGTCATAATTCACCATCCCTCCCATAGGTAGTCAATTCACAGATGTCACTACATCCTCCTCCCTATTTTCCCTTCCCACCTCCCATTCTTGCACTGAAGAGATAGTTCTTTGAAGTTCATTACTATAGAGTTCCCCTATTGAATAAAATAAGGCTATTTTTTCATATATCATAGTCCTGGTCATGCACTCATTTTGGAAGTCCTTCTGTTTGTGTATTGGCTTATCTTTGGTATTGCTTTGTACAATTTTATGGCTATTCCAACCTACTTGCAATATAGTACAGTTGGAATATGCCTTCTTATGTAAATGCCCTCCCTATTACTCTTAGAAGGTCCCCTTACTACAGCATTTTGAGGTTTACTAAGTTCTTCCCAATAGCCCTGATGACAAAGTCAGTGAAAGAAATAATATCCCCATTTTACCGAGGAGTATACTGAGATCTCTGCAAATTTAGGTAATTGGTCCAATATCACACGAATAGTGAATGACAGAACTGGGGGCTAGAGTTTAGGAAGGAAAGAGAAGAAGAAAACAAACATTTATTAAGTGCTTACTATATATTGCTACTTCAGAAATACTGTCTTATTTGATCTTAAAACAACTCTTGGAGGTAGGTCCTATTAATATAACCATTGTGCTGCTGAGGAAACTGAGATACAGAACAGTTAAGTAATTTGCCCAAGGTTACACAGCCAGTAAGTGTCTGAGGCTGGATTTGAATGAAGAGTTTCCTGACTCTAGGCTGTTTTTCTACCTACTGTGCCAAGTAGCTACATTTATATTATGTAATTTAGTACTCTAGCCCTCTACTCTGTGGCTTACCAGAAGCTGGTCATCATTTAGTGTAGCACTTTCAGCTCATTCATATCATAGGCACCAATTCTACCCTTTATTTTGATAGTTCTTATGATATAAACTCACAGAAGGTGAGCTTACAGAGAAGTAATGTTTCTATGATCAATTCAAACCATAAAGCACAAAGTACATTGGAAAGAGATATGTGAATTCAATTCATTCAGGCTAAAAACACTTGGGATGAAGCAAAACTGGGTCGTTCCACTTTTTCTTTAATTATCCAGATAATTCCCTTGACTTTTCACTTCACTTTGGACACACAGATTCAGCAAAGTAGAGATTTGACAATAATCCAGATTTATAATGTTAGTACTCAAAATATCCTTAGTGAGCCAACAACCCCTCCATTTTACAGCAAGGAAATTGAGACCAAGAGAAGTGAATCTTTCAAAATCACATCTTTAGTTAGTAGAAGAAGAAGAAGAAGAAGAAGAAGAAGAAGAAGAAGAAGAAGAAGAAGAAGAAGAAGAAGAAGAAGAAGAAGAAGAAGAAGAAGAAGAAGAAAGAAGAGGGACTCTAATACAGATCCACATGCATATTCTTTCCAGTAAATTATGCTACCTCTCATTATTGCAGACTGTGAGATAATTTAGTCCCCCCCTAAAATTCCTTCTACTCTATTTTTGAGGTTGGCTGTCTATATCAGTAAACTTAACAAAACTACTGCTAAATCTCATAGAATTAAAGGACCATGTATTTAAAGCTAGAAGGGACTTCAGAGGTCTTAAGAAAAACCCTCATTTTACACATGGGGAAACTTGAGGCTAAAAAGAAGTTAAGTAAGTTGCCTCAAATCACTCTAGTAGCAAATAACATCTAGGATTTGAAGCCAGGTCCCTTGATTCCATAGCTAGCATTCTTTCCACTGTAGCATAAACCATAAACTTATACAAAATGGGGAGGGGATGAGTATGTAATGCAATGAACAGATGTTTAGAATCAGAGGCCCATGAAATCATAAGAAAATTCATTTTATTTACAGTTTCATTTGGGGCAGTGTAGATGGAGGTCAAGTCTATATGCCAGAATTAAATGGACCATGGCAGGGCAGAATCCCTCAGTACAATTTGCCAAAGCCCAAACATTCAATCCATCCAATGCATAAAGAAGGATCCAACAACATTAATCAATGCAGACAGCTGATCTGAATAAAACAAACCTAAATCTCTATGATTTTTTTCCTCAAAAGCAATTTTTTCAATGGATTATTTGAATAATTCTTCACTTTGTTTTGCTTGTAAATAAGAACCTGCTTTGAAGAAATCTAAGATTTTAAAATTTTTATTAAATTGTGTCATCAATCCTTTCCTGTACGCTACTGCTGTTGAGTCTACATATTTATTAGCCAATTCTGGACCAACACTCTCACGTACACAAACACTACAAAACAACCCCAAACCTTCACAGAATCTTCACCGAATCATATCAAGAAGAAAAGTAAGCAACCATTTTAAAAAATTAGATTGTGACCACTTTATCAAATATAAATTCACCATCTTAGATTTCTATAGCCCACTCCCACTAGAAGCCAATAATATTTGATTACTTTAGAAATAAAAATGTTTTATTCCACAGCTCGGTATTAAAGTACCAGTACCTTACTTGTTTACATTCTGCTATTGCAGAGAAGGCACCTTAAATAAATACCTTAAAAGATGAGTCTTCTAATTCTATAATTCTAAAAAGAATATGGAAAACTGAATAACAATTCATATTTGGTTATGACGTATTTGGTTAAGCATATATGCTGTCAATACATAGTTTTGTCAATGGACATTCACCAGCTCTTAGATCAGTTTAAACACGAGGGAAAAAACAGATGGAAGTGAAAATAGTATAAATTAAGTATTTTCAGGTCAATATGAAGTTATATGAAATAAGTGTACCTTTCAGGGGAAAAATACTTTTAGTTCTCTATATGGTTGTTTCATATACTACTGGTATTAATTTTCTTTGGACAGACGTGGTCTGTTCCAGGAAGACAATTTCTGCATTGGTTTTCAATATGCAGCACACAAGCCTATACCATTGGGAACTACCCCAATGATGTTTTCTTACTATTTTTATATTAGCTGGTTTTAATCCTCTTCTTGGGAATTAATATATCTTTGGGGGAAATATAGGTGTATGAACAGTAAATAATATAAAATATATCTTTTAGAATATTAATATCTATATAGCAGTAAATCACTGTCTTTCCGTAAATAAAATGGGGTAACTGGAAACTGGAGCTTCCAGTTCTTGTCCAGTGCTGCTTTTTTCCCTAATCAATTTCTATCTAAATTGGAGGCTACATAGAATTAGACTGGGGAGAAAAATGAAAAGAATTATAAAAGATTCTTTAACGACAAATGATAAGAGTGATGGTTTTCAATAGTTTCACCTGGGTTGCTGTGGAAATGTTTATCCAAAAATCTCTTTCTCTAGAAATTACCGCCACCTTCAGGTCGCGGTTTCAACCCTGTCAGAGCTTTCTTTTGCAGATACACTGAAATTCTTACTAAACTCAGAGATCATTCCACAAGACACTTTTATAGCCACAATAGTCTTGTAAGAGTTTGATGACAGCAGAGGCTTGGATCGGGCCTACTATGTGCACTGAAACATATCTCTCTCTTGACTATCATCGGAGGCATGTGAAATTGGCGGGATTTTTGTGTGACCTGCCCTGATGTCACTTGGCGGAACAGCCAGAGATCTGTCAATTCTTTCCACAGAGTCAGTATCCCTGAGAGAGTCTTCCGAAAGAGGAAGATAGAAATTTTTGTAGGCTCAAGGAACCCTCCATACTCAATTCAAACGCCCGAATTTGGAAACTGAACATGGCAAGTCACACACCGGGAGGAAAAGGAGAAGGCGAACTGTTTGTGTATTCTTCAAGTAAACCCACAACCTGCCACAAAACCCTGGATAAAAAGGATAGATCTAATCCCTTTCTTCTCCCTCCCCAAGTCTGCCATTCCCCTTAGCAAGGGCAGCTGCCCCTCCCTCCCTTTCCTCTGGAGGGAAAACGATCGATGAAATGGATGACATC
Source organism: Antechinus flavipes (assembly GCF_016432865.1). Taxonomy (NCBI): domain Eukaryota; kingdom Metazoa; phylum Chordata; class Mammalia; order Dasyuromorphia; family Dasyuridae; genus Antechinus; species Antechinus flavipes. Next base: position 242,900,897 of record NC_067398.1, on the reverse strand, counting down.
CGCTCCCTTTTCACTCCCTTCTACAGTTACAACTGAGTTACTCAAAGGCTGCATGTGGACTCTCCCCTTGCCGTTGTAGGCTCCCTGGAGAGAAACAAAACTCCAATCTTCCTCTACTGCTAAATCCGTACGGACTGCATTTGGGGATAGAACTGCTGAATGTAACCTAGGAATGAACCAGAAACAGAGACATAGACTTCCCCCAACAAAAAAAAGGAAAGAAAAAAACAACAACTTCCATTTAAAATCAACCCCTGCAAATTGATGTCAAGAAGCACACCTGTCTCTGGATACACAGATCGAAACTCCTCCCTAGAAGCGAAGTCCCTGACCTCTTCGTGCGTACACAGGGCAGGACAGCGGGCTCTTTCCTCTCCATCTTAAAAGCCCAGTGACTCCTAAGACACCCATTTTTCCTCTTTATTCCCCTTTTCTTTCTTCTCTGTCCCCACTTTTCCTTTTCCCCATCCCTCCTCATCTTTCCACTCCTCTTTGCCCCAGTAAGGCGCTTCATCGAGTCCCCCTCCCATCACCGTTTCTCCCCATCCCTAATTCCTCTTGGCCCGGTTCTTACTGCAGGGCCAACGCCACGGGGCATTTCGAGAGAACTGCTGCCCCTCAAGCCCCGGCCCCTGTCCACAGGGGAAACCTGGTTCGATACAATTCCCTTCTAACCATACGGCGCGGCCAAGCTAAATGGGGAGAACCGGTCTCAAAGGCCCGGAGATGGGGGCAGCAGGACCAAAGGCAGGGTCGAAGAATTGAGAGGGAAGGAAAGGTTGAGCTTGATGAGAGGTATCGGGGCTGTTGAGGGGGGGGGGGGTAGAGCCGTAGCACTCACCTCGGTGTCGTAGAGTCGAAGGTCCAAGAAGTAGGGGTACAAGAGGGATTCATTGCGGATCTGCTGGATCGCCAGCTCCACGGCAGGCAGCACCCCTCGACCGATGCTGCCCTTTGCCACATTGTCCGTGAGTGGCATCAAACCCATGATGGACAGAGGTGGACTGTTGACCGGCGGCCCCGCACCCCCCCGAGGGAAGGCCCGCGACCCTCCTGAAGCTGGCAACAGCAGGAGCAGCAAGGGCAGCATCGGGGCTAGTCGTAATCCCGGCGCAGCCTGGCTGCCCGCAGTGGCGAAGGGGCTGAGCCCGCTCCGGCCCGAGCCCCTGCTAGAAGCCATGCCGCCGACGCTGGAGAGACTCCAGTCCAACCTGCCCAGGCTACTAGGTTGCTGGGGGCGCCGGGGCCACGGACACCTTCTCACTCCGGCCGCATGGCCCGGGGCCCAGCGTGGGGCAGGCGGCAGCACCTGCGCTAGCTGAGCCTCCGCCTCTTCTTCCAACCGAGTTCTCCGTCGGTCGCGTAAAAGGGCTTCCTTCCCCCGCCCGCCAGCCCGTGGCACCCCCGACAGTCGTCCTGGCAATGGCGCCTGCCGCCTCCCAGCTGTGCCAGCTGCTGTCACCCTTTCTGCCGCCGCCACCACTCACAACAGCAACAGCAACAGATCAATCATTCCGAGGCATAAGCTACTGAACAGAGCTACCGAGGACCGGCCCCTTCGGGTGCCCTTTCTCAGGCGCAGAGACTGTGTGTTAGCACGGTTGCTGCTGCTGCTGCTGCTGCTGCTGCTGCTGCTGCTGCTGCTGCTGCTGCTGCTGCTGCAATTGTTGCTACCTTCACTAGGCAGCCGCAGCCACCGGCGCGGCAGCCACCCCAGCCGGACCCGCCGCAGGCGCCAGCAGTCAGTCCCCTTCCCTGAATTCAACCTTCTCTTCCTTCAGCTTCTGCAGCGGTAAAACCGCATGACAGAGCCCCAGGCCCGAGGAAGGAGCTATGGGCACGAGGAGGGGGGGAGGACGGGAAGAAAGAGAATTAAAATCCCCCCCAAAATTTAGACACAGGAAAATCTGGTCAGAAAATCCTGTCCCCAGAGACAGGGTGTGTGTCCTGGGGGTGGGGGAGGCTCCCGCGCTCCCTCTGCCTCTGCTTCTGCTGCCTCGGAGGCTTCTCCTCCCAGCCTAGGGAGAGAAGTGAGTGCCGCATTCCCTCGAAGCCGAAGAAACGGGAGGAAGCTCGAGGCCTCCCTGCGGGAGAGCCCGCCTCGCAAGAAGGCTGGTTCGGGAGCACTCGGCTGGCTGGCTTCCCTCGTGGAGGAGGTGGCTGAGCCCTTAGCGCCTCCTCCGCTCTCCGCGCTCAGCTCAGCCCCACGGAGGATGCGGCTGGGGCTTCTTCATTAGAGAAGTGGCTGACGGTTACTGCTAGTAACCGGCGCTTGCACGTCGCTTGTGGGCTATCAGATGCTGAGCAGGTTATCGGGTAGAAGTGTCAGGAGACGGGGTTTGGGCAAATCCATCAACCTGCGAAGAAGGGGGAGTGTGTGTGTGTGTGTGTGTGTGTGTGTGTGTGTGTGTGTGTGTGTGCGTGTGTGTGTGTGTGAGTGCGCGCGCGCGCGCGCGTATGTGTGTGATAGCAAGAAAGAGAACGGCCCTGGCACATTCAAATGGCAGCAGCAGATGCTATACGAAAGTGTTTCCTGTGGCATCTGCATTGTTCCTGGGGGTCTATGAATTCACTATCTCCTTCAGATATGGAATTACAAGTCTGTTTTATCAGGCAAACATTTAAAATCCCTAATGGGTGTGAGTTCCACATTCTACCTAAGCTTTCTCTCATTCTGCTCAACACACTGCATTTGCTAGAAGAAAATCTGTTATGCAGAGGGAGAGGTTTCCCTCTGTCAGCCAGAAACTAGAATACCTCAGAGTTTCTTTCCCCACCACCAGACAAAATCTTATGGCATCACCATCTAAAGATGAATATTTGTTTTCCCAGAACTGATCAGTCTAAGTTATGAAAGCTTAAGGTTAGCACCTATATTCACATGCTTCAGACATTGTATGCACCATCCTTCCCAAAGGCTTCTCTGAGGCATCCAAAGCCTTTTATATAAAATTATCCCACCCTATTTGGCTTGTGAAACTGTCTCATCCAAATACATTCATGTGAACTCATTTTCTTTTTCATATAATAAGAACAGATACCATTTATATAATTCTTAAAGGCTTGCAAAGCACTTTACTTACATTATCTAATTTTATGCTTACAGCAATCCTGTGAATTAGGTGATACTATTATTCCTAGTTTACAAATATGAAAACTGAAGTTCAGAGAGCTTAGATGATTTGTTCATGGTTATACAGTTAGTGTCAGAGTCAATATTTGGACCCAGGTCTTTTGAGTCATATACTACACTTTAATCACAATGCCACACTCTCTCTCTCTCTCTCTCTCTCTTCTCTCTTCTCTCTCTCTCTCTCTCTCTCTCTCTCTCTCTCTCTCTCTCTCTCTCTCTCTCTCTCATATATATATATATATATATATATATATATATATATATATATATATATAATATATGTTCTAAGCACAAATATAATTCTATGAGGTTATTTTCCATGTCCTACTAGAAATACTTCACCAAGTATCTAGGCCCTACACAACATGCTAGAGGTCCCCCTTCTGGATCTCTTAAAATTTTCCATTTTGCTAACAAAACACTTGGGCTTTCCATCAATTATCCTTCAGTCTTTCTATGCTACTGACTTTTTTTTTCTCCTCAATCATGTATCTTTCCAATACCATCCTCTATGTTTCTTTGTGGATAAGAATTATACAAGATAGGCATCCATCTCCAGCTACATTACTGGAGGAATTCGTTACATAAATGAGATCACAGATTCTCTAAAGTACACATTGCAAGTGAACAGCCTAGTATATAAATTGATCTATAAATTCAGTTCAAGTGAATTGAAAATTATTTATTAAGTACCCACTCTGTACCTGACAATGTGCTAAGACCTAGGAAAGGATCTAATCAAAGACAGACAAAATATAAGACCTGTTTCCAAGAAGAGATCAGAAAGTAGAGAAATAAAATGAAAGACAAATTATATGGTAAGTGGCATAAGAAGGGTATAACCACATTTCTAGGGAGCTTCAGAAAAGTTATATGGTGGAGTGAGCACTGAATTTCAAGAGGACTGAAATCAAATGTGATTATGTTTTCAGCCTCATTTCCCCCATATAAAATAAGGTGGTTAGACCAGATTTTCTCTAAAATCCCTTCCTCTGTTCTTACATTCAATTATGGGGGGAGGGGATGGTAAAGTTAAGGAGGGAATGAAATAGAGTAATATTTATTATGAAACTTGAAGGACAGGCAAGGTTTTGAAAGGAAAGATGAGAAAAATCACCCTAAGTTAGAACAGCATGAATAAATGTGCAGAAGCTGGAACATAGTAAATGTTTGGATAATAGAGAATCATATGGATTGTAGTGAGATACAAGCCTGGAAAAACATCATTTTGGTGGATAGCCTTGAATGGCAGGCAGAGGAATTTGGACTTGATTTAAGAGATTGTGGGGAGCCATTGGAAGATTTTGAGTTGAGAAGTGATGTTAACTGAGAAGTACTCTAGGGAAATTAATCTGGAAATTTGATTTAGAGTCAATGAGAATGGGCAGAGAATGTAATCAAAAAGTCAAGTCAACAAGCATTTAAAATATCTACTATTTGAATGGATACCCATGAATTGGAGAATAACTAAATAAGTTGTGGCATATGAATGCCATGGAATATTATTGTTCTGTAAGAAATGACCAGCAGGATAATTTCAGAGAGGCCTGGAGAGATTTACATGAACTGATGCTGAGTGAAATGAGCAGGACTAGCAGATCATTATATACTTCAACAACAATACTGTATGATGATCAATTTTGATGGACACAGCTCTCTTCAACAACATGAGATGAACCAAATCAGTTCCATTTGTTCAATAATGAAGAGAACCAGCTACACCCAGCTAAAGAACTATGGGAAATAAGTATGAACCACAGCATAGTATTTCTACACCCTCTGTTTTTGTCCGCTTGCATTTTTGATTTCCTTCTCAGGTTATTTTTACCTTATTTTTAAGTCTGATTTTTCTTGTGCAGCAAAATAACTGTATGGATATGTATACATATAATGTATTTTACATATACTTTAACATATTTAACATGTTTTGGTCTACCTGCCATCTAGGGGAGGGGATGGAGGGAAGGAAGGAAAAAGTTGGAACAGAAGGTTTTGCAAGTGTCAGTGCTGAAAATTTTCCCATGCATATATCTTGTAAATAAAAAGCTGTAATAAAAAAAAAAAAAGAGGTTTGTAGAGACCATCAAATCCAATCTCCTCACTTTACAGATGAGGAAACTCAGGCATGGAGCAGTTAAATGACTTGCCCAGGATTACATTGTAAATGTATTGTATGGATGGATTGAATATATATTGTAAATATCCAAGGCAGCTCTTAAACTTGGGCTTCTTGACTAGAAGTCCAGCCACCTAGCCATATTCTCAAACCAGTCATCTTTCCAGTTTCTTTGCTACTGTATCTGTTATCCACTCTTTCCCAACCCCCAAATGCAGTCATTACTAGAAAGAGCACAACAATCAGCTCACTTATGATTTCATTCACTCCCAAGTGAAACTCTTCAATTGAAAATATCTTTTTGCCTACTACCCTATTTGTTTTGTCTTCTGTTACTAAGAACAGGTGCTGTTTCACTTTTTAATTTTTATCAACTTAGCATAGTTCTTCATACATAATAAACATTTTAACAAATGTTTTTTCATCCATTTGTTCACTCATTAGAATATATTTCAGGGACGGCTAAACAGTGCAGTGCATAGAGCACCAGCCCTGAAGTTAGGAGGACCTGAGTTCAAATCTGTCTCGGATACATAACACTTCCTAGCTGCATGACCCTGGGCAAGTTACTTAACTCTAATTGCCTCAGCAAAAAGAAAAAAAAAAAGAATATATTTCAGAATGGCAACCCCCAATGTTACTATCCTTACTTGCTGAAAGATGAAATTATCAATAAGTCAAGACAATAAGTTGCCAAATGCTGTGTTTTTGGCAGAGGAGACTTACAATAAATATTTGAACAACTTAAATACCTTTTCACAACAAAACCCTGTTGTCTGTCTAGTTTTGTGATCCATATAAGCAATTTATCATACATAGCTTTCATCTAACCTGATGGGCTATAGAATAGGGAACTATGATTTCTTTGGTGTAAGGTACTTCTTTGTGAGCAATTTCTCATCCTGATACTGTTCCTGATTTTTTCTGGACTTTAAGTCCTTTTCATGTCCTTTTCATTTCACCATCTTTGAACTTTTCTCAATGTCTGGAATCTATCACCTTGAAACAACCCAGTACCCCTTCCTTCTCCTTGGCCCACTCACCATTGAATATTTTTTCCACAAAGCCTTTCAACTCTCTCCTAATAGTGAGTTTTCCCTTGAACCTCCATTTTGTGAAGTGACACCAAGTCTGCCTGACTTAATTTTCCTCTTAAAACTGTTCCAGATTTGCTCTGGATTTCAAAAGCATCATGCTTAATTCGCTGCTCCCATCCTGCTCTTTATGTCCCTTCTCACTTACAATGTAAACTTTTGTATTTGGATTTTTATCGGCAGTGCCTAGTATAAAATGAGCACTTTAATGTGCTTTTTTGCTTCTTTATTTCTTCTTTTCTCTATCAATGTAGGCTGACAACTTCTCTATAGCTCACATTCTTAATTCTTAGCCCAGAGAGCTAAGAGATTAAGTTATTTGACCAAAGTCACACAGCTAGTATAAGTCCAGGAGGAATTTGAATTCAGATCTTCCTGACTTCAAGTCTAGCTCTATATAATATGCTGCCACTCTGGTCTGTAGTACCTTCTTAACATATTGCTAGTTGTTTTTTCCTTGTTTTATTCTTATGCATGTGCTTCCTCCCCCTTCCCCCTCATCGTGCTTCTTATTTATGTTTACTCCTTCATCTATTAAATCTGTTCTTTTTAACAAAAGATGACCTTTGATTGTCATATTCTTCTGGTCATGAAATTTTGGTGTTTCCTATATGTGATAGGCAAGTTAGTGGGAAGTCCAAAAAAATGACAAAGATTCTTGTCTAGGATGGTGGATGCACACATGCACAATTTGTGCATACATTGTATGAATGCAAGAAACATTGTGAAAATAAAATCAATAAGACTTAGTGACTGAATAAATTTGAGATTCTAAGGAGGAGGAATCAAGGATGAATTCAATTCTTATATTCCATGATTTTCTGACTTTAATGTTTTGAGTCTGGTGTCTGGAAGGATGGTGCACTTAGCAGAAAAAAAAAATCCAAAAGTAGAAGTCAATCTAAGAGGAAGGCATTTTGGACATAAGTTTGAAGCAGAAGTTATATATTTAGGGGATGTTGTAACCATTATTTAAAAAGTAGGCAGATAGGTGACACAGAGAGAACCAATTTGGAGTCAGAGGAACCTGAGTTCATATTTGACTTCAAACACTTACTAGCTGTGTAGGTCAAGTCACTTAACTTAAATACCTCCCCCCCTCCAAAATACTAAGAATATTACTATGCATAGATGCCTTAGTACAGTAAATCAAATCAATATTTGTTAAGTTCTTAGTGTGTAAAGCCTTGTTCTAAAGACTGAGAAGTATACAAAGATGAACATTATGTGGACCTTGTTGTTATATCAGAACTAATCATATATTGACCAGGGAGGGAGATAAGGGAGATATCATAAATTAATAGGATTGAATGCACAGACAGACTCCCATACCGGGGCCCCTGGGTTTTCACCTTAGCTAGCCCATTTCTTGACCAATCACTACACACTTCTCAGACCTCTCCATGACATATCTCTTGTATCTTTCCCATAACACTTTTCACTTCTATCTCCCTATCTAGCCTTGTCTTTTTCCATTATAATGTAAATTACTTGAAGGTAAGGACTATTTTGTTTCCTTGTTTTTAAATCTCAAATATTTAGCACAAAGTCTCACACCTAGTAAATTCTTTTTTCCTTCCTCCCTCTCCAATTGCCTCCTCTTTCTTTTTTCCTTCTTTCCTTCCTTCTTTTCTTCTTGATAATTGATGATATTAGAGAGGAAGACTGAGCAAGAATGGATGGCAGGAAGGAAGAAAGGAAAGAAGGAAGGAAGGTGGGAAGGAAGAATGGGAGAAAGGGAGGAAGGAAGGAACAAAGGAACAAAGGAAGGAATAGTGACAGTATCAGAAAAGAGCAGGGGGATATTGGAGATATGTTGCAAAGGTAATAACGACAGATTTTGGTAACAGATTGAATATGGTAGTAAGAGATAGTGAAGAATTCAGGATGACTCCTAGGTTTAAAGCCTAAGGGACATGGTAATTGCTTTGTTAACTCATTATAACTGTAAAGTTGTAAAATTCTCCCATAAGATCATTTTATCATTCATCTATTTATATCATTTTCAAAATTAGTTCTCTAATAGTTCCCTTTAATGTCATTTCACTAACACTGGATTTTCATGGAATCAATTAACAATTTTAGGCATAATACATCGATAAATGATGAGAATCTCAGAGTGATAGGTTGTCCCTTCTAAGGAGAAAAAAAGAGATCTACATTTCTCCTCCTTTTTGACTGTGCTTGGGCCATATCTCAGATAGAATATGGCTTAAAAAGGTGACTGCCAAAAGAATCCTGACACAGCTCCCACTTTGAGCTGTTAATGTACCTGAAATTCTCATTGTTCAAAATGGGAGGGTCAATTCATATTCATATTCATATTATAGTGCTCACTGAAATGATGAGGTTCAGAAGTAGATTTTAAGTGGTTAAGAAGGAGAGATAAGCCTAGAAAAGGGAGGCACTATTGGGAAGGGGAAGATAGGGAGAGGTACCAAGGTCATAGGATCATAGAACCCTTAAAGGTCATTCAGTCCAATTATTTCATTTTACAATGGAGAAAACTAGGGTACAGTAATGCTAAATGACTTGTTTATGACATAGATGGAAGTTTTCTGAGGAAGGATTTGAATGCAGGTCTTCTTGGTCCCAAGTCCTTTGAGCTATAAACTATCTAGTCTGCTTTCATCAATTGATGGCTACAATAGGTCATGTTTGTGGAATAGAGTGGGGAAAAATTGAGTTTCTAAAGAGTGGCATTACATATATGGGCATTTGAAAGGTTCATCAGTTCAATGAAAATCCAAAGTGGGATAGAGAGGGGATAATAGATAACCACATTGATCCATAATCTCATCCAAAACATGCTGTGAAAATTGCCTTACTTTAAGGCACACAAGATTCCATGATTTCATTGTCTAAATATCACATCCTTATACAAAATGAAATTGTAAACACAAAGCTTCAGGTAAAATACCAAACTAAATGAAATTTGTTTTTACCACCCTCCTAACTGTTCATTCAATACATTTCTCTGAATTTGGGTCCCCAGCCCATCCAGACCCTATTCAATTCCAAGATTTTTTTCATTTTCACTTGTTCTCAAATAGGAGTCAGTCTAGCAGTGGTATGTTAGTAAATATTAACAACTGGCTGGAAAAGGGGAGGATGTGGGGAATTATGCAGAACACATTTTAAATTTTATTTGTATTAATTTTAATCTGTATTGTTCCCATTTTCTGGGTGTACAGTAGATAGACCACCAGCCCTGGAATCAGAAGGATTTGAGTTCAAATGTGGTTTCAGACACCTAACACTTCCTATATGTGTGACCCTAAGCAAGTCACTTAACCCCAATTGCCTCACAAAAGAAAAAAAAAAGAAGAGAAAACATTTTCTCCATTACTTTCTTAAATCTAGACAATCAACAAAACAATATATCAAACCCTGATTTGTAGTATTTGCCAATTTTTAAGATGTATTTGCTCATATTGAAAATTTGACAATCAACTCTTAGAAGCTAGTTTAACCAGCAAAAGAACTCTGGGAGATGACTATAAACACTACATAGAATTCCCAATCTCTCTATTTTTGTCTGCCTGCATTTTTTATTTCCTTCACAGGCTAATTATACAATATTTCAAAGTCCGATTCTTTTTGTACAGCAAAATAACTGTTTGGACTTATATACTTATATTGTATTTAATTTATACTTTAACATATTTAACAGTATTGGTCAACCTGCCATCTTGGGGAGGGAGTGGAAGGAAGGAGGGGAAAAGTTGGAACAAGAGGTTTTGCAATTGTCAATGCTGAAAAATTACCCATGCATATATCTTGTAAATAAGAAGCTATAATAAAAAAAGAAGAAGAAGCTAGTTTAAGTTGGCTCCAGCACAACTCATTATTGATGTAGTCAAAAAGTACTTGGGTCTAAAAAGCTAGGTTCCATGTTCAGCCCTTCCTGTCATTAGCTGTGTGATTTTATATAGGACACTTCACTTTTTGGGTCTAAGTATTCTTATTTACAAAAGTTTTGGGATTTAAAAGTTTGGGGTAGCTAATCTCTAAAATTCCTTCACATTTTATCATTTTCAGATTTATAATCCAACCAAGACTAATAGTACTCACACAGGAGTTAAGAAGTTCTAAATTTTAAGCCTGTCTCAAATATTTAGTAGATATGGGATCCTGGTGCAGTCACTAGTTTCAATTTCTTCGTCTGTAAAATGGGATGATAATAGCATCTACTTCATAGAATTAGCATGAGAGTCAAATGAGCTAAAATATATAAAGTGCTCTATACACCCTGAAGGGCTTTAAAGATTCTGGCTATTAATATTATTACAGTATTATTTCAGGAGTACTTTAATGGATCTGTGAATCATCAAAGTGAGTACAATCATCCCTTCCACATCATGAATTTCCATATTGTAATTTTGATAGATTGTAGTTTGGCATAAGAAACTAAATAGGAATTTGGGGGAGTTTTATGAAAGTTGTAGATGACACAAGAGAGCCAGCAAGTGACATAAAGTAGAATAAAGTACTATAAACACCTATAAAAGAAAAAGAAACAATTTAGACCTTTTCTGGTAAGAAGAGAGGGCCAAAATTTTTGATGTAGATTTTCCATATTGAGAGGGTGCTGGGTCCCTGACCTTCTCAATGTGGAAGGGATAATTATTATCTCAATTAGTGCAGATAGTCACTTATTTATACAACCCATCCACCTACCTCAATCCATCTAATGCTCTTTCATAAATGCTCAGTAAAGAAGCTACTGACTATTCAAGATTGTCTTCCTTTAGATCTTTTTTTACTTTTCACAGGTACTTTGTGGAGCACTCATGCTCTCCATTTACCTATCATGCTTTTGATCAGCCCACTTCTTTTTTCAACCACTTTTCTTTTTCCTCATTAATATCCCTTACTTCCAGAATAATTAACTTTGAGAGGCAGATCTAAAACTAATGGTAGAAAAGGGAAGGAGAGGTAGTTTTGTAGGGTACCTCAGAGAGAAGGGCATGAGAAGACACAATAGGGATCACTTTGTTAAAAAATAAAAGGCTTCTTATAAATGCCCTTGATCCTATATTGGTGAAAAATTCTAAATTGAAAAATTGAAAAATTCATGGTATGTAGGTGCTTATCATTTAGGGTCTCTTTTAATATAGTGAATACACTAAGTTTTTTGTTTTTGTTTTTCAAATTTTGTCTAGAGACACAAATACCTTGTTCTAGCTATATGGTAAAATGTTAAACTTTTAGGACACAAAGTAATGAATCTCAAAGAAATCTTGGGTCTCTCAACAACTATTGGAGAGTTATTTGAGAACAAGAAGCCTTTCAAGTTTCCCTCAAAAAAAATGTGTGTGTGTGTGTGTGTGTGTGTGTGTGCGCGCACATGCATGTGTGTGTATACAGCCATCTAGTCAAGATTGGTCCTTGGTACTTGTGTGACTCATATAAATACAGTGAGCTTTATCATATACATAAATATGACCAAATAACCTCATCATCTTTCCCAAATGATGATTCAAATTTTATCAATATCTTAAATTGTAGTTCCTAAAATTAAAAAAAAAAAACTTTACTCAGAAAATACTGGATAGAAATACAACATTGTATAGAACATTCTATGGCACTATATAGCTTCAGCTTTCAAGAGACTGCAGGAAAAGACAATATAGTCTGTGGGAGGAAATTAGAGAAAGGAAAACGGTATATTTTACCTCCCTTGCCTCAGATTTAACACCTCCATTTGAGTGACTTGGAAAAGTTCAGTAATCTAAAAAGATTAATCAAGTCAACAAACATTCAAGAGCTTACTGTGTGCCAGGTCCTGTTTTAAACACTCAAGTTTAAAAAAAAAAAGGGTGAAATCAGTCCCTACCTTCAAAGAACTCACAATCTAATGGGGGACATACTGTGCAAATAACTCCACACAAGCAAGATACATAGATAGAGATAAGTAACTGCGTGTGTGTGTGTGTGTGTGTGTGTGTGTGTGTGTGTGTGTGTGTAGATATACAGACATATAGATATTGTAAAGTGGACCTGAATTGATCTCTAACTGGTTGGTGGCTGGAGCAGAACAGAGTAGGCTATGGATAGGAGAGTCAGGAATCAAACACAAGTTTAATTTCAATGTGGGGCCAGGGTAGGGTGGGGGTGAGGAAATCTTAAGCAGTATGGGTAGATCTTAATACTTATACCTATAGCTAAGTATCAATCTGTAGCCCTGACAATGAAGGGTAGCAGTGACAATATGACAAATACTTTTCATACCAGAACTTCATGACCAGAAACAATTCTGGGATTTTGCTGTGGCTGAGTTCATCCAGAGGGTGAGCACAAAGGATTGTTATTATTCCAAACTCAAGGCACGGTTTGTTTGCTGGGTCTTTGCTCTGGAAAATAGGACATTTCCTAATATCTTGATTGTGTGTGTGTGTGTGTGTGTGTGTGTGTGTGTTTCAGTGATAAATTGGAGATAATCTCAGAGAGAAGGACCAAGCATTATGGGAAATCTTAAATTAGAGCTATTAAGTCTAACGATATTTCAATGATTTTTTTACATAACTGTAGCCAGATCAAAACTTAATAGAAAAGTTAGCTCTGTATCTATCTCTTTCCCTGCCCTGCTTCCTCCCCGTCCCACTTTAGCTCTTGAGAGACAGTGTAGCACAGATTTAAGTCCCATCTCTGATATATACTAGCTTTTGTGATTCTGAGAAAATCCCTTTATTTCCTTGCGAAAACTCTCTAAGACTATAAATTACTAATGAAATAGTAGTCCAGACATCTGGTATTGTTTTCCTTTTTAAACTACCATGTATTTAACCATTTCATATCTGTTTTAATTAATCTTCTTTATACTATCTATATACTATCTATACTAGGTAGAATTTAGCTAAATGCATGGCATGTAGTAATTAATAAATCCTTTTTTTCATTCATTCATTAATTTATTCTCCTAATAAAGTGTTAGTTCCCGAGAGTAGAAATTGTTTCATTCTTTATGTTTATATCTCCAACATGTAGCATAGTGTATTTAATAAATGCCTGTTGATTGAATTACTATTCTGCTATTCTGCCCCTTCATATGTGGAGGTGATTTTGGGTTCTTCAAGGGTAAGGGGGCAAAGTCCAAGCTTTAGCAGATCCTACAATCCTAGAGAAGGAAGGGCTTGCATAGCTCAGTGAAACTACGCTTATGTCTCGCAATGTTGCCGGAGATGGTTATAGTGAAGAGTTCTGAGAAAAGGTGACCCACTGGAGAAGGAAATGACAAACCACTTTAGGATCTTTGTCAAGAAAAGCAAAGAATATGAGTTTGGACAGACTTCAGAAAATAGTATATGACAGAAGAGCCTGGCATGCTATGGTTGGCAGGGTCATGAAGAATCAGACACGATTGAACAACAAACCAGCCAAGAGCAGCTTTGAATATAGGTGGAGTAATGGACGCGATGTCTGACTCCACTTTCTGTCTTTTCTAATCATTTTTTCAGACAAGGGTTCTTATGCATAGATCCAATGGATTAATCTAGTGGAATATAGTTGGGAGGGGGGTGTTTCTGTCCTTTTCTTTCTTTATTCAATAATCAATCATTTGTTAAGCAATTACTATATTTTAGGCAGTGAATTTTTAAGTCCTAGCCATGCCCCCTCCTCTTGTCTGATATCCTTTCCCTTTCTGTTCCATCTCTCCCCTCCCCCCGCCCCGTCTCTTTCTTGAAATATCTACCTCACCACCCAGTCACTCCATATTTGGAAATTCCCCAGCTAGAAATGTCCTATTTCATAGCAGATTAGGGTCTCTCTGTCTCCAATATCGAAGGTGGAAAACTAAACAGATACTCCCTCCCCCTAGTATAATCTTATTGCTTACCTGAAAAACATACCTAAAAATCATAAAGAGGGCAGCCTTTATCTCAGAATTTCCTGACTCCCTTGTCTTTCTGAAGCATGGACCTCTTAGTGAGAATTTGGTGTAACTATGAAACAGTTCTGGGATCAGTCCCTTCTAAGATTGTCATAGATGCCCAACTCTACTTAAGTAGTGCCATGCATAGGATGCTGGGCTTAGAAGAAGAAGATCTGAATTATATCTCCACTCAGACACTTATTAAGCATTGAGACTCTGGACAAGTCATTAATCTTCCTGTTTCTGCTTTCTCATTTCAATTGGCTCTAAATCTGTGATCTTATGCCTATCATACTTGAGGTAATATAGAAGCCAGAGTCAAGCCAGAGAGTCAAATACATTAAGAAGGCTAATAAACCCCAAATTTCAAAACACTGGGGAAAGAAATTCAATAAAACTGTTGGCCAAAATGGACAGCAGCATAACTCATCCATCTGTACTCCCTCAGAAAATTCTCCAGGACTTATTTGCTAAATTATACACAGGTTGCCATCTCTATCTTTGAATGAATATCCTCTACTGCATAGCTTTTATTATCAGCTTCATAAAAACCTCATCAAAAACTGGGAAATAGGAGAGCAATTTGGAACTATGCTCAAAAAGTTATCAAACTGTGCATACCCTTTGATCTAGTAGTATTCTTACTGGGCTTATACCCCAAAGAGATACTAAAGAAGGGAAAGGAACCTGTATGTGCCAAAATGTTTGTGGCAGCCCTGTTTGTAGTGGCTAGAAACTGGAAAATGAATGGATGCCCATCAATTGGAGAATGGCTGGGTAAATTGTGGTATATGAATGTTATGGAATATTATTGTTCTGTAAGAAATGACCAGCAGGATGAGTACAGAGAGGCTTGGAGAGACTTACATGAACTGATGCTAAGTGAAATGAGCAGAATCAGGAGATCATTATATACCTCAACAACAATACTGTATGAGGATGTATTCTGATGGAAGTGGATTTCTTCAACAAAGAGATCTAACTCAGTTTCAATTGATCAAGGATGAACAGAAGCAGCTACACCCAAAGAAAGAACACTGGGAAATGAATGTAAACTGTTTGCATTTTTATTTTTCTTCCCGGGTTATTCTTACCTTCTGAATTCAATTTCCCTGTGCAACAAGAGAACTGTTCGGTTCTGCACACATATATTGTATCTAGGATATGCAGTGACATATTCAACATGTATAGGACTGCTTGCCATCATGGGGAGGAGGTGAAGGAAGGCAGAGGAAAAGTCAGAACAGAAGTGAGTGCAAGGGATAATGTTGTAAAAAAAGTTACCCAGGCATGGGTTCTGTCAATAAAAAGTTATAATAAATAAATAAACAAATTGGGAAATAAAATCCTAAATAAAAATGTGAACCCCAAACTATCAACATTTTGATAAAAGAATAATGCATATAAATTCAAAATAATAGCAATAACATATTATTTGTTCTACATATCTTTCTGATTCTTTTTCCATCTGGGCACTCTTAGATTTTGGTGCTGATTTTTTTATGGTCATAATCAGCATATGTATTGTTCTAATCCTGCTTTCTTTGTGTTAGTTTGCTTTGCATATTTCTTCATATTTCCTTATATTCTTTATATATCATTTTGAGTGCAAGAGGATTATTCCACTATACCAATATACCGTAATTCATAATCTTTCTTCAAACATTGGACTTTTTGATTATTTCCAAGTATTTGCAATTGTAGGTAAAGAGAGATGGAAGGATAGAGTGATAATAGACAGACACAGACAGAAAGAAAAGTCACATAGATTGATAGAGACAATGAACATAGATTGATAGAGAAAATGAACATAGGCAGAGAGATAAAGTTAAATTCTTATCTCATCCCAATTTACCCAGTTAAAATCTATTGTTCTCTCTTCCATCTTCACTATGAGAATGAATTGACCTTCTCAAGGAGAATTTAGGTATGCTATTAGTTCAAAGTGAGAGCTATGTTGGGGATATCTTTTGATAATTCCTTTTTTTTAAAAAAATATCTTTTTATTTTCAAATACACACAAAGATAGTTTTCAACATTTACCTTTACAAAACCTTGTGTCCCAAATTTTTCTCACTTCCTCACCCCCCTCCTAGACAATAAGTAATCCAATATATATTAAACATGTGTAATTCTTCTAAACATATTTCCACATTTATCATGCTGCACACAAAAAAAAATCAGATCAAAAAAGAAAAATGAGGAAGAAAACAAAAAGCAAGTAAAAAACAACAACAAAAAAAGGTGAAAACACTATGCTGTGATCCTCATAGTTCTCTTTCTGAATGCAGATGGCTCTCTCCATCACAAGAGCATTGGAATTGATTTGAATCTTCTCATTGTTGAAAAGAGCCAAATCCATCACAGTTGATCATTACATAATTTTCTTACTGCGGTATATGATGTTTTCTTGGTTCTACTCACTTCACTTAGCAGCAGTTCATGTAAGCCTCTCTAAACCTTTCTGAAATCATCCTGCTAGTTGTTTCTTATAAAACAATAATATTCCATTACATTAATATACTATAATTTATTCATCCATTCTCCCACTCAGCATCTACTTAGTTTCCTTGCCACTACAAAAAGGGCTGCTACAAATATTTTTGCGTATGTGAGTCCTTTTCTCTTTTTTAATTATATCTTTGGAATACAGATCCAGTAGAGACACTATTGCATCAGAAAATATGCACAGTATGATCGTCCTTTGGGCATAGTTCCAAATTGTGGTAGCCCTCTATCTGAGGTATGGCCCAAACACATGCGAAAAAGAGGGAGAAATGTAGCAGGTTTCTTTTTATCCTTAAAAAGGATTTTGATAATTCAATCACTCTGATATTCTCCTCATATACTAGCATACCCTGTCTAAAATTGTTGATTTGATTCCATGAAAATATAATGTTAGGTAAAATGATATAATAGGAAATTATTAAATATAGAACTAAATTTGAAAACATTATAAATAGATGAATGGCCAAATGATCTTATGGTGGAGTTTCATAATTTTATAGTTAAGAGTTAACAATATATTATCAGGCATTGTGCTATGTGCTAGATATACAAACAAGAACAAACAAGACAGTCCCTGACCTCAAAGATTTTGCATTTTAATTAGAGAAAGATAATACATGAAACATAGCTAAAGAAATGCTTCATGGAGCTATCTCTGGCACTGTGGTTGAGGTGGAGAAAAAGTATGAAGTGAGGAGGAGGAAAATGAGCATTTCTAGGGCTTCTCCTGAGATGGAGTTCTGAGTGAGGGAGTTATCAATGAAAAGAACAGAGCCTCAGTGTGGACTTTTAGATGGGAAAGGCAACTAACATAGAAGTGAAGAAGTATGGAGAACGAGCTGAGATTCAAGTTGGGAATGAAGATAATTCTTCCCAAATGACAGCCTTAGGATATAGTCCTAGCAATGGGGTCAGTGTCACAATATGATCAGTTTTACAACATTTATAAATTATTGCCAATTATTTTACAAAAAAATCATCATTTTTCAGTTCCATTAATTGTTAAATTAACAGCATATCTCTTTCTTGTAGGACCCACCAACAATGAATTCCATTACTTTAAACAATTTTTAGCAATTCGATGGTTCATGAGATGGAACTTCAAAGTTATTTTGATACAAATTACTCAAATAATGAGAGAATTAAAACATTTTAAAATGGTTACTAACAATTCAAACTTTTCTTCTTTAAGATTTTGTTTGTATCTTTTGACCATTTATTCATTGAGGATTATAAAGATTCTGGATGTCAGTTTTTTCTCAACTATAATTACTACATTTTTTTTCCTCTTCCAATCTGTTTCTTTTCTTTTTAGTTTGGATACATTGTTGTTTGGTCTGAAAGCTATTTTTTATTTTTGCATACTAAGAGGAAGCAAGGCAAAATGGATAGAAAACTAGTCCTGAAAGTAGAAAGACAGGTTCCAGTCCCACCTTGGTTACACCCTGGTTATGAATGAGTCTGGGCACTTGACCTCTCTGTTTTCTCAGCAATTCTCCAAGATTGTCAGTTAAAGAGAAGGTAATGACTTGTATTGAAAGAGTTATTTCATATGGTAGTTCTCAAAACAAATGAAATTCAAGTCTAAGACTTATACCTAAATTCATGTATTTTGTGAGAAAGTTGTTCTTCCTCTCCACACTAAGAAAAATATGATATGGTTTCCCCAAAAACTTTAAATAAAAATATTAATCATTGATCCAAATGGAAATTATTAAAGAATATGGTTTGAGGAATCTTAAATTATAGATTTTACCATACTTTCCAATTTTCCCAATAATTTTTATTCATTTTTCCTCTCAATATTTAATAATTTAAAGTTTATCAAACTCTAACATTTGATTCTGTCTAAGTCCTATTCTGTTCTATTGTGTCATTTTCCCTTTTATATTTAATATCAATAATTGCCACTCTGTAGAATATTTTAATATTTGGCAAAGTAAGTCTCCTGTCATCACTATTTTTTTATAAGAATATTAATATTCTTGACTTTTGTGTGTTTTTTTTCACTTAAAATTCATTCTTCTATTTAATTATATTAACCTATTGATATGTTGGGTGCTATTATATTGAATCTATAATTTAGAGAGTGTTGACATTTTTACTTTGACCTAATTATATGTAGGTATTATCTTTCTTATAATTAAGTATTCAGTCAATTATTCTTCTAACTGCTCAGTTTTTTCTTTATTCTGTCAAAAATCACTTGATATTTAGGTCTCATTTGAATTTTGGTGGATGCATGTCCAAATATATGATATATTTTGTTGTTAATGTAGATACTAAATTTTTCTAATCATTTTTCTTTATTTCTGTTAGTAATAAAACTGTAACTAAACTTTGTAAAGGCATTCATTATCTTAATTAATATTTTTGATGAGTCTCTTGAATTTTATAAGTATATGACCATCTCATCTACAAATAGAAGAATTTTAACTTATTTGCCAATGTTTATCTCTTCAATTTATTTTTACATTACTATTTTCCTTCTTTAACATTCTTTTCTAGTATCTCATTTTGGCATATGAGATCCCCTGACTCCTGTAAGCTATGTCAATGGAGTATAAGTCTTGGGAGATCCAAAGAATGGAAGATTTTTGTGTGAACTCAGTTATTGACTATATGTCTGTCATTCAGGCTTAGTTAAATTAGAGAGACTTTATTACAAGATGATAACATTTTAGACCATGGCATATTCAAAGACCCTTTACAAAATTACAAAGAAGTTGTAAACTACATGAATAGATTGCACATGCTACAATAATACCATAGATCCTTTGAGTATTCAAGTACTGTTATTGCTATTTCTTCCCTCAATCTAATCAACTCCCTTTTCAAACAATATTTTATTATTTCCCAATTTGTAGCTAATATTTCTAAAACTGTAAAAGTACTGACAGTGAATAACTATACTTTATATTTTTTTAAAAAGGAAAATTTCTAAAGTTTTTCCATTTAATATAATACTATTTCTTGATCTTAAAAACATGTTTTAACATATGAAGGAAAAATCCATCAGATCCTATAGATTAGGCAAGCACATGTTTTTGTTGACATATACGTGAAATTGTCATCATCTCAGGAGGGGAGGGCAGGAGGAAGGATTAAATCTCCTCTTATCTCACCAGAAGTCCAAGGGAGAATTGTTGTGGGATATGCCTCAATAAAGAAATGACCTGGAAGAACCTGGAAACTATTTCTCCTTGCTTTCGTATTCTTTTGAAGCTCATTATAACAAGGGATTGTTGAGTATGTGGCTACATCAGCCTTGAAATACCATTAAACAAAGACCTGTGCAAAACTGCCTTTCCTTATTCAGTCAACCACAAGTTTGATCTCAGAACTTGAACACTTAAGGGAGAATGAACCTTCTATTTGCTTTCAGGAGCCATGTAAATGACTTAGAACTGAAGGGATTTGGTGCCTTGAAATATTGAGACAATGCTTTTATTGGTTGCTGAGCCCGAAGAGTTAATGGCAGAAGACTTTTACAAAAGAGAGTTACCTTTTCCCCTGGGGCCCTTTTCCATTTAGCTTCTCTATGGCAATTAAGACTTTCTAGATTTGTCCTGAAAGAATATGGATAAGAGCAATCCTTTCCTTCCCGTAGCAGAACTAGCCAACTTTGGGGACATGGCAATTAAAGCATGTGTATGTTTTAAAAGATCCTGACACTGCACCAATGAGGGCTATTAGGTCTTAATTTTAGTACTGCTATCTGTTTAATTTGGACAAGTTACCCAATGTCCCTGGGCCTCAGTTCTTCATCTGATGCAAGTTGGATCTGTGATCCAATAGTACAACTTATCAGGCCCCAGGTGACTTTTCAGCTGCAGAACAGATGGGGAACTCTATTGGCTAAAGTTTCTCAAATGTCAATGAAATCGTGGCTCCCAAATAGCATGTGAATGTTGATACATACATACAGAGGCTGTATTTTTTTCAAAAAACCTTTCCTGCATCTATTGATAAATCATATGACTCATAGCCACCATCAACAGATATAGAAATATAGTCATGAGTGAGATTATGTGCCAGCACATTCCAAAATGCCACTATTCCATTTTCATTTAAAGTTGTGAGGCATGCTATTTCTTTAAATTCATTTATTATTTGCCAACTGAATCATCCCTTTTCCTATACTGTTCAAAGATAAATATGATCTATTGCCCATCCACTGATTACCTGATCCTGGCCATACCATCTCATGACTTTGGAAACTACCAGCATGCTCATGTTATTTTGCTTGAAGACTCATCCATATTCTTATCACTTCTATTTTCTCCCAGATTTACTTCAACCTGTCTAGTTCTATATCTTTGTAAAACCTATGCTTTCTTTGAAAAAATTCCCCTATGTCCTCAGCTTTTCTGATTAAAACTTCTATTTCATTGCTTTAAGTGAAAATTGGATCTCCTGACATCATATTCCTTGCAGCTCTCCCCATTAGAGGGTGCTGCTTCTACCACCCTCTTCAATCTACAAGGTCAAGAGAAGCAGCTAGCATAATCCTTTATTTCCCTCCTATTTTCAGAGCCTCCCTCCATCATTTACTCCATAATTTTTCTTTATTTGAAAGCCTATAAAATAAGGATAAGGATTGACTCTGGACTTGTGATTTCATAGCTTTCAGAATTCCCTAGATGATGAAATTTCCCTTTACCAAGGCAGGTTATACCTTCACTGCATTTTACAGTCTTCATTTCCTGGAGCATTAAATGTGACTTGCCCAGGGTTGCACATCCAATATGTTTAGAAGTATGGCTCAAACCTAAATGTTTCTAGGTCAATGGCTACTATTCCAAAACACTGGAATTCTACTATACTCTATATTCTCTCCATACTTGTTGGTATCATCTACCAAAGAACAAGATGTTCTCAAATTTCTTGACTGATTTTAGCACCCTTACTTTCCCATTCTTTTTTATTCTTTCTACCACATATTTTAAAAAGCTAGCATTTAGACAGTTCTTTGATATTCATAATAATCTGAGGATCATTAGTATGATAGTTAGGAATCATGTAGAAGTATCTAGCTAAGACATTGACTTTGAGAAATAATTAAAGTACTTCAAATTAAAATATCATCTCATTTTATTCTCATAGCAAATCTGGGAGTTAAGTGCTTCTGCATTTTACAGATGAGGAAACTGAGGTAAAAAGAAATTAAGTGACAATTCAATTAACTCACAAAGGTAATAAATGTTTATGGTCTTCCTATAAATGAGCTCATTTTGTTCTGACTTCAGATCTAGGACTCTGTCATGTGCACTTTCTAGCTGCTACATCCTTCTGATATCATGGTGGATTTCAGTTTTTCATGTGAATGGTCCTTCTGACCTCTTGGCTACATTATTCCTCAATCTTATCACCTCCAATGACTTCTTTCTCTACCCTGTTACATCCATCCACCAATATGGTCACATTGTAGAAGAGGTTTATAATTTCCAAGTTCCTAAATCTCAAAAACCCACGCCTAGTCATAAACACTAGTATTTATTTCTCCATCACTTTCTCTCCATCCAGAACACTTTTTGATATTTTGCTCTTTATTTTCATCATCATTCCTGGTTCTTGTCCTCCTCCATTCTCCCAATCCATCTTCTCCTCCTTATCTTCATTTCCATTAACAACAACAACAAAACAACAACAAACTATCCCAAACCCAAGTATTTGATACTCTAGTATTGAATAATTTCTTGCTTCTTGGACTTTCTATTATTCCTCACCTGTTCATCTCATCCTTGAATAACCCTTACATTCCAAATCAAATAAAGATCTGGCATCTTGCTTTTGGTATTGTTGGACAAAATCATGGAAATGAGTTATTATAATTTATGGTACCCAACTTCAGTTCTGTCCTCTCTGCTGCTAAGCAATCCTTCTATTCCTGCTTTTATCAGTTCCCTGTCTGTCCCCACAGCAACTGTTCTGGACCTTTTTCTCTCTCATTCAACACCCAGCCACACCCCACTCCTCCACACATATAGCAGATGGCTTAGCCTCCTACTTCCCTGAGAAGATTAAGGCTGTCCAAAGGGAGCTCCTTCCTCCAAACCTCCAAAATTCTCAGCTTTATCACCCACACTCTCCTCCTTCCCTCTGGCCATAGAAGATAAAATTCCCTAGCTCTTTAGTAAGGCAAATCCCACTACTTTTCACATTCAAGTTTCTCAAAGAAGATAATCATCATAGTTGACATTCATAGAGCTCTCTGTGTCAATTATCCCATTTAATCCCTACAATAATCCAATAAGGGTGTTTTTCTTTCCCTCTCCCTTTCTCCTCTCCTCTTTGATGACAATGACAATTTTTGCCATTTTTGTATCTCCAAATCTGAGTATGATGTTTAGCAATTCCTTGTTGTTTAGATTTGAGGAAATTGATGCTCTCAGAAGTTAAATGATTTGTTTAGGATCTAAATCAAGATTCAAATGCAGGATTTCTCTTATCCCAAGATCACCACTTTGTCCACTATGTCTCCAGAGATCCTGTACTTCTTTTTTCTTACCTTTTACTCTCTCCCCAAATCTTTGAAGTCTATTGTCCATACCTATAATCCAAACAGGCCATTGTCTACTGTTGTCTATCCTGGTCCTAAGCAAACACTCCTTTAAGTGGATTAAGCCGGAAAGCTTCTTTCATAGCCATAGGACTTCTCTGCCTACCACCGGAAGGCTCCCTGATTTGTTGCTTCCTGTGTCACTCAGCCAGAGATCTCAGAATCAGCAGCCTTTGTCCTGGCTCACCTAAGATGGCCATATTCTTAGAAATTAATGCCTCCAGTTAAATACTTGCCAGACATCCACTCTTTTCCTAAAAGTTACCTTTTATGGCTTTCATCCTGCCTTCCTTAGACTGATATGAACTCAGGGATTTCTTAGTGCCCCAATGGCTCAGTGTAGTGTTTCTGATTCAGTTCTCCAGACAATCAGTTAGTTGGATGGTCATATCAGCTTGTTTCCCTACTTCTATGTTCATATAAATATTTGTATAGTATTTTCATCATTACCACATACTTCAGAACAAGAATAAAATTCATTTAACAATTCTTATCCATCTTGTTAGGACTTCAGGATGGCATTAAAGGTACCTTGCCTTCAGTGTGACCTATCAAAATTCCCAGCAGCTCTGCTCTATCTAAATCACTACCCCTTCTAAGTCAGAAACTATGCTAAGGGCTTGGTTTGTGAGCCCAAAGGCAGGAGGGAGCATTCTAATGGAAAAAGATAATACATGAGAGGTGCTGGAAAAAGGAATGGGTAGGTAATAAAACAGACAAAAAGTGGCATGGAGGCATGGACCTTAGCTAGATAAAGTGAAGGCTCACCTCTCAGAACCAGGAGACTGAGGGATGGAGGCCAAGTTTTGGTAGAGATGGTGAGAGGGTCAAGATGAGGAGATAGCAAAAAAGCAGCATAAAAAGAAAAAGAAAAAACCCACTGGCCTTGAGGAATTGCATTGTTTGTAAGATCCCAAGTTGTTGCCTTGAAGTGGGAAAAGTTGTAGTCCAGAATTCCTGAGTTTTCGCTTCAGTTTCAAATTGTGTTTTATTATCTATTTTTTCTGCTCAAGGAAGAAGTGTAAAGTACAGTGCAGGCTTATAGTCACTTTTTCATTACATATGCTGTTTAGTGTGAATGAAAAACCAATTAGTCTTAGACTTCTCAATGCATGCAATGAAACTTTATTAATCAATGTGTGCGAACAATATTGTAATGCCAGAGAAACTGAGGCAAGATAGAGATTAGAGAGTTTTTAATATTTTATTTGGATTTCTGAGAGGGAGAGATTTTCTGGGACCAAAGGATACATTTTGCTCCCAGGGCTGATGTCTTAAAGCATTCAGCATCAGCATCAGCATCAAATGTGATGAGTTATATATGTGGCTCCAAGATCAGGGAGACAAAGGTGGGGGCACAGTCATAAGTGGGAATTTCCCGTTCTGACAGGGTTGGGGGTGCGGACCATAAATTCTGATAAACTGGAAGTGAAGGGAGTAGTCAGAGACAGAAAGTCTGGAACTTAAGAGATAGAGGATGTCAATTAGAGATCTGAGATAGGACATCTGGAGTTTTATCTTTTGGAATGCCAGAGTGGCCAGATTTCTACAGCCCTAATTTTCTCAGTCCTAATGGTCAGGAAGGGGGTTGCAACCAGGGGGATTGAGGCAGAACAATTCAAGGAACTGAGGCAGAACAATTTAGGGAAACTGAAATAGGACAATTCAGGGAAATTTAGGCAGGACAATTAAGGAAACTGAGGCAGGACAATAAAAGGAAACTGTGGCACAACAATGCAAACCTCAGTCTCTCTAAGAACAAACCATTAACCTACTGCCTAAACCTGGTCCTTGCAAGTATCTTATACCAATGTTTATGACAAAATTCCTTCCCTGTTCTACTGGAGACTATGTGTCTCCTTTTGAAGTGGTCATCTGGCAACTTTCCATCCATCAGCTCTAACCTCAAGCAAATACAGAAAGCCTGAAACAAGAGAGATAAGGAATGCAAGAGTCTGTCCAATTCTTGACTTAGGAACAGGCTGATGGTTGGGGTCTCCCAATTTGTTTCATATAGTTCTATCCATGGGTATTCCTAGTTCCTGATCTGTCTACTGTTATATTTTGTTGATAATTCTTTAAAGTTTTTAATAAATTTTTTTCATTGGGGGTCTAGCCTATTAGAGTATCTATATAAACTAATCAGTTGTTTATGAACATACATATATTGTTTATTAGATTATACCTCACAAATGTTTATCTTATTACTGAAAAATAATTTATAAGTCTAAAATAGTGGCACTGGTATTCTGTCTAGATGTGGCTTTCAGAGAGGTGACAATATGTATTCATTTTTCTTCTAGGGAGAAGGAAGAAAGGAAGGAAGGAAGGGAGGAAGGAAGAAAAGAAAAAAGGAAGGAAGGGAGGGAGGAAGGGAAAGAGAAAAGGAGGGGGGAGGAAGGGAGGAAGGAAGAAAGGAAGGGAGAGAAGGAAGGAAGGGAGGGAGGGAGGGAGAAAGAAAGGAAAGGAAGGAGGGAAGGAAGAAGGAAAAAAGGAAGGAGGGAAGGAAGGAAGGGAGGGAGGGAGGGAAAGAGGAAGGGAGAAGGAAGGAAAAAAGGAAGGGAGGGAAGGTAGAAAGGGAGGAAAGGAAGGAAGGGGGGAGGAAGGGAGGGAGGGAAAGAAGAAAAGAGGGAGGGAGGAAGGGAGGGAGGGAAGAAGGGAAGAAGGAAGGGAAGGGAATGATTTATATAGTACCTATTGTGTGGGAGGCATTATGCTGAGTACTTGATAAATATTATCTCATTTGGTTCACAAAACAATCCTATGAGTGAGTGCTGTTATAATACATATCTTAGAGTTGAGTAAACTGACAGGTTAAGTGAATTGCCCAAGTCACATGCTAAATGTCTGAGGCTAAATTTGAATGCAGGTTTTCTGGACTCCAGGTCTATCAGGTCTCCGAACTACATGATGCTTTTTGTTGAACAGGATCTGGATAGTGGCTAACAATGCCACCTGGTAGTTAAATCTGGATTAAGAAACAGGTTCAGAGGGATGGCTTATAGTAAAGCAACTATTACACAGTAGAGAATAATCAGTGTTCTGATATGCCATATTTCTTCTCCAAACTGGCAAGATCACAGGATCAGCAAATATTCCTGTGGACCTACTCGGAGTCAGGCATGAAATAGTATTTTTGACACAGACTATGTAAGACTGAAATTTGCATGATTTAGAGTTGTATTTGAGGTATGTGCTTCAGAACTCTTCATCTGTCTATGATATGCTCCTATACTTCTCTCTGGGGTTTTCTCACATACTACCTATTCTAAAATAATATAGTTTGAGAATTTTCTTCATTTAACTTTCTTGCCAAATTGTCAAATTATTTCTACACCTAATAGTCATTATAGCTCTGGTTGAATGAACATGCCCATTGATAAACAATTTGCAATATTACAAAGCAGCTGATTTCATTTCTAGATTGAATTAATTGTGAATAAATGCTTCTTTTTGTTAAACTGACATCTGCATCACTGTAACTTTCACCCATTGATCCCAATTCTCCTCTCTGGAACAACACAGATTATTTCATGCATTTTGTTTCCCATTTGGGTTAAATGCATTTGACATCTATTTGGAGAGCCATTACTATGGCTAGACAACATGTGGCCAATAATAGGTGTCAAGACCCATGGGTAATAGTTCTAAAGTAGCCATAATGATTCATGCCCTAAAAACACCTCCAACAGATGACCAAAAAGGCAAACTTTAGTTGTGTGATAATAACTCTGCTACAGGGAACGCTTGAAGAGTCATCCATAAAGTGAAATTATATAAAATTTACACTTAGCCCAGTGCCTTGCACGTATCATTTAGAAGACAAAAATATTTACTTAACATGGATGAATGATTATTGAATATTAGAAATATTAGAAATAGGTATCTAGATGTGTTTAGTCAATTGATTAGAATAGCCATGGAAATAAAAGTGCAGACCCTGAAGTCTGAAGTCTGAGGAAAATTAGCAAAGAAAAAGAATCTTAAGAGCTAGAAGGGACATTAGACATGTCCCTTCTATTCATATATAAGAATATCTTTTGTAATCCCTTTGACAAATTGTTACCCATACCATTGTTTTGAAAAGTTTTATTGATGTCTTATTATTTTATGCCAATTCACTTTCCATTCTACCCTTCATTGCAACAAAGAAAGCCAGCTAAGCAGAATTGACCGAACAAACATGCTTGACAATATGATTCATCATCTGTTCTCAAGGGTCAAGTTTAGTCATTGCAATAAGTCTGAATTTAGATGTCTTTTACTACTATTTTTACTTAATATTATGGTTATTTCATAGGCCATTCTTCTGGTTCTGCTTGCTAAATAAATGCAACTTCATTTCAAGAATATTTCCTTGTTTTTCTGAATGTATCATATTTATTTTTTCTTTTTCTCTTTTAAAATGTATTTAATTTGCAATAATATCCCATTATATTCATGTTTGTTCCATCATTCCCCAATCATTGAGTATCTACTTTGTTTCCAGTTTTTCATTCTTTTTGTTATTGATTTTGTTGGAGTATATATTTATGACAACAACAATCAACCTTTATGTAGCATTTTATGTTTGCAAAGTGTTTTATTTATGCTATCTAATTTAATCTTCACAACAACTCTTTAAGTACTATTATCCCCACTTTACAAAGGAAGAAACTGAGACTGAGGGAGATTAAATGAAGTGCCCAAAGTCACATAGCTAGTAATGGTGGCAAAATTTGAACTGAAACTTTCTTGAGTCCAAATTTCATTTTACCAAAGTACTTGATCATCACCTTCAGAACTTCCAATGACCAGGGAAACCACTCCTTTTTAATTCAATTCATTCCATTTTTTATAACAAGTTCTTCCTTATTAAGAGCTCACATTTCTATAGCATTTTACAATTTACAAAATCACTTTTTCTCACAAATACCATTTGAGGTAGTTTAACCTAGGTATTATTTTTCCCAGTCTATATATGTAGAAACTAAAAGTAGGAGAGGGTATGAGATTTCCAAAAGCCAAGCAGGAGTGTTAGAATTAATTAAGACTCAAAGTCTCATCTTTTGATTCTAAACCTAAAGCTCTTTCCAGCACTCAAAGTCTGCCTCCATCTAACTCTCACCCATTGGGCTTAGTTCAGCCCTTGGGAACAACACAGAACATTGAGTATCATTGAAAGAGAACTGGAAAGATACACATGAGCAGCATGGAATGCATTGCAAATAAGGAATTTCTTGATCTTGGTTCTGTGTCCTGAAAAGCCTCTTGTTTCCTTCCCTTTGATATTATCAAAAGATTCCTACCCTGTCCCTAACTCACCCCTATTCTTTCCTTATACATCTTGAAGTTGATCCATGATATGAACGACTGACTAGATTTTCCTTCTACCCCAGACTCCAGGAGGGGCAGGTCTCTTTCATGCAAACTACTTATTTGCTTGTATGGAAAAGAAATAGGGGCAGCTAGGTGGTGCAGTGGATAGAGCACCAGCCCTCAAGTCAGGAGGACCTGAGTTCAAATCTGGCCTCAGACACTTAACAATTCCTAGCTGTGTGACCCTGGGCAAGTCATGTAATACCAATTGCCCCCGGACAAGTCACTTAACCCCAATTGCCTCAGCCAAAAGAAAAAAAGAAACAAAACTGAGAATCCTGGATATTTTAAAATTAAAGCTTGCTATCCAAAATAATAATAATAATGATTAAAAAAAAAAAAAGATGGACTTATCATATGGCAAGAGTAAAGGCAACTTGCATGCTTCATGGAGATACTGCTGGTACCAAAAGAGTAGGAGAAAGACTTCAATTATGCCAGATGAAATTCATATAGAAAATTTAAGGAATGAATGTGGAAAATGGTCATAAGACAGGCAGTCAGGGATGGTGTGATCTACATTGTTGGAGGAAAGGCCTACATAGGTAATATTAGGTCTCTGGAAGTAGTAAAACAGCTAAAGTATACACAATGGAGTATATATACTACTGTAGTTGTGTTCAGATTAGAACAGAGTATGTTAGGATTACTTTCTGGGATTTGGCTATCATACTTTCATCAATATAGTCTAAGGTAGCATTACTTTTTTCATAACTATGATAGAGCATTGGTTCCTATTAAGTTTGTAGTCACTTAAAGCTCCCAATTATTTTTCATATGCAAGTTAGGAAGGCATATTTTTCCCTTCCTTTTTTGTACAGATGACTTTTTGAGTCATCAGGCTACCCCTATTAAATTTCTACTTGTTGATATTGGCCCAATTGTATAGATTCTGGACATTATTTCAAGCTTGATTCTGTCATTTATTTGAATTGAACTGAACTGAATTACAACCTAAGACCTGGTAAAAGCAGTTCATTGACTTATCTCTTTTTCCTTGAACTAATCATGGCCCTTAAACAGATAAATAACTGCTATATAATAATCTTTCCCTCCAGGGCCTATTTTCATATTAGATAACTTAAGGGCATATTAGGGAACTAAAAAGTTGAGAAAAGCATAATAATAAATGCTGATGAATGCAATATTCTTTAAAGACCCTTTGATCTTATTCTGCCTGTATTTTTTTCACACTAGGATCTAGATTTATCCTAAACTCTTATGTTTATTTTCAGTCATGTAAACAGTTGCCTTGATTGTCAAATGTATGAATTTCTCTTTCTAATCTAAGGATTTTGGTTTATCTCTGGTTATTTCTTGATTTTTGTCTTTGTGTCCTGATAAGCTTCTTGTTTGCATCCCTCTGGTATAATCAACAGATTATTCCCTTCCCTTTCCTAATTCACTTCTAGCGTTTCTTTACACATCCTGAGGTTGATCCATGAAATGAATAGTCGATTAGGTTCTCCTCCAAGCTTTCTCTGCTCTGACCCAGCCCAGGAGGGGCAAGACTCCTTGTCCTTCATGCAAATAATTTATTTATTCATGTGGAAAAGAAACAAAACTAAGAACCTACAGATACCATAAAGTCAAATGAACAGTCAAGAAACCTGTATGATAGACTTTGTAAGTGACAGAAATATAAAGGTCTTGAAACAAGGCAAGGATAAAATCAGAGACAAATGTATAGAGAGTCAGGAGCCCCAGGAAGGCAGAGAAATATGAGAATCAAGAACATGTATTATATGACCCAGTTATAAGAAAGCAGAAGGTCAAATTGTTATTCGCTGACATCTCCTGTGAAGGGGACAGAAAAAGCATATAAGCTATTTGTACCTTTTGACTTTTGCTCACTTGGGGGTGAATTGAAGGCAGATGAATGCAACTATGTCTTAGGAATAAATCTGTTGCATCCCATACATGCTGAGGGAAAGAGGTATTATGAAATGAGATGAAGGGGATAGGTCTCTTGTTATGTTTCTTAAAGCTTTATGAGTCAGGGTAAGAATAATGAAGACAGAGATAGGGATGGAACTATGTCTACAGACATTATCTTACCAGTGCTTCCTTCTTTCTGTCTATAAGAACCACCTTTTTACCAGCACACAGGGTCTTAGAAACTTTAGTATCCAAGTTACAATAAAGAAGACTGCAGTATTCTATGCAGGGACTTTTGTCAATGCTCTTTCTTTGAAGAGAGGAAGAGAAATTTGTGGTCCATCTTTTTGCAGGCTTTTTTACCTACAAAGTTCAACTAGAAATTTTGCCAAATACCCAAATATATTAATCCTACAGGATTTCTATTATCAAGCAAGATAGTGTCCCTCTACCTGTTAACTGGGCACACCTAGAGTTTATATTAGCAATGAATTGAAAATATATGAAGTTTCATGAAAAAATTCTTCAGCAAAACAGAATTGTTTGGAAATAGTAGGGACTGTGCAATGAATTTTCTTTTTGGAGATTATTTATTTATTTCAATGTTAAGGGCAAAAAATAGATCCTGCATCTTAAATACTTTATTATAACAGAACATATATGAGTAGTTTTGAATTTACAAAGGCTAATGATATTATCCATAAGAGGACAATGAAATAAGCAACTGAATCAATTTAATCCAACATTTATTAAATGCCAATTATACTCTGGATAGCTAGGTGGTGAAGTGGATAGCTTGCTCGGCCTGAATTCAGAAAGACTCAACTTCCTGAATTCAAATCTGGCCTCAGATACTTACCAGCTGGACAAGTCATTTAACCCTGTTTGCCTCACTTTCTTCATCTGTAAAAAGAACTGAAAAAGAAAATGGCAAATCATTCCAGTATCTTTCTAAAAGAACCCCAAACAGCGTCACAAAGTATTGTATAAACTGATACAACTAAACGACAGAATTATACCTCAGTCTTGTGCTAGATGATAGAGCTAAAAACCAAATAAAAAATTGCTCTGTTTCATCCCTAGTTCTTTGCACAAGACCTGGTGGGTAGTAAGTACTAAAAAAAAAATTTGTTCACCTACCTGATGACTGAATAAGCACATAGTATGTATAAAACTCTTTGCTATATAGCCTATATATAAATATAATATAAATAACATTATATATATATATATATATACATATAGCCATATATATATATATATATATATAAAGACATAAGAGAATATAAAAACAAAAGAGAAAAAAAACTTCCTACCCTCAAGGAGTTTACATTCTACTATCTGACCCTAGAGAACAGAAATAAGAATCCATCTTTTTTGGGAACAGAAAAGTGAGGATGTCACTGGAGAGAGCCACTGTGGCTTGCAAATTGGAGAATGTTTGGGCATAGACCAGAAAGAAGAAAGCATTGTGATGTCAGGATCATAGAGTCATCAAAACTAAGTAAATGAGAAAAGACTTGGTAAGTACCCATGTATATAACTGAAATAGATGAAATACTGGAAAATGAAAAAATGCAGTTAATCCTAAAACTGACTTCAAGCCAAGGTATCTATTGGCTATGGGATGGGACAAACTAGATAGAAGTGGAATTTCTCTACACTAACTCCATAAGACTGGGTGTAAATGGGTTATGGAGAAATATACCCACATCTGATAACATTTCCATATCAGATTCCATCATTGGACTTGATCATATATCAAAAGCCTGATTAGTGGAAGGAACTAGGATATGAGGTTTTATTAGTTTATATTAGAAGTGAGGTAAAAGTACATGAGATTTCATGAAAAATTAAACAAAACTGAGTCATCTAGAAATAGCAGGGATTGTGCAGTGAATTTTCCTTTGGAGTTTATGCTTATTTCTACATTTAAAAAAATTCCTGCTTCTTAAATACTGTATTGTCACAGAATGTCTTTAAAAGTTATTTTGAACTTATAATATCTAATGATATCTGTCCCCAAGAGGATACTGAAAAATATTCCTACCTTTTAGCTAAATTTCATCTCTTCTTCATATCTAGCAGAGTGCTTTGCATACAGTAGGTGTTAAATAAATAGTCATTGATTTAAAGACTAGTTGTATATATACAGGGAGAATGAACAGAATTTGGAATCAGAAGACTTAGATTTCAAATTTTGACTCTGCTGCTTATCATCATTATTACCTTTATAAGTCATTGGATTTCTCCCAGCCTCAGTTTCTTCATCTATAACTAGATGACTTGTTGTATATTAGATGATTTCTAAGTTCCTATCTAGAGTTCAATCCAGTTCTAAACTAAATGAGCCCATGACCACATGGGTTGAATTAAATCTTCAAGCAGTTAGATTGACAATACATTTTAAAGTCCACATGGCCACATATTCCCCCAAACTATGACCTTTATTGATCCGAAATGGGAGAAAGCAGTGAAGTTTGTAAACATAGATATCTTAATGAAATTCACTATTTCAATTCAAAATTTATAAGCACACACATGTGTATATCCTCAGTATATTTTGTATGTATGTGTATATATATGTATATGTATATATATAATATATATATAAATATTCCACTTCTCATTGATTACTTTTCTTATTTCAGCATAAGAGGATATTGCAGATGTCTTAATAATGAAAGGAAATCCAGTAGGGACAGAGATGTTCCTGAAACTACAGCCTGCGGGCCAGATGCAGCGAGGATGTTTATCTCCCTCATCCAGGGCTATGAAGTTTCTTTATTTAAAGGCTCACAAAACAAAGTTTTTGTTTTTACTATAATCCGGCCCTCCAACAGTCTGAGGGACAGTGAACTGGCCCCCTATTTAAAAAGTTTGAGGACCCCTGCAGGGGTGAGGGAAGACAATCGACTTTAAAGCAACCTTTAAAAAGGGGGGTATAGTGCCATCTTGTGGATTTCCATATAGTGCCAATGGCTGAATGACAACTCCAATTGTGGATAAGAGATTCTTTACTATATCCTATTTTAATCACACAAATACCTTTGGGACAATCTTGGGCTCTCAGAATGAGTATATGTTTACTCAGACTAAGTAGTTTTTAGAATTAGATAATAATGTCTCATTTACTGGAGTCAGTGCTTTTGACTTATCAAATGACTTGAATTAAAGTTCTAAGTTTATTATTTGCTAGCTGCATATTCTTAGGCAAATCACTGGACCTCCATTTCCTCATGTGTAAATGAGAATGATATATGATAATATGCTCCAAGTCATTATTAATCAGAGAAATGCAAATTAAGACAACTCTGAGATACCACTACACACCTGTCAGATTGGCTAAAATGACAGGGAAAGATAATGTGGAATGTTGGAGGGGATGTGGGAAAACAGGGACACTGATACATTGTTGGTGGAATTGTGAACACATCCAGCCATTCTGGAGAGCAATTTGGATTTATGCTCAAAAAGTTATCAAACTGTGCATACCCTTTTCTACTGGGCTTATACCCCAAAAAGATACTAAAGGGAAAGGGAGCTGTATGTGCCAAAATGTTTGTGGCAGCCCTGTTTTAGTGGCTAGAAGCTGGAAATTGAATGGATGCCCATAATTGGAGAATGGCTGGATAAATTGTGGTATATGAATGTTATGGAATATTATTGTTCTGTAAGAAATGACCAGCAGGATGAATACAGAGAGGCTTGGAGAGACTTACATGAACTGATGCTGAGTGAAATGAGCAAGACCAGGAGATCATTATATACTTCAACAACAATACTGTATGAGGATGTATTCTGATGGAAGTGGATCTCTTTGATAAAGAGAAGATCCAATTCAGTTCCAATTGATCAATGATGGACAGAAGCAGCTACACCCAAAGAAAGAACACTGGGAAATAAGTGTAAACTATTTGCATTTTTATTTTTCTTCCCAGGTTATTTTTTACCTTCTGAATCCAATTCTTCCAGTGCAACAAGAGAACTGTTAGGTTCTACACACATATATTGTATCTAGGATATACGGTGACATATTCAACATGTATAGGACTGCTTGCCATCTGGGGGAGGGGGTGAAAGGAAGGAAGGGAAAAGTCAGAACAGAAATAAGTGCAAGGGATAATGTTGTAAAAAAATTTACAACATGGGTTCTGTCAATAAAAAGTTATAATAAAAAAATGAGAATATAATACTTGAATCATCTGTCTCTTAGGATTTTTTTTGGGTAATAAAAAGAACAATGTTAACTTTTAACTAGGTGGTTTAGTATAAGAATGCCAATCTTGAAGTCAAGAAGTTGTAGCTTCCCAAATTTAAATCTTGTCTCTGATACTTACTAGTAGTAGATACTTGGGCAGTCACTTAACTCTGTTTATCTCAGTTTCCTAATCTATAAAATGAGCTGGAGAGGGAAACAGAAAATCACTCAAAAAAATCCCAATCAACCCAAATGAGATCATAAAGAGTTGGATACAACTGAAAACAACTGAATAACAGACCTTTTAGTGCTCTGTAAATGTATTTTTTTTATCATCCCAAGAGATTGGAGAAACATTCATTTGTCACATAAGTTATGTTCCTTCATCCAATGTACTCCATACGTTATTACCTTCGTATTATTCCTGCTTTTAGGTAACTAATCAAATCATAAGACATTGCCCAACCCCACCACTATATTATATTAAGAAACTGTTGGGTAAACTCAGGAAATATCATAATTTATAGCTATGGCCTCATCATTTTGCAAGTACAAATACTATGTAGCATTTGTTATTATCACATTTGTATAGGTCATATGTTATATCAGTTCAATAAACATCCAAGCATGAGACTGACTTTCTCCAGGAAAGAGAGGAGAAGAATTCATAGCTAGGACATGTTGCAACACATTTCAATTTATAGCAATAGTTATTTCCAAGGTTGACTGTCAGTCTATTACTAGCAGTTTTGCTGAATACAAGTGTCTGTTTATTTTATGTGTAAAAGCATTATTGCGAGCATAAGATGTCAACCATAACACTTGCAAAATTAAACAAATTTATTGGAGCTTGAATTGTTAAAAGACATTTATGGGAATGAAGGCATGTTAAAAATAGTGGTGTGGTATGTGAGGCTAAAGAACATGGGTGTTTTCAGCCAGTCCTGACTTGTCAGTCAGTATTGAAATGAAATAAGATATTCAAAGATATTCAAATAATGTTTAAAAGAAATAAAGTTACTTAACAATATCAGTGAATGAATGTTAATATTAATCAGTGAAAGAATGGTTGGGGTGAACACAGCTTTTCTTAATGCCATTTTTGTCATGATGGGTTAGAAGAGTATTTTGATTTGCACAGAAACATTCAATCTAAAGAGCCTTGATTCCTCACCTGATTCCAGGTGATTGGAAAACTTTGTCAATGGTTCAAGCCTTATTCTCCTAGATAAATTAAGTCTCAAATACAAATTCATTGCTTTTTTTTTTGGGAAGGGGGGAAACTTATTCTAGCTAATATAGCTTAGTAGATGGTGGTAGTGGTAGTAGTAGTGCTCCTACCACAATGAGAAAGATCCTTATGACTATAAAATAAATATCCAGTAATTTAGAAAATAGTGATGAACATAGAGAAGACCCACGGAGGGATCAACCATAAGAAGGCCTTTGGGAATAAGGGTTCCCTCATTCATTAATTTTGTTTCTTTGGGATCTCAGTAAAATTTTCTTCTGAGCATGAAACTGCTTCTAGGTTATTCCTTGATATCGTGTATATTTCATGCTCTTTATATTACCTACCTCCTTTTTTAGTATATTATTTTTATGTCATTTTGGGCATGCAAGTCTTCGATGCTACAACCCATTTACATTTGCCACATAACTTTCTCTTGAGCTTTTTTAAAGTCATCCATAAATCCAATTCTTTGTGTTTTGTGGTATTCTATCATCTGTAACCATATAAAATCATTAGAAGAATTTCAGTATTTAAAAGATCGGCCTCTGCTTCAGGGAGAACCATGGGGTCATTAAATGTAATGCAGCCTATCCTCTTTCTCTGATTCTATTAATTGTCCATCTTCAGTGGTTGCCCACAACATATATACTGATGAACCACCTCCACATGGTGTCCTGGTAACTATACATCATAATTCAGGCAATAGACATTTTCAATCTATTTGTTTGTTTGTTTGTTTTCCCCCTGTGTAGATAATTAGACTAATCTCTCTTGAGTGATTATGGCTCTCAGTTAGGAGACTTTGGAGTATTCCCAAGATTGAAATGTCATCCACAGATTATGTGGGGAAAAAAACTAAAGTGCTTATATTTTTGACCAGCTAGCTCTATTGCTAGGCACATGCCCTAAGGAAGTC
Organism: Antechinus flavipes; assembly: GCF_016432865.1. NCBI lineage: Eukaryota > Metazoa > Chordata > Mammalia > Dasyuromorphia > Dasyuridae > Antechinus > Antechinus flavipes. Next base: position 242,864,021 of record NC_067398.1, on the reverse strand, counting down.
AAGGACAGAAATAAAGATGCAAGGTATGTACTAAAGATATTAATTGAAGAAAATATTTACAGTCCTTACTGGCTGCAAAGAACTACATCTTATATTCTTTATTCTTTTCAGCCAATTATGCCACTGTACTGCTATAGAATGTTTTAAGCTTGCCTTTTCTCTTTTCTTCATTAAGGATGTCCAACAAATTTTTCTAGAGATGAATAAGTATATGTGTCGTTGGTTATATTTTCTTGATTGTCTTTTTCAGTAATTACAGTGCTCTCAAGCTTTTGACATTCTCTCAGATATTTTAGAATGGGAGATCCCTTAAGGGCATTTGAGATGGGCACTTACCTTTGGGTATTTGAAATACCAGTACCACCTCCAACATGAATCCTCTCTTGGTATGCTTGGTATAATCCAACTATTGTTCCTTTCTGGTTTCTTTAGTCCTGATGGAACCTCTAAAACCAAAGAACAAATGCATGGGCACCACTTCCCATTAGTAGAGAAAAGAGTTTGTCTGAAATCTTGACACATCTTTTGTATTTTTCCTCTATTTATTTTGCTCCTTTCAGTTTCATTTTTAAATGCCTTAAGTATGATCTGATTGAATTGAGTCTCTTGCTATCTTCAAGTATTTCAGTGGCTGTGATGCGTAAGAGATTCAATTTGTTTTGTTTATTCCCAAAAGGGACACAGCTAAGAGCAATAGGTACAAGTTAAAAAGAAGAAAATTTAGACTGTAAAGAAAAAGTTTCCTCATAATTTAAACTATCCAAAAGAGGAATGGATCACTTTGGATGGTGAGTTGGTTCTCCCCTAATTGGGAGTCTTTAAGCAAAAGCTGGATGTTTTTTTTAAAAGGTAAATAATGGTAGGAATTCTTCTCCAAATCCAGTTTGTACTAGATGGCCTCTAAGGTATCTGCCAGTTGTGTCATTCTATTTGGTATGTCAGGGACACTACATATTGGTTCTGGAATATGCCCAATATAAGTTTCATATTGGTTCTCTTTCTATTCTCTACCTCTCTAGTATAGGCCTCTCATGTAAATCACATGTATTAATGATCTTCTCTTTTTGAAATTGCTTTTTATTTATGTATCTGTATACATGTTATATCTTCCCTATAGAATATATATATATATATATAGAGAGAGAGAGAGAGAGAGAGAGAGAGAGCGAGAGAGAGAGAGAGAGAGAGAAATAGAGAGACAGAGAGACAGAGAGACAGAAAGAGAGACCGAGACCGAGACAGAAATATATTGCTGTTGCTGTTGCTATTGCTTGCCATTTCAAGGGATAAATAAGGGACAGTTAAGTCGATTGACCACTGGTCCTGAAATCAGGAGGAGCTGAGTTCAAATCTGGTCTCAGACACTTACTTGCTAGCTATGTGACTCTGGAAGAGTCACTTAATCTTGACTGCCTCAAAAAATGGAAGGAGGGGATAAATAATATCACAGTTAATACGAATTATTAGATAGTTTGTCTTTGCTACTGTGTATGTGATCTTAGGCAAATTACTTTTCTCCTTTGTGCCACTGTACGACAAAAAGCTAGAGGGATGATCATTTCTTGGTCTTAAATTCTATGGTACTATGACTTCTTGAGAGTCCTTTAATTAGAATTCAAATTTCCTATCACCAGTCAAATTGGGAGAGACAAATTTACCTCTTTGAAAATCAGGGTGATCAATACCTCATGACCCCAAAGGGGCAGCTGTTACCATGTCATCTCTCAATAATGATGAAAGTAGTAAGATACTACTTACTCACCCTGGGCCAAACAGAACTGTTACTGCTTCCTCCAGGGCTATAGCAGGTCTAAAGGCCCAGGGTTCATGTTTAGGTAGTAGGACAACTGATTTTCATGTTATGGGTGGTCTCTGGATGATGTTGATAATGATGATAAAAGTGATAATTCACATTTACAGTATATGAGGCTGTATGGTTTACAAAGCACTTACCTTGTCAGCAGATTCTCAATGAGCAATGTTGGGTTTCCATCTGCTGGATCTGATAAAAACTTCAAGAAGAACAAAAAGCCTAATCTGAGGTTAAGATAGGGATGCTTTCACTGCCTTCACATTTACTTCCTGTGATATCAACGTATCCTTCAGGCTCAATTATCACCCCTGGGCTCTATTATCACCATTGTATAGATACATCCCAGAGCTAGAGATCACTCTAATCTGTTTCATTAATTGCAGTCTTAACATCATCAGCTCCTTCCAACATATCCAATTGGGCGTTCCACTGGCATCTCAAACACATTATGTCATCATGTAGTAGAAACAATGTGGTACAGTGGAAAAAAACAAAGATTCTGGGATTAAAGGGCCTGAGTTCAAATGTCACCTCTGAAATCAACTGTGATCCTGAACAAATCACTTGACTTCCCCAGGCCTGAGTTTTTTCATTTATAAAATAATAGATTTGGACTTCAGTGGTGTCAAACTCAAATAAAAACAGATACTGCAGGCCATATTTGACTTAGAAAACCTCAAGCTAATATTATGTCTGCATTGTATTTTTATTTATTTTGTTATTCATTTCTCAATTACATTTTAATCTGGTTTGGACCCTTCTGGGTAGTTTTGTGGGCTGCTTACCTGTGGAGAATTTGATATTTCTGGACTGGATGACGTATATAAGATCCATTTCAAGCTCTAGATCTATAATCAATAATGCCCATCTAGCACATCTCTCCCAAACCTCACTATTTCTGTTGAAATCAATATCATCCTTCCAGTTACTTAGCTTTGCAACCTCGGAGTCATTCTTGACTCCTGTCTTTCCTTCATTCTCCATAACTAATCAATTACTAAGTCTGGTTAATTATATCTATCCCTCTCTACTCACACAGCCTAAAGCAAGTTTTCTGAGTAATTTTGATTAAATAACATAAATTCTCACCTGGTCTATTATAATAGATTCCCAGTTGATCATCCCTCTTCCAGTCCATCTTTTACATTGTCCATCGTCCACATTGTCCAACCTGACCATGTTATCCAACCTGATCATATTATCCATCTTTTACTGCCCCTCTCTGGCCTATTTGATTTTCCCTTTTGCCTTTTAAATTGCATTATCCTCCTCCTTCTTTCCCTTTTCCTCCTCTCCTTCCTCCTCTCTATCCTTTCCTTCCCCTCCCCCTCCTCTCTTTCCTCCTTCTGCTCCTCCTCCTCCTCCTCCTCCTCCCTTGTCCAGAGTCACACAACTGGTAAAAGTTGAAGGCAACATTTGAACTCAGGTTCTCTTGACTCCAGGGCCAGTCCTCCTAGCTGTTCCACAATCTTCTTTTAAAGAACATCTCAAGTAACACTTCCTGCATAAGGCATTTCTTGATCCCTCTTATGTCCCTTCTCTCCTTGAAATTACTTGCAGCCTTTGTATTTACTTATTTTTTTAAGCACCTGTTTTTTCAGACTTTTCCATTTAAATGTATATAAATATTTCTGAATTAAAAGTTTCTTCTAAGCAGCATTGTGTTGAATTTTTGTTCTTAAAGAATTCCACAATCCTTCTTCACTGGATATGTCAATCCTTTTATATTTAATATTATGTTATTAAATGTCTTTCCTTAAGAGGAATTTCTGGAAAAATAGCAAAATAAGTTGAAAGAGAGCCCCATATTCCAGTAACTGGACCAGGAAGCCATTTAACTAGAAAGTTTGTGATTGTTTGTCCCTATCCATGATGTACCAAGGGTTTGCCAACAATTCACCATTAAACCATTGCTATATTTCCTTTCTATAATGTCTAATTGCTATTCTACCCTGTATAATGTAAGATGAATATTGTCTGCTACTGATTATTCTGTAAAAGAGCTCTTACCTCACCAATTGGCCCTCTATGTATTAGTTATCTAAATTAATTTGAAAGCTATGACTCACCTTCACAACAAAGGGGATCTTTTTGGCATAAAACATATCTTTTTCTGGCTATAAAACTGCATATCCTTTGATTCAGCAAAACCACTACTAGGTCTATATCCCAAAGAAATAATGAAAAAGGGAAAAGGACCCAAATGTACCAAAAATTTTATAGCAGCTCTCCTTGTGGTGGTAGAGAATTGGAAATTGAGATCCTCATCAATTGGGGAATGGCTGAACAAATTGTGGTATATCAATGTAATTAAACAATAGTGTTGTTCTATAAGAAATAATGAGCAGGCAGATTTCAGAAAAACCTGGAGAGGCTTACTGATGCTGAGTGAAGTGAGCAGAACCAGGGGAACATTGTACATCATAATGGGAACATTGTACAATGATCAATTTTGATAGACTTAGCTCTTCTTAGCACTACAATGCTCTAAGTCAATTTCAAATGGCTATCCACTTCCAGACAAAGAACTGTGGAGTCTTGATGCAGATCAAAACACACTATTTGCACTTTTCTTGTTGCTTTTCTTTCCTGTTATCCCCTTTGTTCTAATTCTTCTTTCACAATACGACTAATGTGGAAATATGATTAACATGGTTGTATATGTATAACCTGTAGCAAATTGATGTCTTAGCAAGGAAGAAAGGAAAAAATTTCAGAACTCAAAACCTTATAAAAGTAAAAGTTAAAAACTACACACATACATACATACATACATATGTGTATATGTATATATAGTATATATATGTATGTATGTATGCAAAAAAAACCATATCTTTCCAGTTTCCCTCTGAAAAAAATTATATAATTATTGAATTGAGCCACTATGTCTGGCTAGAGTTATCTGATAGTAGTTTATATTTCTCCTATTTGGTCATTTTTAATGCTGAGCTCCTTTTTTTATATCTGTTGTTCAGTTATTTTAGTAATGTTTGATTCTATGTTATTCCATTTGGGGTTTTTTAGCAATGATATTGGGGAACTGGGGAATTATGGGGAAACTGAGGCAAATAGAGTTAAATGACTTGACCAGTGTCACATAGCTAATAAGTACCTGAGGCCAAATTTGAACTTAAGAAGATGAATCTTCCTGAAACCAGGTCCTGTACTCTGTCTCCAGAGCCACTTACCTATTTTTATGTTTACTCCCCTCTATAAACCTAAAGAAGATCTTGTAACTCTTTTTACTTGCTAAACTTGCTTTTCCAAATTCAGGAGTAAAGGTAGAAAAGAGAAGCCCTGCATAGTTGTACCTAAATTTTTTTTTAAAAAGACTATCATAATTATTGTTATACAATAATGGCCATCTAAAATGGTGGCAACCAATTATAGATTTGGTATATTTGGTCTTTTTTTTTATTTAAGTGTTTGTTGGGGCTGTGCCACATCCAAATTTCATCTTCTTCATTAATCCTGAGAAATAGGGAAACAAAGTTGAGGCATTTTTCCTATATAGAAGAAAATTAAATATTACATTTATTCCCCTCTTCGTCTTCTCTTTCTCCTTCCCCCACGTTGTCACATTCTAAGTCAAATTTTCAGATGCTGGTATCTGTACAGTTTCAGATGCCTTGTGTTAGAACTAATGTAATGCCTAGATAAGGCTAGATCTCACTGCCAAAAATGTTTTAGCAAATATGTTCTGCTTCTTGATCATCACCCAAGACCCAGTGAAATGTATGTATTTGCTTCAATACTTTTGCTAGGATATACGAATTTTGTTGTTTTTTCATTTTTCTCATGTGTTGACAGATTTGCCACATAACAATGTACTTCTAGAGCATTTGTTACTAAATGATAGGGAGTAAACAGTGACTTATCAGTTCCCCAACCTCTAAAAATAAAGTTCTCAAACAAGCTGCCTTCATTTATGAATCCTTCCTTCCTCCAAAATCTTCTCTCCTAGGCTCCACATTCCTTAATAACTTCCCCTTTCTTTTCTCTCCAATATAAGACTGATTTTATTTCCCTCTGTCATCAATGATATAACTGCATTTGGGGAATGCTTTTTATTATTTTGAGAATGATACAGGTAGAGATATGACCTAGATTGTCTTTCACTCAATAAACAAGTATTTTTAGGCATCTACTTTGTGTATACTTGATAGTGGAAACAAAAAGACAAAGTGAACTTATAGTTTAGTGGGAAAAACAACATGCATAATATAAGTATATGCAGAACATATACAAAACATTCATAGTGGTCTTATGAGAAAAGGCATAAATAGTTGGGGAAGATCAGGAAAAATATTGTGCTTGAAATGACTTTTAAAGGAAACCAAGAATGCCAAGAGGTAAGATGAAGTGGGAATCTAGTCAAAACATAGGGAATAGTTGCTTATGCATATGCAAGATGGAGTAAAAGTTATATAACAGAACAGTAAGAAGATCAGGTTCACTGGATTATAGTGTGTGTGAAGAGAAGTAATGTATAATAAAATTGGAAAGGAAGAATGAGGCCAGGTTATAAAGAGATTTCATTGCCAAAGAAAGGCATAAAGGTATAATATAAACCATAAAAGTAATAGAAAGCTTATTGACAGGGGACGGGGACAGGGAGATCAAATTCAATGACCAAATTATGATCAAATTCACTTTGAGAAGTCAGTTCCCAGTAGTATGAAAGATGAATGGATTAATATATCAAAAAATTAAGGCAAGGAGACCAATTAGGAACTATTACCAAAGCCCAAGAAAGAGGTGATAAGGGTCTAAACCAGAGTGGTGACTGAGTGAGTGAAGACAAGAGGATATGTGAGATTTTATGGAGGTAGAAATGATAAAATCATGATTGATTGGATAAATAGGATGAGAAGAATGGAGAATCAAGAATGAAACCAACATTGTGAACCTTGAGGAAAAGAAAGATGGTGGTACCTTAGAAAGAAGTAGGGGAATTCAGAAGAAGGATGAATTTGGGGGGTAGGGTGTGGGGAAAGAAAGTAATGAGTTCTGTTTTTATACCCTCTAAATTGAATATACTTATGGAGTACACAGTTCAAAGTATTTAATAAGCATAGGTGGATTGGCATTTGAGAAAGACAGACTCACATAGGCCATATTTATAGACCTGGAACTCATCTACATAGAAGTGATAATTGAATCTACTAGAGCTAATGAGGTCACTAAGTGAGAAAGTGTAGGGAAAAAGAGAAACAGTCCCAAGATAGAATTTTAGAGCAGGACATAGATAATTATTAGATAAAGGAGACTGAGATGGAGTAGTTGGGCATGTAAAGAGAATCAAGAGTCATGAAAACCCACAGAGTGTCATGAACTCACAGTGTCATAAAATCCACAGAGGAGTGAAAATCCAGGAGGAGAAGGTAGTCAACAATATCAAGTGCTTCGTAGAAATTAAGAAGCATGCTGTCTGAGGAGGGGAAATCCATTAGGCTTGGCAATTATGAGATCATTGATGACTTTAGAGAAAGTGGTTTCAATTGGATGAGATACCAAAATTATAAAAGAGGAAAGAATAAGAGGAACATCTCTAAATCAGACAACTATCTCAAGGAACTTAACTGAGAATGGGAAGAGAGATTTAGGATGAAAGCTAGTTGGGATGCAAGTAGATTCAAGTGAGAGTATTCTTAAATATAGGAAACAGTTGTGCATGTTTTCAGAAAGCAAAAAGGAGCCAATAGATGGGGAGATCTTGAAGCTTAGAGAGGGAATGATAGTGGAGGTCATCTGCTGGAGAATTTCAGGAGTAGGATCAAGAGAACATATAGGCAGATTTTCTTTGGCAAGAAGGGCCACCACTTTATCAAAGACTGAAGTAAAGGAGGAAATAATGAAGAATAATGTCAAAGGATTGTGAATTGAAGATGAGAGAAAAGAGAGGTCATCGTTAATGGCTTTGCTGTTCTAGTTAAAGTATGAGGAAAGATCCTCAACTAAGAAAGTATGAGTTGGGAATGCAATGTGATCCTTGAGAAGAAAAGAAGTTAGGAATCACTGCTGTGTTAGGTTAGAAAGATCAATCAGGGAGGGATAAAAACATTTTCTTGCTGTAGTAAGGGCCTCCATTGAGATTTTTTTAAAAAATAAATTTGTAATGGACTGAATCAACAGAATTACATGACTTCCTCCAGACCTGTTCAGCCACATATGAGTAGAAATGGAAGACACAGATGGAAATAATCTAGGATTGGAGGATTTGGTAAGGCATTGGGGAATAGAACAAGAAAGCAAAAACTTCAAAAATAGTTGTTATTGAATTGTGTCAGTTGTGTTTCACCCTATTAGGGGTTTTCTAGGCAGAGGTACTGGAATAGTTTGCCATTTCCTTCTCTGGCTCATTGGATTTTTATTTTTACAGATGAGGAACTAAGGCAAACAATGTCATACAGCTGGTAAGTGGTAAGTTAGATTTGAACTCAAGATCAGTTTTCCTGATTCCAATTCCAGTGCTCTATTCCCTGTGCCACCTAGCTATCTGCTTCAAAAGTATAGTGTAAAATTGAACTAAAGGGTCAAGAATGGGAAGGGAGAAGATAACGCAAACTCATCCCAGGATTCCCCAGCCAGGAGTCATTCTTACTTGAATCATCTAACTATGGATACTTTCTGAGGATACCTCTAAGGTTACCTTGCTTTGTTTTACCTTGGTTCTTTTGGGATTTTAGTTTTGTTAATCGCTCTATTATGTGTTTTTTGTTTTTTGTTTTTTAATTGTATCAATTCCCTTCACCTTATTCTCATTAATTGGGGTAGGATGCTTGGCTGCTGGGTTCTTCTCAGGATGTTTGTTCTGTACTGTACAACTTGACCCTTTGCTTTCCTCTTCAGTGCTCATTCTTCTATTGCCAGCTACAGTATTTTTCACCTTCCCCCCTCCCCCCGTTTGATTGTGGTACTGCAATCTCTTCAGCTGGAGAGTTATTGAGCTCTTTTCAACTATAATACTACAAAGTTCTTTCAGCGAGGATAATGGCCCTTAGTTTTAAGAATCAGCAGAGATCTCTTCTCTATGATTCCTTCAGAATCTTACCTCTGCTGTCTTCACTTCCAGACAGGAGATGGTAGATGTCTTACTTCTCCTATTAAATAACATCAGAAAATTTCCAGTATACATGCTTCCAAGTCACATATTGAATCTACAATTTGTATTTGGCTCTAGGAATATATTTTGGAAGAAACTTTGACATCCTGGGCTATATACAAAGAAGATGACAGAATAGTGAGGAGACTGAATAACATGCTATTTGCTAAACCATTGAAGGAACTAGAAATGTTTGATATGAAGAAGAGAAGATTTAGAAAAAAACATGATAGCTGTTTTCAAGCAAAGGTTTATCATATGTCTACCACTCTAGGATGTAAGTTCCTTGATAGAAAAAACTGTTTAATTTTTTTATATATTTGCATACACTACATGTAACATGGCACCTGGCACATAGTGGATGCTTAATAAATGCTTGTTAGTTGGCTAATTCATTTTTTTTTTATTCTGAAGAGCAGAACTGGGAATAATGGGTTGAAGTTGTAGAGAGGAAGATTTAGAACCATTTTAGGAGGATACATACATGACTGAGAGGTTATTGCATTCTCTTCAGCTGAAGACTTATTGGCTTTTTTCAACTGGAGGATTAGAAAACTGTTCAAAAAAAGATATAGACTGCTGCAGAAGATAATAGTTTCTTTCCTTCCTCCCCAACCCTGCCCCAGTGAAAGCCTCCAAGCAGAAACTGGACAATCACATGATATTATAGAGGGATTCTTTTTTAGGGTGGGCTAAATGCTGCTGAAGTCAATCAGTTAATAAACATTAATATTAATTAATAAACATTAAACACCTATGATGTACTAGGTACCGTGTTAGTGCTGGGAGACAAAGACATTGTATTTTCATTTTTAAAAATATTTTACCAAAATGAGCTAAGCAATAGAATTATATTTTAACCTTTTAAAATGATCCTATATGAAGTAGGAAGGTGTTAAACCAGCATCTTTTCATAAGCACCAAACTATTCGGATAATGGAAAGATCACTGATTTTCCTGATTTTCTTGTTGTTTGTCCTGCTTTTTCAAAGAGCACCGTGACATCAGATAGGTGATGACATGACATGCAAGTGATTGGATTTAAATGAGGGAGGGCTGTGCAAGGTCACCCGCCTCACTTCTAGAGAAACCAAGTAGCAGATATAGATCAGGATGACTGGAGATGGCCCTGGATGCAATGGGAGAACTTGGCCTTTTTAAAGTCTTCAACAGGTCTCAGTTTTACTAAGTAAGGCCACACCTATTCAGTGATTAAGGCTAGATAGGCAAAATGCTGCCAAACATTTAATAGTTGGTGTTTAAATTCAAATAGAAATTGGGCCAATAATTTATACATGAGAATCCTGTGGGCCACATATTGACTTAGTTTTAAAATATGTTATCTATATTTTATTTACTTTGTTACATATTTTGCAATTACATTTTAATCTGATTTGTTGAATTTAGGAGTACTGTGAATCACATAGAGCCCAAGGGATGTGTATTTGACATTTCTGAATTGAGGTTACAAAATGTTTTACACACATTGTACTTTGAACTCTGACATTGCATCTTCAAAACAGTCTTACAAGGTAAGCATTACAGGTGTTATTATCCCATTTTACAGATGAGGGAACTGAAACTCAAAAGTATTACAAGTTATTATATATATATTATATATGTTATATATATATTATATATGTTACAAAGCAAGTAAGTGTAAGTTACAAAGCAAGTGTAACTTGACAGAAATTAGATTTAGATTAATACCTCACAACTATATACTAATTTAAGCTCCAAATGGAGACATAATCTAGATTTTAAAAGCTTATATCATAAAGAAATTAAAGCAGTAAGAAAGAAATTAGCCTTCAGATATATAGATAGAGGAAGACTTCACAAACAAAGGATAGACAGGATCATAAAAAAGATAACATGGACAAATAAGATTTAGAAGTTTTTGCATAAATAAATCCAATGCAGCTAAAATTAGAAGAGAAAACAGTTAACTGAGAGAAAATTCTTTGCAGCAAGTTTCTCTGATAAAAGTCTCATTTTCAAGGCATAAAAAATTCATTCAAATTCATAAGAATAAGAACCATTTCCCAGGTGATAAATGGCTCAAGGATAAAAAGAGACAGTTACCAGAGGAAGAAACCCATGCTTTCTATAGTCATAAGAAAAATGCCAGAAATCACTAATAATGAGAAAAATGCAAATTTAAGCAACTCTGAGGTTTACCTTATAATCTGGAAATGTTAAAAAAAAAAAAGAAAAGAAAAGAAAAGAAAAGAAAAAGAAAAATGCTAAATATTGGAAGGATTGTGGGAAATTAAGCACATTGATATATTATGAACTGAACTATGGTAGGCCTGCCTATTCCAAAAGTTTTGAAAATAAAGACTCCCAAATTTTCAAGCTATGCATATCCTTTTAGCAGCAATAATATGTGTGTACAAAAATATTTAAATATCTTTTTGTATGGTGGCAAAACACAAAAAACAAAGAGAGTACTCATTTTGGGGGAATGACTAAACAAAATATAATAAACAAATGAAATGGAATACTATGGGGCTGAGTCTCCTTGAACTCTGACATCCCTGCTTTTCTGATGGGTGTGGCCATTTTATTCATAGTTTGGTAGTATTTTAGATAGTCTAATAGTACTTAGCACAGTGCCTGGCACATAGTTTAAAAAACTTAATAAGGCTTAATTATTAAGCTTAAACAAATTTTTTTAATTGAATTGAATTCAATTGAAATTGAATTGAAATAAACTGTAAGAAATCATCAAGGTGACAATTTCAGAAAAAAAAAACTGGATGAAGTGATTCACAATGAGACAAACAAAAGCAAAAGAATACTTTATACTTTAAAAAACATTGTGAAAGCAAGCTATTTTGAAAGACTTATGAATGATGATCAGTAATCATGATTCCACAGGAGCAGTGATAATAATGCTACCTATTTCCTGACAGAGAATTGATCAATTAAATATGTACCTTGGTACACATTTTTAGACCTGGCCAATAATAGGAATTAATTTTGTTGACTGTGCATATTTATTGTAAAATATTTTGTTTTTCTCTTTTTAAGAGGCAGAGGAGAAATAAGGAAGAACAAATAAATGATTGTTACTGAAAAAAAATCAATTTACAAAAAATAAAATGAAACAAAAACAAGTTTCAAATTCAGATCTTTGCTGACAGATCCTGCATACAAAAAGCTTACATCTTTTGAGGGTCCCTTCCAACTCTGACATCCTGACATTCTCTGATGGGTATGGACCATTTTTACCTGTAATTTATGTGGTAATGTTTTCTTGAGTTTAAATACAACCTCAGATACTTACTGCCAGTGTGACCCTGAGCAAGTGATATCCCTATTTGCCTCAGTCTCCTCATCTGTAAAATAAGCTGAAGTGTGAAACAGCAAACTACTCCAGTATCTGCCAAGAAAACCCAATTGGGATCACAAAGAGTAGAACATTAATGAATGAAGAACAACATTTGAAACAATCTAATAGTAGGAAGTGAGGATAGGCAAAGATGTATTTCTTCATATAGTATAACTATTTAATGAGAGAATAAATTAGTGGCTTCAGAGATGGGGACACATTTGGAGAATGTCATCTCCAAAGCCATTTGGTAGCTCTAGCAACAGTTGCTCCTTTTCCCTAGTCCTGAGTCTTAATGGGTGCTAGGAAACCAAATGTCTTGCAGCAGCAAAGCTGGCTGTTTACTTCCGGGACTTCATTTCTGCCCAAGTAAAAAACTGGAAGATCTCTAGGGACATGGACTCTCTGGTTTATGCAGGAGATAGTTGTCCCTTCACTGTGCCAGCATCCAGCTGCAGGGCTTGTTGGGGGCAGAAGCAACAAGAAAACCTATTTTATCTTTTCAAGAGTAGATGCAGAAACTTCTTTTTCACTTCATTTTCACTTTATTTTATATATGGGAAAGAATGAAAGGGAAAAGGAGGTAAGGAAAATGTATATTATAGATAGAACACTAGTGAACCCAGCAAGGAGCAGGGTTGAAAGGTGTGTTTGGAGGAGGAGAAGGAAGACAGAGCCTTTGATGCTCTCTGGTGGCTATAGCCTGTAGGTGTGTATTGGTCACCAGGTGCTTTGTTATGGAACTGGTATCCAATATCATTCCTAGAAGCTTATTATAGTGGAGGAAGAGAACTCTAGGCAGGGAGTCTGGAGAGACCTAGATTTGAAATTAGATTCTCTCACTAGCTACGTGCTTGCAAATATTCATCTCTACTGGCCTCAGTTTTCTCATCTATGACCTGTAACACCTGCTACTTCACAAGAGTGCTTTTAAGAAGGCAAACTAGGTAGTGCAATGAATAGAGTGATGGATGTGATATCAGGAAGATTTAGGGATTCAAATTTTGCCTCATATACTAGTTTGTGTGAGTCTGGACAAATTACTTGATCTCTGCCAGCTTCAATTTTTTGATCTGTAAAATAAGGATAATAATAGTATCTTCTATTCTGGGCTGCTGTAAGGATAAAATTAAATAATTTCTGTAAAACACTGTAGAAAGTGCTAATTATTATTAAGGATGGAGGATGCTATTAAGCATGTGTTTTGGAGATTTTATACCATCAAATTGCTTTCTAAACTCTCACAATTTATATTTTTGCCCAGAAAATTAGGGGCATCAAGACCTGTTGGATCGCTGTCACTCAAGTCTATATCCCCAAAATGCATAACAAAAGAATTCATGCTATGAAAAGATTTGATGGGATCTAATCTTCAACTCCAATTTATAAAATTTTAAAAGTTTGAAATATGAGCCCACCATTAATTCATGCTTATTAATGTAAAACTTTATACTATTGTAATGTTTTTTATAAGCATTACTTTTTGAAGACAAACTCAAGTTTACAGAAATGATTAAAAATGCATGCAGTCATTTCAACCAATTTAAACTGCAGCAGGGCAGCTCCAGCAAACTACATACTCCCTCTAGTGGAGTATGTAGGACCAAAATGTAACTAAATTGCATTCTGTACTATACTGATGTAGAGAAAAAGTACAGATTTGGCTCTTGGGAAATTCTAGACACCCATGGGCATCACACACACACACACACACACCACCAGCCAAAGGGACTTTTGGGGCTACTCTCTGCTAGCTATTCCACAGCAGAAGATGTAGCTCTAGCCTCCAAACAAAAGCAAAAACAACTTTCATTCCTCTTGATACTATCCTTTTCCTATGATGGATACATAGTCTTTGCCAACCCCTCTCCACAGTTTCCTTGGTCCAAACCCTGTGCCCAAGTGAGTTTCTCTATATTTTCTTCTCTACACACCAAGGAAGCTATGGTTATCTTTGTATCATTTCCCCTCCCAAGTCTGTCATTAAATAGGTATTTGCCAAACTTTTAAAAAAATTTCCACTTATACCCACAAAATTTCCATTTTCTTTCTTTCAAAGGCCCATTTCTTTCATAGGTCAGCAATAATTCTTCACTTTTTTTCTAGATCATCTTTGGAGTCTTTGGTATGTTTAGTCACAAGCATTTATTAAGGTATCATGTGTATCAGGCAGGCACTATGTTGAGTGCTGGGAATACAGATACAAACAGAAAGACAGGGCTTTACATTCTAATAGGAAAATCAGCACATAAAAGGAAGCATAAGTAGAATTGGGGAGGAAGCAGAGAGATGCAATTGTATGATTGGAAGCTTGGCAAAAAAAAAAAAAAAATCCAATAGGTCAAGAGTATATATTGGAATGTAGATGTTATTGGCTTAGGCAATATCCTTAAAATGGAAATTCTGGAAGGAATCAGCCAATCAGAGGAAGAGGCTAGCAGAAGACACTTTTAATATGGGAAGTACAGGGTGGGGAGGGAATGAGCTTTATGAAGAGTTTTCTATGGCATAGTAGACAAAGTCCAGAAAATACAGAATGAATTCTGAAGAGTTATGTTAGGTGGATCAGCTCTAGTGGGTACTTTATAATCCAAATGTGGATTGAAAAAATGAACTTCATTGAACGGGGACCTCAGAATTATAATTTCTATGAACAAACTGAACTGAAGACAAGCCTTTTGCCAATTCTCATCACTGACAAGAATCTTCTATATCAAGACTACCTTTAAATCAGTCTCAGATTCCCTCCAGCTTCCTAAAGATACTATGGACATATGGAACAATAAGATCCCAAAGGGTAATCCCAGTATCACAAAGTTATAGGAAATAAGAGAACTCTTCTGAACAAGGATTCCAAATTCTGGCTGGGAGAGGTGAGGTGTTCACAAGCATGCACATATACATACACACACACACACACACACGCACATACACACACTCACACACACACTCGCATATATACTTACACACACAACTCACACACACACTTACACACACACACTCACACACTCTCATGCACACACACTCACATATATACTTACACACACAACTCACACACACACACTCACACACTCTTATGCACACACACTCACACACACACTTATACACACACTCACACTCTCACATACACACACACTTATACACAGACACACTCACACACACTTATACACACACTCACATTCTCTCTCTCTCTCTCACACACACACACACACACACACACACATACACACACACATACACACACACCACCACCACTACCACCACCACTAGGACAGGAAAGCATTCTTAGAGGCTACAAAATTAAGAGTTCTACAAAGAACTTATGTACAGCAACTTCTCCCAGAAGAAATTAATACAATGAAGGGGTGATATAAAATCAAACATCTTAAGTCTGATCAAGAGTAGAGTGGAAAGAAAAGAGAAGGAAAGCAGTAATGAATGGCTAGAGTTGGATTTCTATTTAATCTTCAAAGGCAGTAAATGAAGGTAGCTCCTAATTGCCTCAGAGATGTGGAGAAGCAAAGTAAGAGTCCTGTTACAAATAAGAAAGGGTAAGGAAGCCCATTAATTCAGGGCCTCTCTGGGGAATCTTCATTGAAGAGGCATGCTAACTTTGCCATGGAAGATCACAAGTTAGTGATAAGAACAAGAGTGTTGTGAACAAATCCAGCCATTCTGAGAGCAATTTGGAACTATGCTCAAAAAGTTATCAAACTGTGCATATCCTTTGACCCAGCAGTGTTTCCACTGGGCTTATATCACAAAGAGATGTTAAAGGAGGAAAGGGACCCATATGTGCAAAAATGTTTGTGGTAGCCCTCTTTGTAGTGGCAAGAAACTGGAAACTGAATGAATGCCCATCAGTTGGAGAATGGTTGGAGAATGGAGAAATTATGGTATATGAATGTTATAGAACATTATTGCTCTATAAGAAATGCTCAGCAGGATGATTTCAGAGAAGCCTGAAGAGACTTACATGAACTGATGCTAAGCTGAAAACAGTTGCACAAAATCTCTTAAGCTTGGGTCAGTGTAGCCTCCACCCTAGGAACAGAGCCTTATTTTAACAAAGAATTAAAAGCAAAGTAATAAGCTAAGAAAATGAGCAGAAAACAAGGAAATGAGCAGAACCAAGAGATCATTATACACAGCAACAACAAGACTATATGAAAATCAGTTCTGATGGACGTGGCTGTCTTCAATAAGGAGATGATTCAAACCAGTTCCAAATGTTCAGTGATGAAGAGAACTATCTATATACCCAGAGAGAGAACTATGGGAAATGAGTGTGGACCACAACATAGCATTTTCACTCTTTCTGTTATTGTTTGCTTGTATTTTTGTTTTCCTTCTCAGGTTTTTTTCTTTCTTTCTAGATCTGATTTTTCTTGTGCAGCAAGATAACTGTATAAATATGCATGTGTGTGTGTGTGTGTGTGTGTGTGTGTGTGTGTGTGTGTACTGGATTTAACATATACTTTAACATATTTAACATGTATTGGACTACCTGCCAATTAGGGGAGGGGGTGGGGGGAAAGAGGGGAAAACTTGGAACAGAAGATTTTGCAAGGGTTAATGTTGAAAAATTACCCATGCATATGTTTTATAAATAAAAAGCTATAATAAATAAAAAAGAAGAAAAGGGGAAAAAAGAACAATGGAGAGTAAAAGATCTCAATTCTAGCAAGTATGGTAGGCAAAGACAATTTTACAGTGATCTATAGTGAATATTTATTGATAGGATCACAGATTTACAATATAATAGAGATAACTGTGTCCAACAACCCTTTGATCAATAATACCAGATAAAGAATAAAACATGGTGAAACCATGGCATATGTCTGCCAAAGGCATTCAGTGCAGAGTCCAAGTTCAAATTGAAGAGGTCTTCCAAAGATTGTGACATCTTTCAATTGTTCCTGTTTATAATTGACATTAAGTGGATAATATCAAATATCAGAATACTGGATAGTATCTAGAACTCCTCAAAAAAAAAGTTTGACTACCATTCCCAGAGGAAAAAGCAAAAGAAAGAAGGTTGTCCACTGTCCAGATTAGAATATGCAGTTATAGATGGACAATGTAAAATGTTCATCCATTGGTATAGTATATAGATACATAGATATATGTATACGTGTCAATGTGTATATCCATACATATATAGCATCCCAAAATTTTAGTTTATTTTCAAGCATTAATAATTTTAGATGAGCAAATCATGGCATACGAATGTGAATTATGCTATAAGAAATGATAAAAGGGATGGGTTCAGAAAAATTTGGGAAGACTTGTATGAACTGATGCAAAGTAAAGTGAGCAGAATCAGGAGAACAATTTATAAAACAACATCAATATTGTAAAGATAACTCTGAAAAACTTAGCAAATTTGATTAACTAAATGACTCATTTCAGTTCCAAAGGAATCATAATGAAAAATATTTTCCACTTCCAGAGGGAGAACTGATGAACTTGGAGTGTAGATTAAAACACTCTTTTTTTCACCCCCTCACTCTGCTCCAAAAATGGCTATTATGGAAACATATTTTTATATGACTTAGTGTATGTAATGTATCTTTTACCTTCAAAATGGGTAAGAGAAGGGGTGGGGAAAGAAGAGAATTTGCAACTGAAAAAAATAAAATTGAATAGAAAATATTTTAAAATAACTTTAGGAGTATGAATGCTAAATAACTTATAAGAAAAAATATTTTAGAAGTCAGACTATTTAAATTTTTTAAATACTGGCATGTTTCTAATTAAAATTCAACAAAAACTCCATCTTGCACTTTATTTTACTCTAGTTGATCCCTGATCTTTATAAAAACTTTCATCAGCTGCTGCTAGTGACTGAAAGGATTGCATTTGTAATTCCAGTCTTAAGGTCATCCAAAGAACAACATTTTAGTGCATACATGACAATTTTGAGTGATCTCACCAAAAAAAAAAAAAGACAAAAAAAAAACCAAACAAACAAACAAACAAAAAACTAATGGAGATAGATGGTCTGAGGTGACCAAGCAAAAAGACCTATCCCTTCCAATCCATAAGTATGAGAAAGTGTTCAGAAACTGTTCTATGTACAATGATTAATGAAAAAGTGTCCCATCTTGTTGAAAAAAGTATAAAAGAAATTTGAATCATTAAAACTTTCAAATGATGTTTTCTTAAGTTTATGGTATTTACATTTCTGCAGTTTTTAAAGTTTAAAACTGCATGAAGACTTTTGGAACATTATACACATGTATACACATGTTTCTACATAGATATTTATAGATGAATGATAGATATATAAATAGAAACATACATACAGAGACAGATAGGTAGATTTCTTATTCCGATGTGATAAATTTTTATCAAATTCATCTCAGAATTAAAAAGAAGAGTAGTCCTTTTGCAAAGATCCTTTACTGACCTTAAACTTCTTCCTGAAACAAACTCACCTTTTTAATACCAAAACATATTGGTAGCAACAGCTAGATGGCTCAGTGGATAAAGCACTGGCCCTGAAGTCAGTTCTGATGGACATGGCTCTCTTCAAATCCAAACACAGTCACTTAATCCTTAGTATCTGTGTGACCCTTGGCAAGTCAGCCCAATTGCCTCATCAAAATAAAATAAATTAACTTATTCATGCTTTGCTTTTTGATTCACATTATATAGCAATTTCTGTAAAAATTAAAAATGTCTTACTCATAGGGCAATGGAGAGGCAGATATATGGGAATGAACAAATCTTTGAAATTCTAAGCATTTCACATGCATTAGAGGTTATTTCTTCCAGATTGTGACTTTCCTTATCATGGTTTAGATATATCGTGTCATCATATATAAATGGAAATTTCTAGGGAGCTTTGTTGAAACCACAGGTGACACATGAAAGCCAACAGATGACACAGAAAAAGTTTAGAAACTCAGAAATGCATAAAATATATGTATATTAATTGTATGATATCAATCCAAATTTTACAGTAAGGTACTGCCAATTCCCCATAAGAGAAAAAGAAAAAAATCCAGACTTTTCTAATACAAAGAGAGAATCAAAAAATTTTATGCGGACTTGCTTGTGCTACTAATCCTGTAATGTATAAGGGATATCACTTATTTTCACAAGGTCCTTGTGGGCAAATTGCTTTGTTCAGGTATAACTATTATAGTATTTATAAAAATAGCATTTTTCTAACCTTTGGTTTCACTAACAGCAAATCTCAGACATTTCTTTTTAAAAAAGCAGATTTGACTAATGTCTGGTTTTTCATATTTAAAAATAAAAATCAATTCATATAATGCAGAAGGAAATTGTATTTCTCTAAATCTCTAAATCCTTTTTTGACAAAGATGTTGTACTATCAGGATTGAGCAAACTCTCAGGCTCATGGCACTTTCTAGCAAGACAATCTTCTTTAACTTTCTATTATTACTATGTTATAGTTTCATAATGGAAAGAGAAAAGGAACCAAGAAGCTTGACTCTACATGGGAGGGCCAAGCAACTCCCAAAACAAAAGTAAGTTCTGCCATGATGCAACTTTCTGGTTAGATACCAAGACCATACCAAAAGGAGATATAGAATGATTTATCCCTTATCTGGCCACTCAAAAAGATTTATTCACATAGATGTCTTCTAAGGACAGCATTAACAGATTCTTTTATCTTGATTCTATTCACTAGGTTTTGGATGATAAGATTATAATGTTAAGAAAGGTGTATGAAATTGTTTTCCTTTTTTTTTTTTTTTTTTTTTTTTTGGGCTAATCAATTTTTCTTTCATTAAACTCTTTACTTTTAAAATATTTGTTCTGGGACTTCCGGCCAAGATGGCAGAGAGGAAATACACTGCTGTGTAACCTCCGTGTTTTTCTCTCACTATCCATTTCATTTCATGCCTCTGAATTAATGCTCGACTGAAAAAAAACATACAATTACTTACCAAGAGAAACCATCCTTGAGACTCGTCAAGAAAGGTCTGTTTTTGCGCGAGGGCGGGGACGGTATTTAAATCGGAAGCAGTCTGCAGGCAGCAGCTGCAGCGAGAGCACAGAAAGCAGCTCAGAGCCGAGTAGAGCGGAGAGGGGGTGGGGCGTGATCGAAGCTGTCTCTGTATGGAGAGCTTTGCTATAGGATTAGATACTTTGCTCCGGCAGCAAGTCAGCAGCCTAGCAGAGAAGCTAAAAGCACCGAGGGTGAAGAATACAACCCCAAACAGCTGGAGTCTCTCGGGACCTGGCCACCCCTCCCCCATAGTGTCTCAAAGCGCAGGCGCCATAGCACAGTAGGACTCGTGCCTCACGAATACCCTGCCCCTCCCCCAAAGATAGCAGCCTCCACTCAAGGGTTTTTTTTTCTTCTGTTTCTTTGATAGTTTGTCTTTGATAATTAGACAGAATGAGCAAGAAGCTGAAAAAGAATTTAACCCTTGACAGCTTCTATACAGATAAAGAGCAGACCCCAAATCCTGAGGAGACTAAAAACAAACAGTCTCCAGGTGAATCCCCAAAGAAGATCATATGTTCCTCAGCACAGATGAATCTCATGGAGGAAATTAAAAAGGCTCTCACAAGGGAGCTAGAAGAAAAATGGGGAAAGGAGAGGGAGGCTTTGCAAAAGGAGAGGGAGACTTGGCAAAAGCAGAGTGAGGCTCTGCAAAAGGAGAGGGAGGCTTGGCAAAAGAGCCTGGAGAAGTCAGTTAAAGAGAGAGTGGATAAAGAAACCAAATCCTTGAAAAATAGGATTGATGAACTGGAAAACAAAATTGGCGAAATGGAAAAAAATTCCACAGAACAAAAGAACTCAATTGGACAATTAGAAAAAGATCTTAAAAAAGTGAGTGAAGAAAATACCTCACTGAAAATCAGGGTCGAACAACTGGAATTGAATGACTCGAGGAGACAAGAAGAATCAGTCAAGCAAATCCAAAAAAATCAAACAATGGAAAAGAATGTGAAATACCTTCTGGGGAAGACAACAGACCTGGAAAACAGATCCAGGAGAGACAACCTGAGAATCATCGGACTTCCAGAAAAGTATGATGAAAAAAAGAGCCTGGACACTATTTTCCAGGAAATTATCAAAGAGAACTGCCCAGAAGTCATAGAAACAGAAGGTAAAATAGACATTGAAATAATTCATCGATCCCCTACTGAAAGGGATCCTAAAATCAAAACACCAAGGAATATAGTGGCCAAATGCCAGAACCCTCAGGCAAAGGAAAAAATACTGCAAGCGGCTAGAAAAACCTAATTCAAGTATCAAGGAGCCACAATAAGGATCACCCAGGATCTGGCAGCATCCACATTAAAGGATCGAAGGGCCTGGAATATGATATTCCGAAAGGCTAAGGAACTTGGTATGCAACCAAAAAGAACTTACCCAGCGAGATTGAGCATCTTTTTCCAGGGAAGAAGATGGACATTCAACGAAATAAGCGAATTTCATCTATTTCTGATGGAAAAGCCAGAACTTAACAAAAAATTTGATCTACAAGCACAGAACTCAAGAGAAATCTAAAAAGGTAAAGATTAATCTTGGGAACTATATTTCGGCTATAAAGATGTATAAAGAATACATGTATACCTTGTTCTAGAAACTAGATGTGGAAAGGACATTGTACCAGAAAAAAGGGAAAGTGGGGGTACTACATTTCATGAAGAGGCAAAGAAAGCCTAGTGTATCTGAGAGAAAGAATGGAGAGGGATGAATATAGTGAGTATTTTACTGCTTTCAGAATTGGCATTAAGAGAAGAATTTTAGACATATTCAATCTATGGTGAAACTTCTCCCACTTCATTGAAAAGTGAGAAGGGAAAAGTGAAAAAGGAAGGAATAAACTAAGTGGAAGGGAATACGGTAACTGGGAGGGAAAGGGGCAAGTTGGGGGGGGGAACTCTAAGGGGGGGGAGGGATACTAAAAAAGGGAGGGCTGTGAGAAGCAAGTGGTGCTCACAAGCTTAATACTGGGAAGGGGGGTAAGGGAGTAAGAAGGGAGAAAAGCATAAACCGGGGTTAACAAGATGGCAAGTAATACAGAATTGGTCATTTTAACCATAAATGTGAACGGGGTAAACTCCTCTATAAAGAGGAAGCGGTTAGCAGAATGGATTAAAAGCCAGAATCCTACAATATGTTGTATACAGGAAACACACCTGAAGCGGGGTGATACATGCAGGTTAAAGGTAAAAGGTTGGAGCAAAACCTACTATGCTTCAGGTGAAGCCAAAAAAGCAGGGGTAGCCATCCTGATCTCAGATCAAGCTAAAGCAAAAATTGATCTAATCAAAAGAGATAAGGAAGGGCACTATATCTTGCTAAAGGGTAGAATGAATAATGAAGAAGTATCTATATTAAACATATATGCACCAAGTAGTGTAGCATCTAAATTCTTAAAAGAGAAATTAAGAGAGCTGCAAGAAGAAATAGACAGTAAAAC
This sequence comes from Antechinus flavipes, assembly GCF_016432865.1. Taxonomy (NCBI): domain Eukaryota; kingdom Metazoa; phylum Chordata; class Mammalia; order Dasyuromorphia; family Dasyuridae; genus Antechinus; species Antechinus flavipes. The sequence goes on along the minus strand of NC_067398.1, from coordinate 242,841,345 downwards.
TATAATAGTGGGAGATCTCAACCTTGCACTCTCAGAATTAGATAAATCAAACCACAAAATAAATAAGAAAGAAGTCAAAGAGATAAATAGAATACTAGAAAAATTAGATATGATAGATCTCTGGAGAAAATGTAATGGGGACAGAAAGGAGTACACCTTCTTTTCAGCAGTTCATGGAACTTATACAAAAATTGACCATATATTAGGACATAAAAACCTCAAACTCAAATGCAGTAAGGCAGAAATAGTGAATGCATCCTTTTCAGACCATGATGCATTGAAAATTACATTCAATAAAAAGCCACAGGAAAGTAGACCAAAAAATAATTGGAAACTAAATAATCTCATACTAAAGAATGATTGGGTGAAACAGCAAATTATAGACATAATTAATAACTTCATCCAAGAAAATGATAATAATGAGACATCATACCAAAATGTATGGGATGCAGCCAAAGCGGTAATAAGGGGAAATCTCATATCTCTAGAGGCCTATTTGTATAAAATAGAGAAAGAGAAGGTCAATGAATTGGGCTTGCAACTAAAAATGCTAGAAAAGGAACAAATTAAAAACCCCCAGTCAAACACTAAACTTGAAATTCAAAAAATAAAAGGAGAGATCAATAAAATTGAAAGTAAAAAAACTATTGAATTAATTAATAAAACTAAGAGTTGGTTCTATGAAAAAACCAACAAAATAGACAAACCCTTAGTAAATCTGATTAAAAAAAGGAAAGAGGAAAATCAAATTGTTAGTCTTAAAAATGAAAAGGGAGAACTCACCACTAACGAAGAGGAAATTAGAGCAATAATTAGGAGTTACTTTGCCCAACTTTACGCCAATAAATTCGACAACTTAAATGAAATAGAAGAATACCTCCAAAAATATAGCTTGCCTAAACTAACAGAGGAAGAAGTAAATATCCTAAACACTCCTATCTCAGAAAAAGAAATAGAACAAACTATCAATCAACTCCCTAAGAAAAAAACCCCAGGACCAGATGGATTTACATCTGAATTCTATCAAACATTTAAAGATCAATTAACTCCAATGCTAAATAAACTATTTGAAGAAGTAGGGATTGAAGGAGTCCTACCAAACTCCTTTTATGACACAGATATGGTACTGATACCTAAACCAGGTAGGCTGAAAACAGAGAAAGAAAATTATAGACCAATCTCCCTAATGAATATTGATGCTAAAATCTTAAATAAAATATTAGCAAAAAGATTACAGAAAATCATCCCCAGGATAATACACTATGACCAAGTAGGATTTATACCAGGAATGCAGGGCTGGTTCAATATTAGGAAAACTATTAACATAATTGACTATATCAACAACCAACCAAACAAAAACCATATGATCATCTCAATAGATGCAGAAAAAGCATTTGATAAAATCCAACAGCCATTCCTAATAAAAACACTTGAGAGCATAGGAATAAAAGGACTTTTCCTTAAAATAGTTAGGAGCATATATTTTAAACCTTCAGTAAGCATCATATGCAATGGGGAAAAACTGGAACCTTTCCTGGTAAGATCTGGAGTGAAGCAAAGTTGCCCACTATCACCATTATTATTCAATATTGTATTAGAAACACTGGCCTCTGCAATAAGAGTCGAGAAAGAGATTAAAGGAATTAGAGTAGGCAATGAGGAAACCAAACTATCACTCTTTGCAGATGATATGATGGTATACCTAGAAAACCCCAGAGATTCTACTAAAAAGCTATTAGAAATAATTCATAATTTTAGCAAAGTAGCAGGATACAAAATAAATCCTCATAAATCCTCAGCATTCTTATACACCACCAACAAAATCCAAGAGCAAGAGATACAAAGAGAAATTCCATTCAAAATAACTGTTGATAGCATAAAATATTTGGGAATCTACCTACCAAAGGAAAGTCAGGAATTATATGAGCAAAATTACAAAAAAGTTTTCACACAAATAAAGTCAGACTTAAATAATTGGAAAAATATTAAGTGCTCTTGGATAGGCCGAGCAAATATAATAAAGATGACAATACTCCCTAAACTAATCTATTTATTTAGTGCTATACCAATCAGACTTCCAAGAAAATATTTTAATGATTTAGAAAAAATAACAACAAAATTCATATGGAACAATAAAAAGTCGAGAATCTCAAGGGAATTAATGAAAAAAAAATCAAATGAAGGTGGTCTAGCTGTACCTGATCTAAAATTATATTATAAAGCAGCAGTCACCAAAACCATTTGGTATTGGCTTAGAAATAGATTAGTTGATCAGTGGAAAAGGTTAGGTTCACAAGACAGAATAGTCAACTATAGCAATCTAGTGTTTGACAAACCCAAAGATTCTAAATTTTGGGATAAGATTTCATTATTTGATAAAAACTGCTGGGATAACTGGAAATTAGTATGGCAGAAATTAGGCAAGGACCCACACTTAACACCACATACCAAGATAAGATCAAAATGGGTCCATGATCTAGGCATAAAGAATGAGATTATAAATAAATTAGAGGAACATAGGATAGTTTATCTCTCAGACTTGTGGAGGAGAAAGAAATTTGTGACCAAAGATGAACTAGAGACCATTACCGATTACAAAATAGAAAATTTTGATTATATCAAATTAAAAAGCCTTTGTACAAACAGAACGAATGCAAACAAGATTAGTAGGGAAGCAACAAACTGGGAAAACATCTTTACAATTAAAGGTTCTGATAAAGGCCTCATTTCCAAAATATATAGAGAACTGACTCAAATTTATAAAAAATCAAGCCATTCTCCAATTGATAAATGGTCAAAGGATATGAACAGACAATTTTCAGATGAAGAAATTGAAACTATTACTACTCACATGAAAGAGTGTTCCAAATCACTATTGATCAGAGCACATTAAGACAACTCTGAGATATCACTACACACCTGTCAGATTGGCTAAGATGACAGGAAAGAATAATGATGAATGTTGGAGGGGATGCGGAAAACGGGGACACTGATGCATTGTTGGTGGAGTTGTGAACGAATCCAGCCATTCTGGAGAGCAATCTGGAATTATGCCCAAAAAGTTATCAAACTGTGCATACCCTTTGATCCAGCAGTGTTTCTATTGGGCTTATACCCCAAAGAGATACTAAAAAAGGGAAAGGGATCTGTATGTGCCAAAATGTTTGTAGCAGCCCTGTTTGTAGTGGCTAGAAACTGGAAAATGAATGGATGCCCATCAATTGGAGAATGGCTGGGTAAATTGTGGTATATGAATGTTATGGAATATTATTGTTCTATAAGAAATGACCAGCAGGATGAATACAGAGAGGACTGGAGAGACTTACATGGACTGATGCTAAGTGAGATGAGCAGAACCAGGAGATCATTATACACTTCGACAACGATATTGTATGAGGATGTATTCTGATGGAAGTGGATTTCTCTGACAAAGAGACTTAACTGAGTTTCATTGGATAAATGATGGACAGAAACAGCTACACCCAAAGAAGGAATACTGGGAAATGAATGTGAACTATTTGATTTTTGATTTTCTCCCCGAGTTATTTTTACCTTCTGAATCCAATTCTCCCTGTGCAGCGGGAGAACTGTTCGGTTCTGCAAATATGTATTGTATCTAGGATATACTGCAACATATTTAACATATATAGGACTGCTTGCCATCTTGGGGGGGGGGAGGAAGGATGGAGGGGAAAAAACGAAACATAAGTGATTGCAAGGGATAATGCTGTGTAAAAATTATCCTGGCATGGATTCTGTCAATACAAAGTTATTATTAAATAAAATTAAATTTAAAAAAAAATATATTTGTTCTGTGTCCTTTAGAAGCCCTGGTTCGTCTAGAATGGAGACTCTAGTTTTTTAAGGTGCAATTATCATTAAATGGGAAAATTTATATGATAATTGCACCTTAACAATCTATGGGAATTTTAGAATGAAAAGAAAATGAGTTTATTTAAGTGATGTGGATTTTTCATGATAGAGATGTGGTATCTTCATGATAGAAATTATTTAGTAGCTGTCACAGGAAGAGGATTTAAACAGCATTTGGTTGCTGAAAAGGATTGAAGTAAGTATATGTGAACTTTTCTAAGACTGGTCAAATTTAACACTTACTATCTACTTCTGATGATTCATGTAGAGATAAATAATGTTTATAGCCAAAAATAAACCTAAAAATCATTGCTAGGGATTATGATGTACTACTTAAAAAAACAGAGAGCTTAGAGACACAGGTGATATTTTCATCACTAATGCCAAAGGTATTCTATAAAAGAAATGAAGTTTGGGGAAATGAGCAGCTGGTTAAAAAGATGGTATCTGAGAATATAATATGGATTTCTGGGTCATAGCTTAAGATAAAAGAGTGCTAGGCTCTAGGCCAGGGATATAGTTATTTGAATCTTGTAAATCTGATCTAAAGGCTTTTAAACAGAAAATAAAAGGCATAGGAGAAAAAATCTCCCCAGAGTCAGTCACAACATTTATTAAATATCTATGATGTGCTAAGCACTGTGCAACATTTTGTTGGACCTTCAGAATAATTAGGTTAAAGAAAGAAAGCTCTGAACTGTGAACTCATATGAATCTATGAGAGCCTTGCCCCTTTCTCACTTTCTTAAGAGATCACTGAGTAAGAAAAAAACTTAGGACAGAACAAGGAACTGTCTAAATATTTTGTACTTAAATAAATATTAAATAATTTGCTGAAGGCGGATGGAGACCTTGGCAAAAATAATCATTTTCAGAGATTTTGCAGTTCTAACAAGCCTCTTAAAAGTTCCTTGCATTGCTAAGCAGTTGAATCTTTGAGAAAGCACCAAAAATGACCTTGCCTCAAAGTAGCTATGGATTTGAAAAATAAAAACAAACATTCACTTATTAACACCATGTAACTGTAAGCTATTCCTTTAAACAATAAAAGCAATTAATGTTAAATTAATTTCATTTAACTGGGGATGGAGGTCTGGGGGGGAGGGAGAGAGTAAGGGGTGGTGAGCTCCAGTGAGTGGAGTTTGTTCTTTCACTTCTAAGGTAGTGGCCACACCCAGTGGCAGAGGGTGAATTAAATCTTCACTTTTCCAAGCCCACAGAGCTTTCCCTTTTCCCTTTTCCCACTCCACGTGGTGTCTCTTCCAACTCCACCATGTTTCCCAACCCCACTTCTCCTAATAACTAAGTCTTTTAGGATGTCAAATCCCCCCAAAAATTTAGCTTGCCAGCCATATCCCAACCCCATAAGGTGTCTCTTTTCCCTTGGCAAATGGTAAGTTGCACTAGGAGCTTGCCCCTTTCCATAATAAATCTATCTCTTATATAAGATAATGAATGACCAACACAAATCCCCCACATGACTGAAGCCTAACTTTCGTGCCTATCATCATCTGATGTCCATATAATACTTTACAATTTTAGATTTCAATATTACTACAATAACCCCAAATAATTTAATTAGCAATTTCACAATTTTCATAAGTGATAGCCAAATGAACATAACACAGTCTTTCCCAAAAATGGATAGGAATCTCATGTAATTTGCAGTTGTTTCCAGTTTTACTGTACACATTAAGTAAAAAGTTATTTTAAAAAATCAATACTTTGCTTTGTGATATTATACTAGATATTCCATTCAAACTATCAATTACTTTTGTAAATCAATCTTTTTTGTACCTTGTTTTTTAAAATCACCTTTTTTTAAAAAAAACTTTAAGATTCACAACATAGCTAATATCTAAATAACATTGGATCAAATTTCATAAAATGTATACATATGTCCATCAGAGCTGACAAAATTTTAAAGCATAGCTTGTAATTTTTACAAATTACCTAATATACATTTTAGAAAGCAACATACTTCATCTAAATTAGGGGATACAAACATGTGACCCCCTAAGGTAAGTTACCAAAACTTTGTTTTAATAACCTATTTTTAAACTTAAAATCAAATCAGGCAGCTAAGTGGAGCAGTGGTTAAATCACAAGCCCTGAAATTAGGAGGACCTGGGTTCAAATCTGGTCTCAGACACTTAACACTGCCTAGCTGTGTGATCCTGGGCAAGTCACTTAACCCCAATTGCCTCAGGGGAAAAAAAATTGGGGGCAGCTAGGTAACACAGTAAATAGAGCACCAGGCCTGAAGTCAGGAGGATCTGAGTTCAAATCTAGTCTCAGACACTTAACACGTCCTGGCTGTGTGACCATGGGCAAGTCATAACCCCAATTGTCTCAGAAAAAAAAAAATCAAATCAAATACAGATTTAGTAATGTTTCAATATTTGCCCACAAATTTCTAAGATCCTGTGCTTAAAGTAAACAAACTCACAATTCTAACACATACCATTTAATAGTGACCCTTCCATAACTCTCTTCTCTTTTTTTTTTTGAATCAGAAAAGACTTCCAGACTAGGCTGTTTGCAGTCAGATTTTAAAAACAGCTAAGTGCTTTTCTGTTTTTCCCTAAGCTCCTAAATCTCCTGTTAACAGTCAGTGCAAAGAGATTACAATTTGCATATCCCTTTAGTTTGAAATTATTTTTACTATCATATCTCAAATTACATATCTTTAAGGGGAAAAAAAAGGTAAGCAATTATTTTAGAGATGGTCCTTACATCTGGAGAATTTTACCAGACTCCATGTTCCGGGACCCTGGAACATCAATAGGGGAGTTTCAGCTCCCCTGAAACAGAAAGAGGGCCAATCCATTCTTCTGTCCTCTTCCAAAGTTCCAGGGTTCTCCTTGGCAATACAAAATACCAATCATCTCGCTGGGGCCTCCAAATGTTGTGCTGTAAATGAATAGACAGGAGATGGAGTTTGTTGCTGGCGACCATAGGGGGCTCTCTGCCCAAATCATACCACCTGAGGAATGAAGAGCAAGATTTAAGTAAGAGTCTTAAGCAGGTTATTCAAGCAGGAGGTAACAGAAGCCAGACTTGCAGTTAGCCTATTTCCTTTTCTAACATCTTTCAACCGTTGCTTTCAGTTGTTTGTAATAACATGTTGAAACTGGGGAAGTGAAAGGTTGTGCAAAATATTTAGACAGTTCCTTATTCTGCCAGTTTTTTTCTTACTCAATGATCTTTTAAGAAAGGGAGAAAGGGACAGGGCCCTCAAGTCATAAAGAGTTCAGAGCTTTCTTTCTTTAACCTAATTATTCTGAAGGTCCAACAATATATTTTCCAAGTAATGAAGAAAAAGAGGTACAATAAAAGAATAAAAGTTTTGGCAAGGAAGACCCATGAGTCATAGGAAATAAAATCCAGTGATAAAATGAGGCAGTTATATGGTGCAGTGGATAAGAGTACTGACTCTAAATTCAAGAGACCTAAGTTCAAATCCAATTTCAGGTAGCAATTGAGGTAAAGAATCTTTTCTTTCACCTAAGATCCTCAGAATTTCTGCCCAAATCATAAATAATTACTATTTATGTTCAATTCAAGTAGATCAGGATCCAAACATTGACCAAGTGGGGCCAATCAATGAAAATCAGAGTGGTTTTGGTTTGAGAAATGTTCCTTAAAAAATAAATCTAGCCAGTAAATCTCAAAATATCTTGGGAGAGTTCAAAGATTCAAAAGAAAAAAAAAACTTTTAAGATCATTTTTAAGGGTATGATAACCTATGTGGATGGAAGGAAGGAAGAAAAAAAGGAAAGAAGGAAGGAAGGAAGAAAGGAAGGAAGAAGGAAGGAAGGAAGGAAGGAAGGGAGGGAGGAAGGAAGGAAGGCAGGAAGGAAAGAGGGAGGGAGGGAGGGAGGAAGGGAGGGAGGAAGGGAGGAAGGAAGGAAGGAGGAAGGAAGGAAGGAAGGAAGGAAGGAAGGAAGGAAGGAAGGAAGGAAGGAAGGAAGGGAGGGAGGGAGGAAGGAAGGGAGGAAGGAAGGAAGGAAGGAAGGAAGGGAGGGAGGGAGGAAGGAAGGAAGAAGGAAGGAAGGAAGGAAATTTCAAGAATGGCTAACAAAAAGTTGTAGATAATCTAAGTGATGATAAGAAAGCATCTAGCTGTTTTCAATGAGTCCCATTCAATAGGGCTGAAGGAACAAGTAAATGTGATTGCTGAACTATATTGTTAATAATTCTTGAAAAACCACAGAGAGTTGGGGAGTGCTACACAGTATAGTACAGAACTGAATGTTATAATTTTCCAAAAATAAAAACAGAAAAAATAAAGTCCTAAAAAATCTAGATAAGTGACCTTGATTTCTATTCATAATACAATTCTAGAATGTATTCCTAGAAAAATAGTTTGTAATCATTTAGAAAGGAAGTCATGCTGATTTCAGGCTTCAGAAAAGCCTGGAAAGACCTATGTGAACTGATGCTGAGTGAAGCGAAAAGAACCGGGAGAACATTGTACACAGTAAAAGATTAAATAATGATCAACTGTGACAAACTTGGCTCTTCTCAAAAAATGGAGTGATTCAAGACAATTCTAGTAGATTTGGGATGAAAAATGCCAATTACATCCAGAGAGAGAATTATGGAAACTGGATATAGATTGAAGTATTTGTATATGTATATGTAGTATTTCACTTTTTATTGTTGTTTTTTTCTTTCTTGTTCATTTTCTTTCCTTTTGGCATGATTTTTCTAGCACAACATGACAAATGTGGAAATATATTTAAATGGACTTTATGGTTATTGCAATATTTACAAACATTTAACTTGTATCAGATTGTGTTGGAAGCCGAAGGCCCCCGCCCAGGGGCCTTTCTCATGGCCCTAGCCCAGGTGCCTTTTCCCTACTCCTTGCTGCAACAGAATCGAGCAGGTGGTCAAACAATCCTGAGAACTGCAACCAGGCAAAACGGTCTTGAGAATCAATCTTGAGTTGTCACCACACTATGTTCCTGCTCACTGGACCAGCTAGCCCATGTTCCTTTCCCAGACCACCCTACTTCTCTTTCCCATGCTTTTTCCTATATAAGTTGTAGCCTGAGAGCAATAAACTGAGACCTTGGCAACAATCAGCCTCGTCTCCCTCCTCTTTCTCGCCCATTTCTCCTCAGGCTGGATCCCCCCTCGAAGCCCACACAAGTAACGAGGTCTCGGTGGACGAGACAAGATTGCTTGCTTTTTTTTTTTTTTTTAATGGGGGGAAGGTAGGTAAGGGAGAGAGGGAGAAAATTTTGGAACACAAAGTCTTACAAAAATGAATGTTATTAACTATCTTCACATATATTTAGAAAAATAAAATAGTATTAAAATAAATGATTTTTTCATTTATTTCTTTAAAAGCTTTTTATTTTCAAAACATATGCATAGGTAGTTTTCAACATTCACCCTTGCAAAATCTTGTGTTCCAAAATTTTTAATCTCTTCCTTCCCCCATCCTCTCCTCTAGGCAGTAAGTGATTCAATATATGTTAAACATGTGTATTTCTTCTATACATATTTCCACAATTATCATGCTGCACAAAAAAAAAAATCAGATCAAAAAAGGAAAAAAATGAGAAAGAAAACAAAATACAAGCAAACAACAAAAAAGCGAAAATATGTTGTGGTCCACACTCAGTCCCCACAATTCTCTGTCTGGATAGAGATGGGTCTCTCCATCACAAAACCATTGGAACTAATCTGAATCACCTAGCTGTTGAAAAGAGTTATATCCATCAGAATTGATCATAGTAAATCTTGTGCTGTGTATAATGTTCTCTTAGTTCTACTCACTTCACTTAACATCAGTTCACTTAAGTCTCTCCAGGCCTTTCTGCTAATCATTTTTATAGAACAATAATATTCTATAACATTTAGGTATGTAACTTATTCAGACATTCCCCAATGATGGGCATCCATTCAGCTTCCAAATCCTTGCCACTGTAAAAAGGGCTGCTACAAACATTTTTGCAAATGTAGATAAATTATTGAGAGAGAGAGAGAGAGAGAGAGAGAGAGAGAGAGAGAGAGAGAGAGAGAGAGAGAGAGAGAGAGAGAGAGGCCATGATCATTAAAATCCAGCATTGCTTTGTCAAAAAAACAGGTCATTTGCTTTTTTTTATTAAGTAGATCAGGCAAATGTCTTGGACACAACATGTATTTGATGAAATCTTCCATGCTATTCTTGTGGACAATATGGAGATGTGAGCTTGAGCAGAGCTGGGTATTGACTCATCTATAAAATGTAAGCATTAGAATAATGCTTTATACTACTTAATCTCAAATAGCCTTCCTAACTCTAAATTCTAAGAATCTGTGAGATCTGTGTGGTTTAGGTTTAAGAATTTCAGGGGAAGTCAAAGCAGCTGTGTAGGCAGTCATTATTTTGTTCCCACTTTTAGGCTCTAAGAGAGTATGAATACATTCTCCTGATAGAGTCCTCAAACTTTTTAAATAGGGGGCCAGTTCACTGTCCCTCAGACTGCTGGAGGGCCAGACTATAGTAAAAACAAAAACTTTGTTTTGTGGGCCTTTAAATAAAGAAACTTCATAGCCCTGGGTGAGGGGGATAATCGTCCTCAGCTGCCACATCTAGCCTGCAGCTGTAGTTTGAGGACCCCTGATAGGTAGTGAAAACTTCCTCTTTCTGATAAACTGAGGAGCAGTTATTAAATGACTAAAGTAAGATTCAGCAAACTCAGTAAAATTTCAGTTAAAAAAATATTCAGTAACTGCAAGATGAGCAATTACTACTTGAGAGTGAGTGCAAAAAAAAGAAGAGTCTACAAATGTGTGTCCTAAGAATCAATTCTGTATTAGGTTATGGAAACTAAGGTCTTGACCAGGCCAAGGCAGATGATTTCTGTCTATAGCTAATTAGTGAAGCTCTGAGTACTAAGTCCTGTATGAATCCATAGAGAGATAGATCAGCATTCTGGGGAGACTATGGCTACAAAGGCAGAAAACCAATATCTAATTGGTAGAATTCTAAATCTCTATAATTTCTGCTAGAAAAAGAGAGAGAAGTTTCAGAGTAGGAATTTTTTTTTTTTTTTTTGTGCCTTTCCCTGTACTCTCAATGCTTAGCACAATTCCTGGTCATAATAGGATCTTAGTAAATAGTTCCTGACTTGACTTGGATGTATATATATATATATGCCTTTAGGTCTGTGATATTGATTATTTTAGAATATAACAATGTGTAAGAGAAGAAAGGGAATGGACTCAGGGAGACTATTTGGGAGGTATCATGTGAGATCACTGTATCATTAGATAAGCAATCTCTCGTGGATTGGGAATGATATGTAAATGTTCAACAAAACACATAAATAAAGCTTTTTTTCTTAAAGACAATAGGACCTAAATCAAAAAGAAGGAAATAGAAGTGGAGAGAAGGGAAAAGTCATAAAAAGATGGAGAGGTAGAAATAACACAAATAACAAATTGTAAAAAACAAGAAAGAAAGAGGAAATCAAAGGTTGTTTTGAGGTTTCAATCCTAGGTAATCAGGAGATTGGCAGCAACATTTAAGAAGGAAATTGGGAAGAAGAGCTTTGAAGAGATGATGAGTTCAGTTTTAATACACTAAGTTTGAGACATTGACTGGACATCTACATAGGGATTTCAAGAAAAGAGTTGGAAGTGGTGGACCTTAGAAGAAAATTTGATAATGGAATTAAATATTGATGAGTCATCAGTAGAGATATTATGGTTGCACTGAAAAGATAAACAAGAATAGGAATTTAAAAGCAATTCAATAAATATCACACAGAATTATAAAATCTCAGAATTAAAAGGGATCTGACAGGTCTTCTAGTCCAACCTGTATTTTCATAGCATCTCAGTAAAGTGTTTATCCAGCCTCTTCTTGAAAATGTTAAGTGATAAGGAAATTACTAGCCCCTATTCTGCTTTTAGAAAGTTCTATTGAATGCAAATTAAGACAACTCTGAGGTACCACTGCACACCTTTCAGATTGGCTAAGATTACAGGAAAAGATAATATCAAATGTTGGAGAGAATGTGGAAAAACTGAGACACTAAGACATTGTTGGTAGAATTGTAAAAAGATTTAACCATTCTGGAAAACAATTTGGAATTATGCCCAAAGGGTTATCAAACTGTGCATCCAGCAGTGTCTCTACTGGGCCTGTATCCCAAAGAGATCATAAAGGAGGGAAAAGGGAAATGTTTGTGGAAGCCATTTTTGTAGTGGTAAGAAACTGGAAACTAAGTGGATGCCCATTAGTTGGAGAATGACTAAGTTATGGTACCTAATTGTTATGCAATATTATTGTTCTATAAGAAATGATCAGTAGGATGATTTCAGAGAGGCCATAATCTAATGATAAATAAAGGATAAATAAATAAACCAATCAGGAGATTATTGTACACAGCAACACCAAGATTATATGATGATCAATTCTGATGGATGTGGCTTTTTTCAACAATGAGATGATTCAAGACAGTTCAATGGTCTTGTGATGAAGAGAGCCATCTACACCCAGAGAAAGGACTGGGGGAACTGAATATAGATCACAACATAGTATTTTCACTCTTTTTGTTGTTGTTTGCTTGTATTTTGTTTTCTTTCTCATTTTTTCCTTTTTTAATCTAATTTTTCTTATGCAGCATGATATTTACGGAAATATGTATAGAAGAATTGCACATGTTTAACATATATTAGATTACTTGCTGTCTAGAGGAGGGATTGGGGGAACAAAAGGGAAAAAATTTGGAACACAAGGTTTTGCAAGGATGAATGTTGAAAATTATCTATGCATATGTTTTGAAAATAAAAAGCTTTAACAATAATAATAATAATAAAGAAAGTTCCATTGCTTTGGAAGTTTTCTTTTTCCTCCTAACAGGCTACAATTGATCTATCTTTAACTACTACCAATTTCTCCAAGGTATTTTTAAATCAAGTAGCATTAATATTTTATTTACATGACAAGTCTTCAAAAAAAAAAAAAAGTGAAAAAAGTTCATTAGACCTCCCCAAAAGTCTTTGCTTTTCTAAGGATTTCTCATTTTTTCCCCCTGACACTTGAGTGGTATGATTTTGGTCACCAACTGGAGTTCGTTCTCTTATGGTTTTTCCACATCCTTCCAAAAATGAAGTGTCTGGAAGTGAACATATTTCAAATCAGGGATAGCCAAAACAGCACAGAGGGACTATCATCTACCTCATTCTGTATATCGTATGCTTTTCTTAATGTGGCTTGGGATTACATTAGCTGTTTTGGCTGCTATGTAAGTGTTGACTCTCACTGAATTTACATCTCACTAAAACTTTCAGATCTTTTTCATGGAACATTTGTCAACTCTCCTCTTTTCCATCACATAACTGTGCAGCTGATTAAAAAAACAAAAAAAACAAAAAAAACAAGTGTAGGGTTTTCTGTTTATCCTTATTAAATTTCATCTTCTTGGATTTAAGCCATCATTTCATCTTGTTGAGATTTTTTTGATGATTTTTGTCATTCAATGTGTTAGTTATTCCTCCCAGCTTTCTGTTATCCACAAATTACATAAACATACCCTCCAAACCTTTATCCAAGTTATTGATAAAAACATCAATCAGAAAAGAGCCAAAAACAAAGTCTCATGGAAGTCCAAGAAAAATTCTTTGTGTAGGAGCACTATGTAGATCATTTTTTTTCTTTAAAAATACTGAAGCTTGATGATCCTTGAATGATCAGTGAATTGCCAATAGAACCAAAGCTTGAACCTTGATGTAGTTTCCTGATATTCTTGGTAGAAAAATAGCCCACAGGGAATCAGAAACTCTTCCTTTAAGCTTCTAACTGGAAGAACAGGATGGGCAACAAAGAGCCATGAAGCTAGGTCAAAATGGATCAGTGTTGTATTTTTGCTGAATATCATTTCCTTCTTGAGGATCTGTAAACCTCTACTTTGAAAATATTAGATGATATGAATGTCCTTCTAATTCTGAACTTAAAATGCTGTACTGGTCTGAGTCTCATCTATAATACTATAATACCGGACACTGATCTGTTTTCAACAGTTTTTTATTCTTTACTATAAGGGATTATTACTTATTACATATTATCATATATCAGTTATTATAAATTGTCATTATATATTATTAAATATATATTATAATTAAATTTATAAGTATATATGTTATAAAAATATTACTTTTCATATGATGCTAACATATATTACTTTCATATTATGTTACCTCCTATAGATAGGTAGGGGGGAGGGGGAGATTTTATAATCTCCATCATATCAAACACAGCATTCCACATGTAGAAAGCACTATGAGTCCACATAGAGACTGGGCCAGGAATGTCAGAACACATTGCCCACACACTGTACACTCTTTTGGTAGGCAATGAAATGTTTGTTGGCTCAATGAGTGAATAACTATAGTAACCCTAGTCTTATGATAATATCACCTTCAGTCCTATGATGTCTCTGAAAGACAACTTTATTATAAGGTATCTTCATTCTTTGTACCAGTATCTAGGACCTCTGTCTCCATCCACATGTGTGTATGTATCCAGAAGTAGGCTGTTAAAGGTTTAATAATCATCTCCCTGGGAGGAAAATGTATACACTTTTAAATTTAATCTGTATTAGAGGCAGCTAGGTGGCAAGTCAGAAGGACCTGAGTTCAAATGTGACCCTAGAAAATTCCTGGCTGTGTGACCCTGAAAAACTCATTTAAACCTTATTGCCTCAAAAAAAAAATAAAGTTTAGACTACATTATTATCATTTTCTTCAATGACTTTTTAAAGAATAGACAGTTAACTATGACCAACAAAGCCCAGCAGAAAGAGATAGAGAAATTCCATTTAAAATAACTGAAAGTCATTTATTTATTTATTTATTTTTAAATTATAACTTTTTATTGACAGAGCCCATGCCTGGGTAATTTTTTTTTTAACAACATTATCCCTTGCACTCACTTCTGTTCTGATTTTTCCCTTCCCTCCCTTCACCCTCTCCCCCAGATGGCAAGCAGTCCTATACAAGTTAAATATGTTGCTTACTGTAAGTCATTTAAAATAGATGAGAGCCTATCTGCAAAGATAAATACAGGAACTACATAAACACAATTAAAAATATTTTTCACACAAATAGTCAGATATAAACAATTAGAAAAATATCAATTATTTATTGGCTGAGCCAATAAAATAGCAATTCTACCTAAACTATTTTACTTATTCAATGTCATACTAATCAAATTACATATATAATTGTTTTATAAAGCTAGAAAAAAAATAACAACAAAATTAAATCTGGAAGAACAAAAGGTCAAGAATATAAAGGGAATTAATGAAAAAATACAAAAGAAGTTGCCTAGCAACACCAGATCTCAAACTATGTTATAAAGCAGTAATCATCAAAACAACCTGGTATTGGCTAAGAACTAGAGTGGTGGATCAGTAGAACAGATTAGGTATTTAAGACATCGTGCTCATGTCCATGACATGACCATAGTAACTCAAAAATCCCAGGCTTTGTGATAAAACTGCTGGGAAAACTAGAAAACAATAGGACACAAACTAGACTAACAGCTTATACCATATACAAAAATAAGGTCAAAATGGGTGCGTGATTTGGGCGTAAAGGTTGAGACCATAAGCAATTAGAAGAACAAGGCATAATCTACTTGAACAATATACGGGGAATTCATGATCAAACAAGAAATAGAAAGTATTACAAATGTAAAATAATTTTAATTATATTAAAACCAAAAACTTTTGTGCAAACAAAACCAATGTAACCCAGATTAGAAGGAAAGTAGAAATATGGGAATGATCTTTATAGCGAGTTATCTCTGATAAAGGCCTCATATCTTAAACATATAGAAAACTCAGTCAACTTTATAAGAATACAAGCCAGGCTTGATAAATGGTCAATAAGCAGTTTTAAGATGAAGAAATCAAAACTATCTATATAAGAAGTGTTCTAAATTACTTTTGATTAGAGAAATACAAATTTATACAATTCTGAGGTATCATCTTATACCTATCAAATTGACTAATATGCCAAAAAAAAAAAAAAGAAACATGATAAATGTTGGAGAGGATGTGAGAAAATTGATGGAGTTGTGAACTGATTCAACTATGCTGGGGAGCAATTTGGAACTCTCCTCAAAGGGCAGTCAAACTGTGTGTATCCTTTGATCCAGGTATAGTACTACTAGATCTGTATCCCAAAGAGATCATTAAAAAATGGAAAGCCCTTTTCATGGTGGCAAAATATGGGAAACTGAAGAAATACCCATCAATTAGAGAATGACTTAAGAAGCGGTGATATATGAATACAATGGAATATTATTATGCAATTAAGAAATGCTGAACAGGCAGATTTCAGAAAAAAAAAAAACCAAAAACTTGGAAAGACACATTAACTGATCTAAAGTGAATTGAGCAGAATCAGGAAAGCATTGTACATAGTAACATTATACATAGTATCAGCAACATTGTGTGATGATCAACTGTGAACGACTTAGTTCTCAGTAACACAATAATCCAAGAACAAAGAACTCATGAAAGAAAATATTATCCATATCCAAATAAAGAATTGATGTACTCTGAATACAAATCAAAGCATTTTTCACTTACTTTATGCTTTTTGTTTTTTATTTTGATCTGTTCCTTCTTTCACAACTGTGACTAATATGGAATTTTGTTTTACATGATAGCACATGTATAACATATTAAATTGCCTACCAGTTTTAGAAGAGGGAAGAAAAAGGAGAAAAGGAGAAAAAGTTGAAATTTAAAATCTTGTAAAAATGAATACTAAAAATCATCTTAATGTTAACTGGGAAAAAAATAAAATACTATTTAAAAACAATAGGAAGCAAAGCAATAAATCAAAGCCTGATTTGTAATATTTGCTAATTTCTCAAGTGAAAATTAAATGATTAATTCATAAGAGTCTGAGCTGGTTCCAGCAGAGCCCTATGTGTATCTGTCCAGTCTTGTTGGAATCTTTACAAACTGCTAGCTCATTAGAGTTGATAGATTATTGATCTGATCTAAAAAAGATGTTTTGGGCCAGAACCTGAAATAAGGTACTAAGTAGAACTAATTGATACAATGCTTGTGTTCACACCTTTACTCATTGGAATTCACAAGTATGGGAGATTCACAAAGTTAACTGTGTAATTTTGTGAATTCACACCTCCCTTGAAGCTCTTAGGGCCAGAGAGCACTCTGGGAGAAAACCCATAATCCCACTCTCTGATATATAAGAAGAAAGCAGAGGCCCAATTGGGGAGAGATTTTTTTCCATTTTCCACTTGGCTGGCTGGTGGCAGAAGAGAGTTCAGATGAATTACATTGGAGAGGAGCACTCTGGGCCAGACACAGAGCATTCTGGGAGAGCCAGAAGTCCTCTCTCGGAGGCAAGAAAGATTCATTACAACTTTTACCTTTGT
Source organism: Antechinus flavipes (assembly GCF_016432865.1). NCBI lineage: Eukaryota > Metazoa > Chordata > Mammalia > Dasyuromorphia > Dasyuridae > Antechinus > Antechinus flavipes. The sequence continues at coordinate 242,824,046 of NC_067398.1, read as the reverse complement.
GCTGGCTGGGCTGAAGGACAAACCTTTGGATTTGGAGACATTCAGAGGGAGCTCTTAGAACCAAGCAGAAAGATAGGACTCTAAGCTAACTGGGCTATATTGGAGGCAATAAAAGATCTGAATTTTTATCACCTGGCTGCATTTTGGGTGATTATTACTCTTAACTGATACTAAGACTGCCTCCAGAAAACCTTCCCCAAGAAACCTGCTCTCTCTCCCAGAAAGAACCATTATCTTTATATTATATTAAAGAAGAAAAACACCAACACAGTCTGAGCAAAATGGAATGTATTTTTTGTTTGAAAATTGTTTTTATCACCAACAAAACCCAACAGCAAGAGATACAAAGAGAAATTCCATTCAGAATAACTGTTGATACCATAAAATATTTGGGAATCTATCTACCAAAGGAAAGTCAGGAATTATATGAGCAAAATTATAAAAAAAGTCTCCACACAAATAAAATCAGACTTAAATAATTGGAAAAATATTAAGTGCTCTTGGATCGGCCGAGCAAACATAATAAAGATGACAATACTCCCTAAAGTAATCTATTTATTTAGTGCTATACCAATTAGACTTCCAAGAAAATATTTTAATGATCTAGAAAAAATAATAACAAAATTCGTATGGAACAATAAAAAGTCGAGAATCTCAAGGGAATTAATGAAAAAAAAAATCAAATGAAGGTGGCCTTGCTGTACCTGATCTAAAATTATATTATAAAGCAGCAGTCACCAAAACCATTTGGTATTGGCTGAGAAATAGATTAGTGGATCAGTGGAAAAGGTTAGGTTTCAAGACAGAATAGTCAACTATAGCAATCTAGTGTTTGACAAACCCAAAGCCCCTAACTTCTGGGAAAAGAATTCATTATTTGATAAAAACTGCTGGGATAATTGGAAATTAGTATGGCAGAAATTAGGCATGGACCCACACTTAACACCATATACCAAGATAAGATCAAAATGGGTCCATGACCTAGGCATAAAGAACGAGATTATAAATAAATTAGAGAAACATAGGATAGTTTATCTCTCAGACTTGTGGAGGAGAAAGAAATTTGTGATCAAAGATGAACTAGAGACCATTACTGATCACAAAATAGAAAATTTTGATTACATCAAATTAAAAAGCCTTTGTACAAACAAAACTAATGCAAACAAGATTAGAAGGGAAGCAACAAACTGGGAAAACATCTTCACATTTAAAGGTTCTGATAAAGGCCTCATTTCCAAAATATATAGAGAACTGACTCAAATTTATAAGAAATCAAGCCATTCTCCAATTGATAAATGGTCAAAGGATATGAACAGACAATTTTCATAGGATGAAATTGAAACTATTACCACTCATATGAAAGAGTGTTCCAAATCATTATTGATCAGAGAAATGCAAATTAAGACAACTCTGAGATACCACTACACACCTGTCAGATTGGCTAAGATGACAGGAAAAAATAATGATGAATGTTGGAGGGGATGCGGGAAAACTGGGACACTAATGCATTGTTGGTGGAGTTGTGAACGAATCCAACCATTCTGGAGAGCAATCTGGGATTATGCCCAAAAAATTATCAAATTGTGCATACCCTTTGATCCAGCAGTGTTTCTATTGGGCTTATATCCCAAAGAAATACTAAAGAAGGGAAAGGGACCTGTCTGTGCCAAAATGTTTGTAGCAGCCCTATTTGTAATGGCTAGAAACTGGAAAATGAATGGATGCCCATCAATAGAAGAATGGCTGGGTAAATTGTGGTATATGAATGTTATGGAATATTATTGTTCTGTAAGAAATGACCAGCAGGATGAATACAAAGAGGACTGGCGAGACTTACGTGAACTGATGCTAAGTGAAATGAGCAGAACCAGGAGATCATTATACACTTTGACAACGATATTGTATGAGGACATATTTTGATGGAAGTGGATTTCTTTGACAAAGAGACCTAACTGAGTTTCAATTGATAAATGACGGACAAAAGCAGCTACACCCAAAGAAAGAACACTGGGAAACGAATGTGAACTATCTGCATTTTTGTTTTTCTTCCCGGGTTGTTTTTACCTTCTGAATCCAGTCCTCCCTGTGCAACAAGAGAACTGTTCGGTTCTGCAAACATATATTGTATCTAGGATATACTGCAACATATCCAACATATAAAGGACTGCTTGCCATCTAGGGGAGGGGGTGGAGGGAGAGAGGGGAAAAAAATTGGAACAGAAACGAGTGCAAGGGATAATGTTGTAAAAAAAAAATTACCCTGGCATGGATTCTGTCAATATAAAGTAATTATTAAATAAAAATTAAAAAAAAAAGAAAATTGTTTTTATGATGAAAAGATTTCAGTTTATTAATGTAGATGAAAGTTTTTTTTCCTTGCCTGTTGGAAATCATAACTGAAATGATGCCTGAAGTGACTAAGAAAAGTCAAAGAAAATCTCAACAGATTAATTTGGACTGGTACACTGAGAATAGATGATGTTAATTCTGTCGCTTATAAAAGTTCAATAAGGGAAGGAGGGTGGAGTGAGTGTGTGTGTGTGTTTGTTTCTAAAACCAGATGGTGTTTCCTGCCTGTATCTGTTTCTAGCACTTGTTTCCATGGTGATAGACAATGTGAGGCTCCAATGAGCTGTTCCTCATAGATGGTACATACACACTTGCTCCAACTGACCAGCCTCCATTGCACTCTTCAAGACCTAATGTAAATGTAAAGAATAGATGATATATGCCCTGTGAAGAAATCTTTTTTTGTTTATAAAAAGCTAAATGGTTCATTTTGTGCATACCACATGTAGTTTCTATATAAAAATATGTGTTGGGATTTTTTTGGTATTAAAAAAAAATACTCTTCAGAATCATTTATCAGATTTCCCTTAGGAGCATGGTGATCAACAGTGGAGGCATGCTTTGACCTCTAAATTAGTTTATAAAAGCAGGAACTCAGCTAGGTACCCCAGTGGACAGACTGCTAGATTAGAGTCAGAAAAACCTAAATTCTAATCCTGCCTCAGATTGTTCTGTGACCCTCGACAAATTATTTAGCCTCTTTCAAGTCATTTCCCCATCTGTATATGGGGATAAAAATATCCCTTGCCTCCCAGGGTTTTTGTGAGGATAAAATGGAATATTTGTAAAGTACTTTCCAAACCTTACAATACTGCACAAGTATCATTTACTATTATTAATCATCTCACAGAAGAAACTGTCAGGTTGAAAAGGGAAGTGGAGAAAGCCAGATTATTCTAGAATCTCAGAAAAGAAACTGATGATGGGACACTTCTGACTTTATGATTCCCAGTGGGAGTCAGGAGTACAAGAGGAAAATATGCACTAGCCTATAAATATGGTATTACCATTGAAACAATGGATTTGACATCACAGATTCTGAGGTTGAAGTACCAACTTTGCTCCCAGTCAATATATTTTCCTCAACCTAGATATTCACATCTGTAAATTAAGGTAAATGCTATTTGTGGTGGCTGACTTAGATGATTGTTCATTCAATTGATAAACATCAATTAAGAACCTACAACTGCACTAGACTCTATACAAAGCCCTGGGGTAGAAAAACTAATAGAAAATCTCCCTAAAGGAGTTTTTTTTTTCTTTTGGCAGAAAACACATAAACATAAATAAATACTTGTCTCTTATTTTACAGGGGAAAAAAATGAGGCCATTCACTGAGAGTTCTCGCTTCCTCATCTACTCTGATTCAGGGACTACCTGAATTTCCTCCTTAATATTCTGTTTCATTTGTTGAAGTGGCCTTTTTCCCTACTTAGGCTAATCTCTCTACTTGTACAAAAGATTCTATTCCATCCCTTCTTTTTTCCAACAGATCCCCCTCCCCCATTTCTCTACCTTTTTGATCTTCACTTTTTCATTTATTTTCAATCTCTCTCTGTCTACTGACTCATTTCCTACTGCCTTATAAACATGCTCACATCTCACCTATCTTGAAAAAACCCTTCAACCTTCCATCCTTGTTAAATGTCATTCTCTAAACTCTTCAAAGAGACCAAAAGAAAAAAAATCAGTGTCTCCACTCTCTCTTCTCCATCCTCTTAACTCCTTACAATCTGATTCCCCACCTTATCATTTCATCAAAATTCTCTCTCCAAAATTACTAACGATCTCTTAGTTGTCAAATTCAATGGCCTTTTCTCCTGGACTTCTCTTCAACCTTTTCTATTTGACCTTCTCTCTTCCTTGATACTCTCTTCCCTCTAGGTTTTTGGAATACTACTATCTCTTGGTGTTCCCCTTACCTATCTGATCACTCTTTTTCAGTCTCCTTAGGTGGATTCTCATCCAGATCATGCCATTTTACTGTGGGTGTCTTCAACCCTCCACCCTCTTCTCTTTTTGCTCTATACTATTCCACTTTGGGATCTCCTCACCTCTGATACTCAAATCTACTCCAAACTCTCAGCTAGCCTCCAATCTTTATCTCCAACTGCCTTTCAAACATCTTGAACTAGACACCTTAGACTCATTATGTCCAAAAGAGAACTCATTATCTCCCTCAACCCTCTCCCCCCCTTCCTGTTTCCAGTTACTATAGAGGGTAACATCATCTTCCCACTCTCTCAGACTCACAATCTAGGAGTCATCCTGGATTCTTTATTATCTCTCACCCCTCACATCTGAGCTGTTGCCAAGGTTTGTCAATTTGACCCTCTCAGCATCTCTCCAGTAAGTCCTCTTCTCTCTTCCTTCGTTAACAGCAGTCTAGGGCAGACCCCTATCACTCATGCCTAGATTATTGCAACCTGATGATGGTCTGCCTAGCTCATGTCTCTCCTCACTGAAATTCATTCTCTGTTTGGTCCCCAATGTTATTTTCCTAAAGCACAAATCCAACCTAGTGACCCCCTGGACTCAGTAAACTTCAGTGGCTTCCTATTGCCTCCAGGATCAAATACAAAATGTTCTTTTTGGCATCCAAAGCCCTTTGTAACCTAGTCCCCTCTATGTTTTTAATCTTCTATCACCTTATACTTCAACATATACTCTTTGATGCAGTGACACTGACTTCCTGACTGTTCTTCAAATAAGACACACTCTCTTTCAGCTTCTGATATGTTCTTTGGCTGTCTCATGCTTGATATGCTCTTGATCCATCTCTGACAACTGCCTCATTGGCTTCCTTAAGATGCCAACTAAAATCCCACATTTTATGAGCCTCCTTCCCCAATCCCTCTTACTATTCCTGCCTTTCCTTTTAAATTATTTCCTTTTTACCCTATACATAACTCACTATGTATATATTTGTTGACCTGATATCTCTCTCATTAGTGTAAGTTCCTTGAGAGCTTTTCCCTCATTTTGTATTCCCATCACTTAGCTCATTGCCTGACACACAGTAGGCACTTAATAAATGTTTATTGACTATTGACTTATTATATGCAAAGTAATTTCTTGAGAATGGCATCTAGCAAATGGAGAAATCAAGGTAGGAGCCTGTGTTTGATCTGAGCCACAATGACATCTAAGATGTACTGGAAAATTAGAAGTGTAGTTGTTCATTCTTTGTTCTTAGAGGATCAATGACATCATGAACATGATGTCTTGACTTGCTTGTTGGGTCTCCAGGGAGCAGCTACTACTATTACCACTTTCAGATAACATGATGAAGATAGATAATATAAAATCTTAAGAATCTGGTTCACTCTTTTCCACAAATACACACAGCATCCATAAGAGGAGTAGGCTTAGACTTAGAGCATAATAGTAGTGAGGCACGTGTATAAGGAATATGTGTGATAATGTTTAACTCATATACTGGCCCTAGAAGGCTTCACTCTGTGTAGTGATCTCATGCAGAACTAGAAGGATAGGCTTAAGTCAGATTGTGAAAGACTTTAAAGGTCAGATAGAAATGTTTATGTTTTATGTAGTAAATAGGAAACCACTAGAGATTTCTAAGTTAGAGTGACATAGTTGAAACATGTTCTTTAGAAATATTATTTTTGACATAAAGGGAGAAACTAGAGGAGAGAGGCCAGTTAAGAAATAATTGCAACAATCTAAGTGGATGAGGAAGAGTGAACTTTATCAGAGAGATAACTGTTTGGTGGAGAAAAGAAAAATGTGAAAGATCTAGTAGAAGTACAACCAACAATCTCTGGCAAATGATTTGATGTGAGCAGTGAGGTAGAAGTAGGTAATGCTTCTACTGGGTAATGGATATTGGAGATGGGTAATGATTAGTAGGTAGTAAGAGAAAGCCAAAGAGTCATGGATTCTGCTAATGTTATGAACCTCGGTGACTGAAAAGATCAAGAAGAATGAAGAATGGGGGAAAAAAAGCCATGAAGTGACCAGAAACTTTGGAAGAGTAGTTTTAGTTAATTAATGATGTTGGAAACCAGATAACAAGACATTAAGGAATGTACAAGAGGACAGAAAGTGGAAACAAAGAGGAGAGAAAGATTATTTATTTTAGGAATTTGGTTGTGAAAGGTAGGAGAGAAAAGACAATAGGTTGAAGGAATGATAAGGTCAAGTGAACACTTCACAAACTAAAAAAGAGCTGATTTCATAAAATGAAGAAAAGATGGACATGTTTTCGGCATTGGAGAAAAAGTCAGGAAATAGTGAGAGACTGAAAATAAGAGAGAAGAGATGAACAAAAAGACAAGCTATTGGAAGAAACACGAAAGTACTGAATTAAGGGCAAAATATAGAGGATTTGACATTAAATAGAAGGCTACTTATGAGATAAGAACTTTATAAAGCTCACTGAAATGTGAATTACTATTATTATTGGAATTTGGACCTAAAGACCTCTAGCTCTGCTGTTCTAGTAGAGTTCTGTAGAGCTCTTGCTCTATACCAAGTCATTTCAATTCTAAATCTATTTTTCCATCAATAAATGAACATATAAATGAATGAATGAATGAACAAATAAATAAATAAATTCAATCTATTTCTAAGGGTTGTTGTGAAGAAAATGCTTTGCAAATTGTAGTGCTCTCTAAAAATATAAGCTGTTAACCCTTTAATATTAAGAAGTAAGAGAACTGTAACGGGGCTATTAGTGGTATATATTTCAGTATTGTGTTTGAAACAATACTCAAACTAACAAAATTATTTTTATTATAGGGACTACAGAAAGTACAAACTCAATTCTTAGTGTTTCCATGAAGCACATCTACCCCACTTTCAACAAGAAAAAAAAAAATTGAGAATTGTTCATCTAAGGAGGGATCAGACCTAATTATTCTGTTTCTTTTGGGTCTCATTTTTTGTCCTATACTTTCTTTTAGAGCCAGAACAATGAAACAGAAAGGAAGGGTATAATGTGATGAACGAATCTATTTGAGTCTAACTTAATTGTGACTGTATGGAATGAGGAATCTACATGTAGGAGAACCCTGAATGTTACTTGTTCCACTAGCAGGCAGGTTATGTGGCTTTGTTTTTCTAGGTGATGATGTTCAATCCATGAGTTTCTTTGCAAATGTAAATGTAGTTTTTATTACTGATTTCATGACAGATGAATGCTTGTGGCTAGAAATTCAAGCAGGTCACTTTAAAAACCTCTGCTTCTTCATTCAAAATTAAAAGATACATCCTGTGTTTTTCTACTGCCTTTCTTCTGTTCTACCTGGAATGTCTCCATTTATTTATTTCCCACCCATCTTACCTAGCTCGGATGATGCCTTCTCAGCAGAGCCTTGTCTGATTCCCCCAAATGGACTAGATCACTCTTACAGTAATATAGTATGTTGTTTATATCTTTCATCAATTTTATCACATTGCATTTAAAATTTTCTATGTTATTATCCTTCATAGACTTATGTTTCATGAGGGCAAGGAGCTTGACTTATTTATCTTTCTATCCCCTCCCCACCAGTACTAGCAAAATGTGTTGCATATAGTGGGAATCTAATAAATATTTATTTGAATAAATGTAACAAGTGGTTCAAGGAGTCATAAAAAATGTCAGTAGAAGAATAACAGGGAATATCATTGTGTGTGTGTGTATATATATATATATATATAATGATTTGCTTTTACTCCAGACATTTAAAAAACATCACTATAGATTGGGGGAGGGGGGGGAGGAGGGGAAGAAAGCAATTTTTCAAAAAGTGCTTCTTGGGAAAGAGAAAGAAGAATTTGAGTGGGGCCACAGAGAGTAAGTATGATGTGATTTACTCTCTTGTCAGGAAGGAGTCCAACCAGCTATTATCACATATAATTAAATCCCTAGACTATCCTGGTACTATAGAATGATTGTGGGGATGGAACTCTATTGTCTATCTCTCAAACCTCTATGCACTTTTAAACAACCTTTTGAGGTATTGATTAGCATACCTTTAGACAAGTCTGCGACCTGTTCTGCCAGATACATTTCATCAGGCTCTTTGATCCTCCCTCTAAATTTGGGCCTTTACTTCTATAAGAAACCCCAAGATTGTATTTCCCTTATAAAAGAGCAGGTTATAATAATGAAGGTCTTTGCTAAGTTCTTTTTAGGACTAAGCCCACTATGAGGTTATTCTCTCTCTCTCTCTCCTTCCTTATAGTGACGGGTTTGGGGGGGACCCTGAAACTGTCCTCCCTGACTATGGCGGGAAGGGGGGGAGTCATGGGGTGAACTCTGAGAAACTCTCCTCTGGGAGAGACCCACCTCAGGAAATCAAGATAAAGTGGTTTCATTCTGTTATCTTGGTGGTACTCACTATACCCTCTATTGAGTTGAAAATTAGTCCAGGACCATTCCTACTTAGCTCAAACTTAAGTGGTCTCATTAAACTGGAAATCTAGGCCTGGGAGCAGTGACAACATTGAAGGAATCTCATTCAATTGATCTCTTATAAAAAGGCGATTTAAAACTCATATCCTTGCAGAAGTCCAGAGTAGGAATTATGCCATGCCAAAGTGTTGTGCCACAGTTCCCTTTTGATGTCCTGACCTAGTTTCTCTAATTGTCCTATTTAGTTTCTCTGCCTCAGGTTATAACCTTTCCCTCTTAATCTTTGATGAGATAAAGGTCTACCTCAGTTGCTCTGCTCCAAAACCTCAGGCTATAATCATTCCCTCTTAAATGATTGATGAGATAAAGGTTTTATATCTTTAGGTTATAGTCATTCCTTCTTAATGTTTGATAGGATAAAGGTTTATCCATTTCAGACATCATTAGAATATCAGTAACCTCTCCAGTACCTTCCTCCATTGTGTCATCCTAGGTACCTCCTCCCAGTTAAGTTATCCCCATCCAGGTACCTCTCCCATTATGTCATTGTTCTTGTTATCCTATAAAAAAGCTTGCTCTCAGATACTTAGGGCTGGTTTCTTTGAGATGATAGTTTCGTCCAGCCCTGGGACTAAGATCCATCTGGTCCCAGTATCTCTCTCCATTTAATAAACTATTGAATTGGTCTCTAACCTCTGTCTTGCTCAGTTTCTTTGGTATTACAATATAAGCTTTGACTACTTCTTAGGGAAGGATACAAGAAGAAATGAAGGTAGAACAAGACTAAGTTAGGGAAATAGGGTAAACTCATTTGTGATCAGCTATTTACAAATTCATTTTTCTTGCCTGGTTCACTAAGAAACTATCCTGGGCAAAGGATCCCCCCTCTTCTTTTACCCCCACACAAAATGAAGTGACTTTACCAGGTAGACATCCCTGGCCAAGTTGAGCACAAAGACCTTTCAAAGCCATTCATTGCTGATTAAAGTGACTTCATTTAACACTGCCTAAGTAAGAAGATACTTGTTTTTAAATAACCTTGAAGATCATGTGTATGGACATTTAAAGTTGCCTGTCACTAGAAAGAAAAAAACAAACTATTTGAAGTAATTACTTACTCACTAGACATCCGTACTAAATCATATTAAATTGTGATTAATCACTTCACTTCACACATTCTCCATATTGTTCACTTTCTCTCAGTGCTTTCATAAATAAGCTAAGCACACAAGAGTTGGATGGAGAGTACCAATTTTTTTTTAGCACAAGGAGAAAGTTTTGTACCAATAAAATACATACAAAAAAATTAGAATCTGATGTGGTGGCAAGAGGAAAGACCGACCTGACCTGTACTATGTTCCCAACTTATTAGCCAGATATTTTCTGATGACCTAAATATGCTCCTTTTCTATGAGCCAGAAGATTTTCTGACCAATTTTTCTGAGACTCTCCTGAATTCAGACTCACTGATCCTGTTGCTGCTTCTATTTAACTCTCAAGAACCTTACACTTTTTAAGCAGCAAACTTAGGTTTAAATCTTCTATGTCCTTAATGTTCTTCATATGTCAAATGGGGAGGTTGAACTGAATGGTGACTGAAGATCTTTCCAGATCTGATCATATGACTTATAATAATGGTTGTTTATTCTATGAATTCTTTTTGTCCTAAAAGAGATGAGAAAATCCTGCCCCAAACATATTTTCCCCATTCACTCTCCAACTTTCTTCTTTCCTCATTCTTCACTTGATGCCTACATACTCAAAAATTAAGACAAAAATAACCAACCTCCCCAAGATACCCTAGGATATAGATGTTGAGATGATAAAAAAAAAAAAAAAACCAGTACAGATTCAGTTTTTGACAGTCAACAGCTTTCCAACTCCCTCTCCGACTTGCCAGAGCTGAAGAGTAGAGCAATAAAGTCTTCCAAAAGTCTTTTTTTAATACAAGGCTCAAAAGTTTTCATCTTATTCTTCTTTTTCCATCAATGGTTCTATTTGGTTTGACTCCATGGAACATCATTACTCTTATACAATTACTATTCTGTGCACTTCCCTCATACATACCCTTTTTTAGTTATCTTTTGTGTATTGCTTTCCCCCATTAGATTGTAAACTCTTTGAGGACAGGCACAGTTTTTTTCTTTTTTGTATTCCTAGCTCTTAGCATAGTCCCTGGCACATAGTAGGTGCTTAATAAATAAATTGGACTGCATATGACTTTGTGTTGAGACAGGGGTACAATCATGTTAAAAAGAAAAAAAAATACCCTAAGTGCTGAAGTCATAGGAATGAAAGCATCCTGGCAAAGTAAGGTAACAAGAAATTTCTAGTTGAAATTAAAAGGGTCCATAGGGAGATGAGATCAGGGATCTTATTTGTTTGAATCAGTGTGTTTTGATATATTTTCTTCTGTGCCAATGCTTGATTTTTATTAATTATGTGGGTTTTTTGTTTCAAAATAGTTCTCCAAAAAAAAAAAACAAAATGGTCCTCCAAGGAGTCACAAAAGGAAGGCTATTATTAAAAGGAAAATAGAAAAAAGAAGTTAAATGACTTGTCCAAGGTAACACATTCAGTGAGTTTCCATCCAGAGATGGATTTCAATTCAGGTCTTCCCAGCTCAGGGCCCATTGTTCTATTCCCTATACCACTTAACTGACTGATATTTACTGAGACTATGTAGCAAGAACCTTTTAAATTAAAGAATAATACACAAACCCCAAACTCTCAAACTTTTTTGCAATATTTGCTGTTATTTTCACTTCTTCTCTTATAGATTTTCTCATACCTGTTTTTGGCTCCCACATAATAGGCAAAGAATCACTTATTTACTAAGTATTTATTCAGTTTCCTACTATGTAAAGGCACTATGGGGGATTCAAAGATATATGTGACATAATCCTTGTCCTCAGCTATTCATAATTTATTAGGATATAATCTCCAATTTGCAGATTAGATCCTGATCTACAATTTGGAGGCAATTTCCTCAATGGGAGTTGAAGATATTGGAGATTCTATTTTTAAAAATTAATATAAATTACAAGGACATGTAGGATAAGCCCATATCTGATATCCTCCCTTTGTGTGTGAATTAATATCTTTCTCATATTCTATTTCTTTAGTCATTGAATAGCTTTACTCAAATAGTTCAGTTTTTAACATAGTTAAATATCTCATTTTTCTCTAGAGCCCCTCTCGAATTTATTTTCTGCTGATTGTGACCAGTTTGCAAATATAGTTCCAGGATATGGAAAAAAACTGTAGTAACTACAGGAAGTACTGACGTAGCTTATTTTCAAGGTAATTGATTAAAAAGGGGGAAAAATAGCCACGAAATGAATGGTATGATGAATGTAGAAATATGTTTAGAAGAACTGTACATGTTTAATCTATATATAGGAGAGTGAGAAAAATTTGAAACATAAAGTTTAGCAAAGGTGAATGTTGAAAACTATCTTTGCATGTATTTGGAAAAATAAAAAAAAAACTTTAAAAAAATGAATTATGCCAAAAAGATATAGTATGCTTAAGTTGCTTGGGAAAGCACCACAAAGGTGATAGAGGTATATGTGTCTTGGGTATTGACATCAAGAGCTAATGGTATGGAATTAAAGTAAATTAGGTGTTGTAGAACTGCCTCAATTAGTTTTACCTACACGGGTACAATATTGACTGATAAGGTTAGAATACAAAATGCTGCCTACAGTATTCTATACATTAGAATATCGGTCCACTGTGTGTAGGAGGGGGACAAGCAAGTCAACCTGCATATAATGGACCAAAAAATGTGCCAAATTCCTTTATTGGATAGCCTGAAACATGAGCATCTCTGAAGAGTAGGAGTGTCAGACGTATTCAAATTAGCCTATTATGTGAAGATAGTGAGTTCTTTCTGTACAAGTAGGAACAACAAAGAATTACTGAGCTAACATTGAATTCTGTACTACTGTTTGTGTTAGTAAAAATCATTTGATAACAATATTAATATTAATACATATATTTGTATGTTATAGAAATATATTTATGTTTATATAGCAATTACATAATAATTATAATATCAACATTATTACATCATTTTGAGCTTTACAAAACATTTGCATATGTTATTTCATTTGCTCTTCATAACAATCCTGAGTTTGATCCCTCTTATTTATCCTCACTTTATAGATGAGGAGACTGAGTTGAGGGAGGGTAAGTTATTTGCCCAATATAATGTGACTGGTATAAACTTGAAGCAGGATTTGAAAGAGGACCGTATCCTGGACCAGAAAACCTAAAGCACATTGAGATTCAAATATTAAAATTCAATTAAACAAATCTGGATTAGCCTTCTTGAAATCAGAGACTATCTTTTGTTTCTCTTTGTATTTCCACAAGAGACAGCTAGATAGACAGTGGATGAAGTACCATGTCTGTAGTCAAGAAGACTCATCTTCCTAAATTCCAATCCTGCCTCAGATACTTACTAGCTCTGTGACCCTGGACATATCACTTAACCCTTTTTTCCTCAGTTTTCTTATCTATTAAATGCGCTATAGAAGGAAATGGCAAATTATTCCAGTATTTTTGCTAAGAAAACCCCACATTGATTGGGTCACAAAGAATCGAACATGACTGAAAAATGATTAAACAACATTATCCCTAGCACTTAGCACAGTGCGTGGCACATAGTAAGTGTTCAATAAATGTTTATTGACTTGATTGACTGAAGAACAGTTTACTAAGTAACAACAATAAAAAAAGACAATCGCTGCCCTCAAAATAGTTTCAATTAAATATTGAGGGTATAAAAAGTATCTAAGCATAACTATAATTCAAAGCAGATGATGATATAGGTCAAAGAAACGAAATGCTATGAAGAATTTAAAGAGGGCCAGAGAACTTTCAGCTGAGTCTCTCTGGAGAGGCTTTATTAGAAGGAGAGGCACCAAAGTCAAACATTTAGGAAAATTAGGGTTTTAAAAAGTGAGGACCATAGAGGGTGGGGAAAAGATCTGTTCCATATAAGGGAAGACAGTATAAACAAAGGTACAGAGATAGAAGAAGGCAGAACATGAAGAGATGTGTAAAAATCCAGTTTCACCAGAATGTTAATAACAGATCAGACCAGATTGTGGTGGACTTTGAGCATTAGGCTGAGATTTTTACATTTTATTCTTTCAGCAATCAGGAGCAACTGATAGTAATGTGATGTGATCAGGACGGTATTTTTAGAAAATCTACAAGCTCTGTTGGGAACCAATAGTTCAACTATTTGAACAAATATGGGCAACAAGGGACAATGAGATCTTCAGTTCCAATACATGATGAATCTCTTTTTATTGCAATGAGCAACAACAAATCTCTTCTCTTTCTCTTCTCTAGGTCTTCCCTTCTCTTGTTCCATTCCCATACTTTTCTTTCCCCAAGATATAATTCTGATATGAAACTTGGGATTAATGAGGATTAACAAAATTTTTTTTCTATTAATATTAGGGGATAGCAGACATTACCTAGTCAGTGATGAATAGAACTTGGGAGCTTGCCCACAATGTAAGAAAATTTCTCCAGGTCATTGTGAAAGGCCTGGGGTGGAACAGCAATAAAATAGAGAAGGCAGAGGTACCCTGAAACCAGCCTCTACATGTTTAGGAAAGTCAATTGTTAAGTGTTCAGTGTGAACATTAATGCTGTAAATCAGCAAACAAATCGGGATTTGGATTAATGTTTTGTTGATTGTCTATTCTTAAGAAAATGATGGAGAAAATGAAAATAATACAGATTAAACTTAAAAGTGTGTCATAAACACACATGTTAGACATTTATTTACATGCTCCTAGTTGAATGTAAGTGGGGAGGAGAGTTTTGACAAAGGCAACTAGAAATAGTAGGAATCAAGATAAAAGGGATAAGGTTATAATCAAAGATGTGTGCATGGACAATGATAGTAAAAGTTAATGACATAAGGAAATGCAGAGATCCAGACAAAGTGCACCAAAAAAAAAAAAAAAAAAGTGAAGAGGGCAAGAGAACTTTTAGTTAAAGGGTTCAGAAAAGGTTTTGAAGACGAGGTGGCACGAGAGTTGAACATTTAAGAAATGAAGAGGGTTTTAATTGTGAAAATCATAAAGGGGAAACCTATAGAAAGTTATAGGAATTCTATATGCTAGAGGTAGAATTCTCTTGCTTTCACACACACACACACACACACACACACACACACACATTTTTGTTATTGATTGCCTAATTCTTTGTGAATCCATTTGAGATTTTCTTGGCAGAGATGCTGGAGTGGTTTGCCATTTCTTTCTCTAGCTTATTTTACACATGTAGAAACTCAGGCAAATAGAGTTAAATAACTTAGTCAAAGTCATACAACTAGTAAGTGTCTAAGACTAGATCTAAACTCATGAAGATGAAATCTTCCTGAAAGGAACTATATGACACAATCGTCATTGATTTAGAGCTGCAGGGAACTTTCTGGGACCAAACCCATCATTTTATAGAAGAAATAGGTCAAGAAAGTCATTTGGCTAAAATCATGCAAATAAAAAGAGTCAGAGCCAGGATTTGAATTTAGGTCCCAAAACACCAAATCCAGCTCCTTTTCTACGGCACCATTTTGAGACAGCTAATTAGCTAGCTAGCTATGTCGGTAGGTAGGTAGGTAGGTAGATATGTAGATAATATAATTTACCTATGTACATACAATTGAATTCAAACCAGAAGTCATGAAACACCAAAGACACTGGAAGCTATACCAGTAGAAATTACTGTAGACAACAATCCTGATCTCAACCTTTTTCTTTCCTTGCAAAAAAATATGACCAAAAATGTCATATTTATGTCACCTGGTTGTATTGGTAACATACAAAATAACATCTTATAAATCTCAAAGCAAAATCTTATAAGTCATTTATTTTGAAGTAGGCATCCAGTCTTATAGTGTTCAATATGTGGTTTTTGCTTTAAATCTGTCTGGGCCCTTTCTAATCTAATTTCAAAAAAAAAACCTTGGTGAAATTTGTTTCAAAGTTTTCAGTATATGCCTGCACTTAAATGTTTTCATACTAGCTGTGAAGCAGAGATAAATTCCTGACTATTGAAGAAATAGAGGATATCAACAGAAGCAAGATGGTTGTGTTCAAATACATAAAAGACAAACTTTTGTGCCTCAAAACATAATTTTAAAATCACAAGGGAAGCACCAGAACAGAAAAAAAAAACTGTAACAATCATAAGTGATAAAAGTATAATATTTAAACTAAAAAACTGATATTAAACACATAAGGTCAATACCCAATTTCTACTAAGTAGCCAAAAAAAGAGATAAGCATTCATTTTATACACAAAGATACAAAAATATTTCATGAAAAAATACAAACTTACTATAATGCAAATTAATATGATAAAATGCTTTTTTTGTGCACATTAAGTTTGCATTTACTTTTAAATAAGTGATAAGATATACTGTTGGTGGTGCTATGTCAAAATATAGGTACATTTGCACATTCAAGTAACATTGTACTTTCTTATGAAACAGTTGGACAACTTCTAATAAGGGTTTTTATATATGAGGTAGCGGGGTGATATGATATAAAATGGGGACAATAACAGTAACTTCTTCACAGGATTGTTTTGAAGACCAAATGAAGGAATTTTTGTAATGGTTCTTGGCTAGTAGTGAGCCAAATATTTATTCCTTTCCTTTTTCTTTCCCCCTATAAAACTGCCCATATCCTTTGACCTAGACATTGTATTTTGGAGAGTAAAGTCTTAAGGAAATAAATCAGAGGAAAAAGAAAAGTAATTTTTTAAAAACAAGCAATATTCATTAAATAGCAATGCTATTAAGCTAATGAAAAAACTGAAAACTGTTCAAAAACCCAAGAATCAAAGAATGATTCAGAAAACACCCTAAAAATGGCTATTAAAATCATTTGAAGAGGAAGTATAGAATAGGCAGAAACAGAGACTCAGTGCCATCTTTTTGGTGATATACACTAGTCTGTGAGTAGAGGAAAGTAATGAATCTGGAAGAAACCAAATGTAACCAATGCACATACAATGTCATTTCACCCCTCAGCCCAGGGGTGATGATAACTATTATTAAAAGATAGGTATTTTTTATACCTATATCATCTATACCTATATCATTTTAGAGAATGATAGGTAATAGATACTAAAGATTGTTCTTCCCTTCTCTCTCACAAGGGAAAATAAGTTGGTGAGACACTGGTGAATTTGTAGAACCTGGACTCAGCCATAAAGTTTCTTAAGAATTTCTCTATTTTCTTTTTCTTTACCCTCGAAGATTTTGTGTCAGAATTTAAAGACAGGAGACTAGAGAGTTGCAGTAGCCAACTGAGTCTCTCTGCCTGTCATGTGATTTGAGTGACTATTGATTCTAGGAATTAGTTGAGTTTGAGTTTCCCATACTAGTGCCACTGCTATTGGCAAACAAGTCAGTTCTGAGAATAAGATGTCTTAGCCTTTTAGAGGTGCTATCTACACCTCTATTTGTGGTGACTAGAGAGGGCACTTAAGAAGCAGACTTACTGTTGGCAAGAAGAACAGAAATTCCTAGGGATCTGGAGGACACAGCATCAAGTGAGAGGATTAAGTCCCAATGGCCCTCCATCTTACTGAAAGTTGGCGACTTGCTCATTGGAGCAATGTAAGTGGTCATGTTTGCTTCTTGTTCAATATAAATGGAGAGGGAATATTGATAAGGTTTGGGGAAGAAGTACTAGGCCTAAAGACATAATTGAGCACTAAGCTTTTCATGAAGAGATACATGGTAGGATAAGATAAGCATTTAGATTAAAGGAAAAAGGGAAAAAGTGACACTGGCAGGAGGTTTGAGGCAATAGCTCTGCTTGACTTTCTGGCACTTGGCAAGGGTAGGCTAGCAGGGGGCAACATCAAATAGCTCCTTCAGATTCTAAAAAGATAGCTATCACAATACCCCTAAGTCTTTGAATCATTATAGTTATGATGTTTCCTAGTAGCAAACAATTCTCTATGATAAATGGCACCCAAAAAAATTCCAATTCTAGAATCTTATAATAGTTTCCCCCCTAAAACTTGCTCAGATTATTAGGCAAAAAAGATTACATATCTTTCCACATCTATGTTTTTACAGAATTACTGAATTTTTGGGGTGGGACTTTGAGGTCATTAACTTTTGATTTATATCAAACTGAAACTTCTACTCATCAGGCCTACTTCTGTCTCCTGGAGCCAAGAAGAATAAATTTAGTCAATATTCTATATAAGAATCTCATATACTTTTATATCAGAGTCACAAATGATAGAAAGAAGACTACATTTCCTCTGAAGCTCTTAGCTTCAATAATTGGCCTGATTTAAGTTCATGGGACTTCACTTTCCATGGAATTGTGTTCCTCAGAGTGATTGTGTCATGAGAGTGATAGAAACATTTAGATAAACAGAAATTTAAAAGACCCCCAATAAGGTCCTGGGACCATGTGTAAATGTCTGTTTCAGGAGATTCAGATGGGAAAGTGTCTGAACCTCTACTGTCATATTCAGGAACTCAAGCATCTTGGAGAGTTCTTGAGGTTTCATGGATGGAGGCAAGAAGTCAACTACAAGCTGTAAGAGAGTTTGAGACTTATCAATTACATATTTAGGTGTGACACAGCGAAAATGGTTAACCTTGGTCTGGCCACTGTAAGGATTCTTCCATGCTTTCCACATTTCAAGGGAGTGGATTGCAGAGACATAAGAATCAGGATAAAGTTGCATTCATTCTGGAACAGGTACAAAGATGCACACTTTCCTAATGCTACATTTTGTAATTCTGTAGTGATTAAAAAGTTCAAACCCATTATTTCATTGAAACACAGATGTGACCCTATGTTCTCAAATATTGTCAATGCAGCACAATCTCTGGTAGTTTCTATTGATAAGCTATGTTTGCTTAAGACCAGTCTAGGTAAGCATAGAAAATATGGATATTTGGTGATGAATTCTTAAGGAACTGAAATCTGTCAAAAAAATAAATAAATAAATAAAAATAGTATTTGTACAGCATTTTAAGGTTTGTAGCATTTTAAAAATATTACCTCATTTAATTCTCACAGCAACTCTGTTGTAGGTGCTATTATTGTCCTCATTTTACAAATAAGGAATTAGAGAGTAAGAAATTGTGACTTGCCCAGTGACACAAACAGTCAGTGTTGGAGGGTTGATTTGAACTGAAGTCTTACTGACTCTAAGACCAGCATTCTACCTATACAACTTATGTACTTCAATCCTTTATGGTCTTCATCTGCTTTTGCAGTGATGGTCATAACATGGTAGAAAGGGGGATGCTAAGCAAATAAAGTTTAGACAACGTATAAGACGTATGCAACCCAGAGAATGAGGGAGAAAAAAAAATATTGGATTGGAAAATAAGGAAGTCATTGGTGACTTCCAAGAAGTAAGCTTTATTAGTACTTCAGAGATCAAGTATAGAGGAGAGGAAATTGAGATAGAAAATGGATACTTCTGTCAATAAAAAGTTATTTAAAAAAAAAAAAAGAAAATAGATACCATCCACCTTCAACCACAATTCAAGAAGTTTGTCAAAAGAGGGAAGGGAAAAATAGGACAATGTTTACTAAAGTTTTTTGGTAGATTGAATTGCATGTGTTAGGAGGGATTAGGTATTGGGAATTGAAGAAGGGGAGATGCAATTATATGAGAATTCAGAGTAGAAGATAACTGTGAAAAGGGAAAGAAGGATAATGAGAGTCATTAAATATAGGGAGAAAAATGCCTCAAAGTTGGAAAAGAAATGGGATCAAAAGCACCCATAGTAGAATTAATTTGAGACTGGAGGAAAGGATAAGACATATTCATAAATCAAATATGATGAAGTAGAGAATGGACTAAAAATAGTTTCTAGCCCTGAAGACCTAAATGTTTTCAATGGCATTTGTTGTCAGTAAGGAAGTGACTCAAAAAATTGTTGGAAAACAACGAATTTATATTGATTGACATATTCTCCAGCTGTGCTTTGAAATCTAAGAGTAAAAGTTCAATTCAACAAACATTTATTATTTGTTATATTATTACTACTACTACAATTGCTAAGCTATTCTAGTAGATGCCAGGATACAAAGAAGAAATAAGATGTCCTCGAGCTGAATACACTATGGAGAAAGCAAAAATTGAGTATGATTCAAGGTCGGGGATTAGATCCAAGTACGGCAGAAGTCACCAAAGATTCTAAAAGCAGCATTAAATGGGATTAAAAAGAGGGCCAAGCTGGCTGGAGAGTTTATTATACAGGTTACCTCTTCCACACATTGAGTATTTCACAATGGGTAGGAAGTGGGAGTGATTGAGTAACTAGAGATCTCTGATTAGGCACAGAATAAATTCAAAGTCTTTAGGAAGCAGGAGAAGAGATAGGTTAGGAAAACATCATTGAGAAGTCAAGGTTGAGATGATGAAAGTAGTGCAGTGGCCTATGAGGATGATGAAGTATTTGTATACCTCAAAGAAGTATTTGCAAATGCATAGCATTGGTTCATGAAACAGCTTAATAATAATATATGCAACAATAATAACCACACATTTCTACAGGGCTTAAATTAAGACAGCTAGGTAGTATAGTGGACTAGGAGTCAGAAATACCTTAGTTCAAATATGGCCTCAGATATTTATTAGCTTTGTGACTTTGGGCAAATCCCTTAATCCTATTTGCTTCAGTTTCTTTGTCTGTAAAAATGAGCTAAAGAAAATCACTATTGATCAAAGAAATGCAAATCAAGACAATTCTGAGACAACACTACACACCTGTCAGCTTGGTTAAGATAACAGGAATCAATAATGAACAATGTTGGAAGGAATGTGGGAAAACTGGGACACTGATATATTGTTGGTGGACCTGTGAATGGATCCAACCAGGATCCAACCATTCTGGAGAGCAGTTTGGAACTATGCTCAAAAAGTTATCAAACTGTGTATAGCCTTTAACCTAGCAGTGATATTACTGGGCTTATATCCCAAAGAAATCTCAAAGGAGGAAAAGGAAGTGCAAATCTAGGTCTGAATCTTACATACATACTAGCTGTGTGATCCTAGCCAAATCATTTAGCTTTTCAGAGATTCAGTTGATCATTTGGAAAATGAAGGGTCTTGATTGATAATTTCTAAGATTTTTTATATGAATGGTCCAACTAGATAATTTCTAAGATCACTCAATCAACTAGCATTAAATGCTAGTATTATATGAAACACCAGAGATACAAAGGCAAATAAAAAATAAAATCCAAAAGAGTCTCTGCTCTTGAGGAGTTCATAATCTGATGGGGAGATATGAAAATAATTATATACAAACAAAACATACATATATACATATATGTAATATGATAGGTAGATAGATGATAGAAAGAAAAGAAAAAGAATAAATTGGGATGAATAAATAATGAATAAATAAATAATAAAATAAATAAAGAATAAATAATGATGAAGGATAGATATGGGGTACCTAAATAAA
Organism: Antechinus flavipes; assembly: GCF_016432865.1. Classification (NCBI taxonomy): domain Eukaryota; kingdom Metazoa; phylum Chordata; class Mammalia; order Dasyuromorphia; family Dasyuridae; genus Antechinus; species Antechinus flavipes. Next base: position 242,802,837 of record NC_067398.1, on the reverse strand, counting down.
ATTAGGGTTTAATTGAGGTCTAGTGGCAGGTTTGGGGTACAGGGAGTCAAATAGAGTTCCTTTGCAACCCCACTGGATTCGGCACAAGGATATTGAATTAAATAAGTCTAGTGGCAGTGCAAAGGTTCTTAATAAAGGGATTTATTGGCCCGAAAAGCTAGATTGATAAAAGAGGTTTATTATGGGGTTTAGAAGTAAGGTTAAAGTATAGTAAAGGAAGTAAATGAAGGTAGTTAGAAGGGCACTGGAAATAGGGTTCCAGTGGACAGAGGGTCCTGACATGCTGGGCGAAAGGCTAGAATGTTTGGGACCTCTGCAAGAGGGGGTCCCCAGCTTGGCCCTTTTATAATGGGAGATTTAGCTAGAGGGGCCTGTGGATGTAGCCCCAAGTTGGCTCACATCGGGTGGGGCTGGGACAGGCCCAGATCTTCTATTGAAATTCAAAGGGACCAGGATTTGTGAATCAAAAGGTTCTTGACTAATAATTACATCAACCAGAAGGAAATTTTAAGGGGACCACACCCACATCATTCTCAGAGGGAAGGCACTAAGATTAAGGAGAAATGGGAAAAGCTTTTTACAGAAAGTGAGACTTTAGTAAGGACTTTAAGGAAGTGAGAAGACAGAAATGAGGAGGTTTTCTAGAATGAGAGATAAAATGAAAATGATCAGAATCTTTTCCTATCGAGAAGATTTCTATAGGTGAAAAAAAAGAATTCCAATCTGATGAAATTAACTGTGAATAAACATGAAATTTTGCATTCGGATACAAATATAAGACAAAGGTAAACAAGAATTCATATGACAACGATCTGAAAGGTATGGATTCAATCCATATAGTGTGATGTGACATGGCAGTCAACAAAGCTAATGGGATCTTAAGCTACATGAATGAAGAAAGGCTCCAGGAAAGTGAAGATACCACTGTCCCTTGCATTAGTTAGCCAATATCTGAAACAGTACATGAGAGAAATATTCAGTGTAATAAGCCACAGGAAATACTTTATAAAATAATTACTTTTAAAAAATTATGTTGTTTCTGAATTTGGAGAACATTTTTTTTAATAATGGATCACTATATCTTTCAGTGTCTTAGTAATTCAATCAATGGTTTTCCAGAAACAGACTAGGGTGAATGATTTGGAAGGGTGTAAAAAATATGAAAGTGCTATTTTGGCCTTATTTATTCAAGCTGTGGGCAGACTATTTGTATTTTGCTTTTTGTTATGATGTTTGAATGAATCACATTTACCACAAACTGAATGAACATATTTTGACTCACTTATTAAAAGCAATTATTCAACATTTACTATCAATAAAAAGGAACACATACAAACAAGAGTAAAAGAAAACTAACAACAAAACCATTTAATTATTTCAATAGTTATTTTTAAACTTTTATATTAACTTTAACAACATAGTAAGGATAGAGACTGGACCTTAGATTTCATTAAATAGTAAACTGTGGTGTTTGTTTTTTTTTTTTTTTTTTTTTCTATAATATGATGGTTCTCTGTGGAAGCAGGTTTCTTGGGGAGGTTTTCTGGAAGCAGCCTTAGTTTCAGTTCCAAGTAATAATCACCTCAAATGCAGCCAGGGATTAAAGTATAGTCTTTTATTGTCTCTTCAAAAATAGCCCAGTTAGTTTTTTAGAGGCCTATCTCCGTGCTTGATTCTAAGAGCTCTTGCAACTCTCTCTGAATCTCCAGTTCTCAATCTCAATCTTGGTTCTGCTCCTCCCAATCCTTCGTTCCACCCGACTGCAGTCTCTAGCTTGTCAATCTCCCGAATTTAACTCACTTCACTAACTCAGCTCTTTTTATGCTCTTTTAGAGGTGTAAACTCAAAGGTTGACTCCTCTTCTGAGAGTGGGATTATGGGAGGTGTGAATTCACAAAGTTACAAAGATAACTTTGTGACTCTCCCGGACTTGTGAACACTTGTGAATCTTCCAAACTTGTGAACTAATGTGTGAGTTAATATTGAACTCTCAAAGGTGCAAACCCAAGCACACAAGCATTGCTTCCATCAATTCCAGTGAGTCAACACTAGGATTCTAACAGTAAACTTTCTTCTATCGTAGGAAGTCAGCACCTTTTCTTCAAATGCATAGTCATAGACATTTCCCTAGACCTCTGATAGCCTAGGATTTGTCCAGGATCAAATAGCCAGGGTCAGCATGATCAGAGGTAGTTCATGAACTCAAGTTTTATTGACATCAAAACCGACTCTTGAAGCACTATGTCAATACTGCCTCAGTAACATAATATAGTAATTAAAAAAAACCCATTCCATTCGTTTTCTTGTTTCTTTTGAATGCTTTATTTGTTGTATTCTTCTGAATTTTACTGCTATCTTTTGCTGGGGGCAGTTTGCTTGCATAGAGTAGAGTACTGGGCCTGGAGTTAAGACTCATCTTCCTGAGTTCAAATATGCTTTTAGACATTTGCTGTATGATCCTGGCCAAGTCACTTAATCCTATTTGCCTTAAGTATCCTCATCTATAAAATAAGCTAGAGAAGGAAATGGCAAACTACTCCAGTATCTTTGCCAAGAAAGCACCAAATGGGGTCAAGAAGAGTTGAAACATGATTGAAAAACAATTGACCTGAATTAATTCTGTATTTTATACTGTTAATGTGTATATTATTCTGAGTTGCCTTTCTTTACCATATGTCACTTATCTTTTCATCTTTGTTATCTTCACAGTTGTCACTTTCATGGCATAATAACATATTTTGTTCACATAGCACAATTTCTTTATCATTTACCAAATACTGAACACATGAATTGTTTCCTGTTTTTTATTATGAACAATGATGTTATGTTTTTATACAGATTTATCTTTTTTCTGTGAATAAGATTTAAAATATAGTTAGGAGCAGGAGCATACAGTGAAAAGTGTTGAATAGCTTTGTAGCTACCATTATATTCTGCCATATTGTGTTTCAAAAAACTTTAACCAATTTATAGCTCCACCAGCTGTAAAAGAGTGGACCTGCTTCACTATTGCCTTACTAATATTGAAATTTGTTTTTAACTACCTTTGCCAAAATAATGAATGAAAAATGGTAATTATTCACTTTGGATGACATGTTATAGACTAGCTCATCCATCATTTCTTGCTTTGCAAAATGTGGGTTTTATTTTAAAGATTTTGGGGGTGGAAGGGTTAGATAAAAATGTACCTGAATCTAAGATCTACTTACCCTGTATATTCATTTATAAGAGATTACAACTCCTCAATGCCTTCCTATCCTATGTGATTCACATAACAGATTACATAATTCCTTCTTCCCTTCCTTCATAATCTGAGAGTGTCTGATAGAAGTCATTCATGACTTAAGTGAACAACTGCAGAAATTGCAAGAGATGATCCCTCATCTTCTGACAATGCACACCTACAACTTAAAACTCACTGATTCTGAATACAGAATCAGCTCATAGCATGCAAGATAACCTTCCTTTCTTCCATTCATTGATAATATTCTATTTTGGTTATACACAAACTCATTATGCATTTAAAGTTCTTCCCTTTCTCTTTTCTCACATTCACATTCTACTTCACTCACTCATTAACTTATCCCTATTCCATTACAAAAACACTTGAAGGATAGCTTTTACATTACCATGTCAGACAATGATCTTTAGCACAGAGATGTCTTTTTTAATATAGAAGAAAATTTTAACCATTTAAACAGATGTGAACATTACAACTCCTTTATGCTTGGGTTCTCAACATTAACTGCAAGAGAGCCCAGTGAGAATCTGATAAAGCAAAGTAACGCAGTGCCAGGAAATCTAATTACCTAGGATTTCCCTGTGCACCTGTTATATCTTTGCCTGTTTAATGCTTTATCAGGTTGAGCCTTGGAGAATCATGCGACAGGTGGCAGGGTCAATCATCTAGCACCTTAACTCTTGGTTCATTATCCTCAGCTCTAGGAGTGCTTGTCAATTGTGATGACTGCAGTAGCACCCTGGATACCTTAGAATCAGCCAGAGTCAGGATAAGCAAAAGTCCTTGGTCTTTATTCTTGGTCTTTAGAGGTAGGAGTGAATTGGATGTTCGCAGAATCTCCACGACCTTCCTTCTTCGTCTCCTGCCCAGAAGTGACTCTGGCTAGTCTTACTCCATTTCCTCCTACATTTCTCTGTATACACCAATTATCGAGCCAGCACAGAATAGTGGGAAGGGCCATTTTCCAAGCATGTGCTAATAAGAGTATTGTCCAATCGGTAGTTAGCCTTAAGTGCTCAGTTGTTCAACCTCAGTGCAAGAACTCAAGATTTTCAGCCTTTTACAGTCAATGACATCCCTCAACAACTATAGGTTACACCCATTCCTTCCATATCCAGAATGTTATTTCATTAGTTCACACCTCTATGGTAGGGTGAGAAACTTTTTTTTTCTACCAAGGACCATTTGCATATTTATAACATCATTCATGAGCCATACAAAATTATCAATTTATAGAACTTATAGTGGGAAGTTATTGTACCTAGTTTTCATCATCTACAATTCCCTTAGCTAATGATTTAGCAGATTTTATATGGTTCACAGGCCAGATGCTTCCCACCCCTATCCTATGGTAATGATTAAACTAATTGTTTAATAGGATTAGTGAAAATTGTAAAATCAAAGGATCAATGACTTGCATTATATATTCCACACATATCCCAGATCAAATTTCCAAATTAAACTCTTTCCTAGATTAGAGCCCACATCTATTCCTTTCAGTCTCCTATACTGAAAGCATCCTTCCCCTATCATCTTGGACAAAGGGAGATGGGATGTGTCATTCATTATGTTTGTCAAGGAAACAGGTAACTGGTCACTCAAGGGATATTCGTAGTCTGTCTAGCCAATCTGATTCTAGATTTGAAGTGGAACTATTCCAATGAAATCCTTGCTGTTTTCAAATATGTTAGACATGGGGGTATCTGAACGTCTTTTTCTAATATTTTAGTCATTTCATTTAGAAATAATTGGTTTACCCTTTAATCCTATGTATTTTATTGTACAGAGCATCTAGAGGGCTTAGTGGATGGAGCATTGAGCTTGTAATCAGGAAGACTTATCTTCCTAAATTCAAATCTGGCCTCAGACATTTACTAGCTGTGTGACCCTATGTAAGTCACTTAACCCTGTTTGCTTCAGTTTCCTCATCTGTAAAGTAAGCTGGAGAAGGACACAGTAAGCTACTCCAGTATCTTTGCAAAGAAAAAAAATACCAAAATGGGGTCACGAAGAGGCAGAAACCACCAGAATGATTCAATAGCAAAAACACAATACTGCATTTAAATCATTATACTGAAAAAGGAATCCTTAGATTTAATCAGATTGTTAAGTGGTTCCATGATATAAAAAAGTTAATATATGTGAAAAAATGACAAACACAGCCCCAAAGAAGAGACTTGAGAAGTGACTTCCTTCTAATCCTTTTTTTTTTTTTTTGGGGGGGGGGGAGGGAATGGAATTTATGTATATGGAACATTGATTTTATTTTCAGGTTTTTAAAATATGTATCAATCAGTTGAGCTGATTTTTGTCTTTAAAAAAAATCTTTGTTACATGGAATGATTCTCTTAGAGGAAGAAGGGATATGTAAGGAAATTTAGGTGATATAAGAACAAAAGATAACAAAATTTCATTAAAAATAAAGACTCTCCTAATAGAAGAATAGAATTATCATCTGTATGTTTCCTCAGCTCCTCTGTGCATTGCTCTGGTTCAGCAGTGCAGGAGTTAAAACAATTTATCTTCTGATCTGCTGTATACTGTCCTGTTGTTCTCATAATACAGGACACAGAAGAAAGGCAGGAAAAAAAAAAGCCTTATAGATTTATAGTCTACAGATATTCCTGCCTTCTATAGCAATAATGAATGATATTTCTATTATTATTCCTCAAAAATTCCATGTGTTTTTCTGTGTCTGATCTCATATCCACAATCCAACTAATCTGGGTCTTTCTGGCAACAAAATTAGCTGAAAATTTTCAGGCTTTCATTCCCTACAGAAATACTATCCTCAGTAGATATCATAAATCATTAGCTGCTAGGGGAAATCTAGCATATTGTACTGTACTTTTAGCTTTTTGAAGCCTCGGGTCCAAAATACACAAGGTTTGGGCAGTGATAAATCAGTGTCACCAGTGACTGCTATGAAGAGAATCTTTGGAGATCTTTCCCCTATTCTTTTTAGTTTACAGACTGCCAGAGTCATTGGTCATGAATGTGGATGTTTATACTACATTGTTATTGTTCATCCTTTGTTTTTAAAGAGGACCAATGATATCATGGGGTAATGTTTTGATTTGCAAGTGAATTGGATTTAAAGAATACAGAATTGCACGAAGTTGTCAGCCCCATTCTTCCAGGGTCAAACAAGTCTAGTGGTAAGATAATATGACTGACCATGGTCTGAGATGCAGTGGATAACCTTAGCATCTTCAATGGCTGACCAAGTTCTGACCAAGTTCTGCAGCACTTGCTTCAGCCACTTTCATGACTTTTGGAACAAATCTACCTATTTAGCTAGAAGAGCTGCTTGGGGTAGATATCCCCTATTTCATTAATAGATTTGAGATCTGTCAGTTATTTTCAACCTAATTTAGACTATCTGCCAAGACAGTTTTACCAAAATGGGACTATTGTGCATGCTACAGCTTTGGAGTGACAGGTGAGAGCTAGGACATCAAAGGTGAGTGAGTAGTCCTGAAAGGAGCTCAACAAGCCTTCATATTAGAGTCCTGCTAGTCCTCTCTGAGCACCCCATATACTCTTTATGCTATATTAATGGCTTTTAGAAGTCATCCATTGGCTTGATGCTTTTATACTATCTCTGGAACACAAACCATTGTTAGTAATTTGCAGCCTGATTTCCATTGCCTTATGTCTTCCCATAGTTTATGTTACAAATATGCAATTCTTTGCATTAGAGAAATTTCATAATTTCTAACTAGAAAAATTTTTAATTTTCTTCAAAAAAAAATGTTGACCATGACTCTTTGAGTATATTGTATAAAACGAAAAGGAACCTTCTCTCATTTCTCTTCCAATTTCTGACAGTTAAGTGATGCAATATAAACTAGGAATCAAGAAAACCTGAGTTCCAATCTAGCTTCAGACACTTATTAGCTGAGTCTCAATATTCTTAACCTCTATTTGCCTCAGTTTCTTCATCTGTAAAATAATAATAATAACATCTACTTCCCAGGATAGTTTTGAGAATAAAACAAGTTAATATTTTTTAAAAAATATTTAGCAAACCTTAAGGCTCTATATAAATGTTAGTTATTTAAAATGTATTGCCATCACAACAGCATCCTTCATCCTTTATAAAAGCCTTCTCTTCCAGAGAAGCTAACTAGCATTGTAGAGTGTTCAGCCTGCAATAATATTTTATGTAAAACATGTCAACCAACAAGCATGTATTAGGCACCTACTATGTGTCAGCAACTACTTTAAGTGCTAGAGATATAAAGACAACAATGAAATAGTCCTGCTCTCAAGGAGTTTACATTCTATTGGGGGAAACAACATATAGAAGGTACTTTAAGGTATCTGACAAACTCCTGATACCTCTCTCAGAATAACAATCATGTCGCGTGAATAGAATGCTGAAAATTAAGCATCCTGATTGGCAGGAAGGGAACATCTCTCCTGAAGGTAGCACAAAATTGAGTAAATTGAGTGGTATTGGGCTATGATTTCTCTTCCAGATTATACTCATCTTGATGTAAAGTGTATATATATATATATATACTTATCTCTTTAATAATGGATAAATCTAAGGGGGTTTCCCCATGAGAAAGAAATTGCAAGAGGTTCTCATAAAGAAGGGATGAGAGAGATACAATGCAAGGTCCATCATGGCACATAAGAACTCCCATATGCTTAAGAGTTCCCCCAATTCTCTCTCTCAGTATTCAATTATAGTGCTAAAATGCCATGTCTTCCCTTTCACTGTCACATGACTATGATCATGTTTCTAGATTATGTTTGTCTCCAAAGCTCTAGGAGAGGAGCATAAATGTTGCATTTTATTTATTTATTTGCTTAGCAACAGAAATTAGAATAAAGGACAATGGGTGAAATTTGCAGAGAGGGAGATAAAAGCAAGTCAAAGAAAAACTTTGGATAGATCTTGGATAGTGGATTTCCCATAACTAGAACAAAGTAAGATCAGCATTTAGCAGGTATGTAATAGAGACTCCTGATCAGCAATGGATAGAACAAGATGACTTCTCAATTCTCTTACATTCTGGGATTCTGGGATTTCAATTGACCCTGGAAAGCTTCTCAGAAGGACAGCCTCTAATAATCACTTCAAGCCTTTGGTATTTTACTTCTCTAACACATTATTCACTCCACCACCAAGTGATACTATTACACAGGTCTAACTACCATGTTTCCCCGATAATAAGACACTATCTTATTATTTTTTTGGACAGAAAAACACTAGAGGGCTTATTTTCAGGGGAGGGCTTATTTTAATGAACATTGACAGCAATTTTAATAAACAGGTAAATGTGAACAAAAAAAAGTACCTTTATTCAATAATGATCATGTCATTTTCTTCAACAACATCGTCATAAGTGTCCATACCCTGAATTCTGTCCTTGATGCCTTGCGCCTCTATTTCCTTCAGAAGAAGTGGACCCAATCTGTCATGTCCAGCAATATAGCTCTCTTTAAATGAACATGTCTTGTCCAAGTAACCTGCTCATAGTGCCTTGGCGACACAGCTGTCAGTAATTTTATCCCATGAATTCTTCACCCAAGTCACGACTTCTTGCAGACAGGGCTTCACAAAGTTTCCACGCTGATTTCTTTCCATTCTATTTTCAATGTAGTCATTGACTTCCATGTGCAAATTCATTCCTTGAATGGCTTGTTTATTGCAATATCAAGGGTCTGGAGATAGGCAGTCATTCCTGCAGGAATCATTACTTGATCTATTCTTCTCTCTGCAAGGAAGTTCTTCATTTCTTTAGCGCGGTGAGTGCTGGCTGAGTTCTTCTTTTATCCTCCATCATGCCCCCTGAATTCTTCTTTTATCCTCCATCATGCCCCTTTTATCCTCCATCATGCCCCCTCACTCTCACTTACATACCGGGATTTTATGTTGTCCTGCCTCAGCTTTCCTCTGCGGCACTGCTCTCAATGGTGCCAGCAAGCAAATTACTGGGGAAGAACAGGATGACGCACTCACTGCTGCAGCTCTGATTGGATGCAGCTCGGAGCGCGGCATGTGTTTCACGGGGCGGGGAGGGGGGGAGGGACGATGCATACAGAGGGTAATGTAATGTAGCATGTAGCGCAGGGGATCACCTTCAGTACAGTAGCAATCTCAATAGGGCTTATTTTCGGGGGAGGGCTTATTTTAGAGGAATCTTACACAGTAAGGGGAGGGCTTCTTTTCGGGATAGGTCTTATTATCGAGGAAACATGGTGTATCACTCCCCTACTCAAAAATATTTCTGTTTCTCTCATGCTTAAAAAATAACCATTCAGGCTCTCTGTATTCCCAACTCCCTTTCTGGAATTATCTAGTTTTCTTTCATACAAGCTACTTGCAGTCTACCAGAAGAGTTTACCATTCCCTCACCTTGTCCTAGACTTTTTGCATTAATTACATTGCATATGCCATCCCAATGGTTGGAATGAAATGTCTCTCATGCCTCTGGAATCTTTTACTTTATTTATGATCCAATCAGCAATTGTCTCCTTCATGAAATAAGTCTGCCCTTATTCTTCCCATGATTTCTCCTTTTAAAAAAATATTTTATTTTTCCAAATATAGGCAAATATAGTTTTCAACATACACCTTTGGAAAATCTATTCCAAATTCTCCTTCCCTCTCTTACTTCCTCCTCCTCCCCAAGACAGCAAGAAATACAATATAGGTTAAACATGTGTAATTCTTCTAAACACATTTCCATATTCATCATGCAGCACAAGAATTATCAGATCAAAAGGGGGAAAAAAAATGAGAAATGGGGAAAAAACAAGAAAACAAACAAAAGGTTCAAATAATCTCCATAGCTCCCTCTCTGTATGAGGATGGCACCTTCCACCACAATTCCAATTCTATTGGAATTGCCTTGAATTATCTTATTGTTGAAAAGAGCCAAGTCCCTTTTTAAATCTGTTTACACTTTCAGGTGTATTTCTGTTACCTTTCTACTAAACTATGATCTATTAAAAAAGCAAGGACTGGTCCTCATTCATCTTTATACCCTAACCCCTAGCATAGTGCAATGCATGCAGTGGGCACTAATTAATATTTATTGATCTGAATACAAATCAAAATCTTTGATGTTTATACTGGACTATCTAGAAAGTGTGTTTTAATATTCCTCTTGTTTGATTATAAAGATGCAAGGAGGGTTATTTTTTGTTGTCATTTTTCAGTGATATCCAACTTTCCATGACCCCATCTGGTGTTTTCTTGGCAAAGAAAATCACTGTAGTGATTTGCTATTTCCTTCACCAGCTCATTTTTTATGGATAAGGAAGCTGGGGCAAATAGGATGATGTGACAGCTAGTAAATGTCTGGGTCTAGATTTGAATTCAGGGCCTCCTGACTCCAGGATTTGCACTCTACTGATCTATATTGTCACTTAATAGATCCCTAGGATATTTTACTGTCTCAATAAACCTAACAAAAACATTTAATTATAGTAGTAATCTCTTGTGGTCAAAATAACTTTGATCTCATTTTCATGGCATTAAGTTATCTTTTTGAATATGAGTCAAATGTTCTATAAGTTATTTTATCTTTAGAACTATTTGGGATAGAGGTATTAGTATGGCAAATTATAAAATAAAATCAATATTTTTTTTCATAGAGCAGATAGGGATAAAATCAAATTACATTCTACAATCTTTTTCTTATAAGTAATCATTTCTCTTTAGTAGAGAACATGTTATTCATTAAAGTTGGATATCACATGTAGAGGTCATAATAGTGTGTTAAATATGGTGACTCAGATTTCAGAAATTTATTAACTATTTAGCAATCAAAAAAGATGCTCACTGGGGAACCAAATAGATCATGCTTACTAATGTAATAATTCAGTTTGTAAATTTTTATTATTACCAAGGGTTTAGATGTAATAAATTGCCCAATTGACCATTGTAGGAAAAATAGAATATTCTAGAATAAATATTCATGGGAATAGGATAGGGTCAGCAAAAGGGTGCCCCATGAGGTTAGGATGAATAGTTCTAATCTTGAGGAAGTTTATAACACTAATATCTGCTGGAGACACAAGGAATATTACATTTATTCATCTCATTTCCCCTTTTTATATTGTGAGAGTGAACTCAGTGTCTGGGGTGTTGTGTGACTCTCATCTCTATTAAGAGTGCTCCTTTGCTATGCAACTACACATGTAATTTGGTAAATATTTGGCCTGGGGAGAATGGCATCTAATGATAAGGTGTAGATTCCCTTTTTCATACTCTGGCTAATTAAATTTTCATCTCAGCACCCTGGGGGAAATTTACTTAATATTTAGATGATGGTTCATGTCTAAAATTTCTCCAAAAGAAAGAGTAGGAAGTTACTCATTATACAATATGAACCAGTTATGAGATAGTAATTACTTATTATGAATAAAGGGAAAGCTAAGCACAGAATACTTATAAGCTCACATGACAGAAAACAAAATGAAATTCAATAACCTAACTTAGAACTACAGTTGCAATTGACTGAGAAGCTGAACATAAAGCAGCTTCAGGAATGCCAATAAGCATTTTACATTTCACCTAGACTCTACACTGACTATACAATCACCAATAAATGCGTAATGGCAAAATATTCAGAATTGGGGCAAAGCCAAGATGGCAAAGAGAAACCTAGAAGTTGCCTGAGTTCTCCTACTTTCTCTCAGAAACAATGTTAAATCAATCCTCTGACAGATTGAAAGAAGAAAATCTACAAAAAAAATGAAGTGAAGCAGTTTTCCAGTTTAAAGATAATTTAGAAGAACTTCAGAAAAGGTCTGTCTTACTTGGTAGAAGAGGAGTGCAACCCAGCAAATGAGTGGGAAACTAAGTCACAGCACAGATCAGCAACAAAACTCCTAAGTCTTGACTCAATAAATCAGTGGATCAGCAAGCTAGAGGTGGAACCTCCAGTCCCCGAGGCAGAAGGCAAGTTACCAGACCCCCAAACCAGACAACAAGGTGTGAAAAGGTACACAGTCACCTAGCCAGCAACATCAGAGGCCCAAGTATTCACCACTAGTGACCCCACTGGTAGCTCCATCACAAGAAGCTTCAGACAGTGCTCCCACTAGCCATGAAATAGGCAAAACATTTTTTTTGTAATAAATAAAACTTTGAGGGGCAGCTAAGTGGTGCAATGGATAGCACACCAGCCCTGAAGTCAGGAGGATCTGAGTTCAAATCTCTTTTTTAATATTTAACACTTCCTAGCTTGTGACTCTGGGCAAGTCACTTAACCCCAATTGCCTCAGCAAAAACAAAACAAAACAAAGCAAAAACCTTTGACTGTAAAAAGTTACAGCTTAAAGGGGGCTTTGAATTGGTCTCAAATTCTAAAAGCTTTCTTGGAAGAACTCAGAAAGGATTTTAAAAGTCAAATAAGAGAAGTAGAAGAAAAAATGGGAAATGAAATGAGGGGCAGGCAAGAGAAAGTCAACAACTTGGAAAAGGAAGGACAAAAATTGACTGAAGAAAACAATTCCTTAAATAATACAATTGGCCAAATTGGGGGAAAATCCACTGAAGCAAAAACTCCCTTAAAAAACAGAATTAGCCAAATGGAAAAAGAATAGGAAAACTTACTTTAAAAAATGATTCCTATTATTGTTCGATAAGAAATGACCAACAGAATGATTTCAGAAAGGTCTGGAGAGACTTACACAAACTGATGCTGAGTGAAAATGAGCAGGGCCAGGAGATCATTATATACTTCAACAACAATACTATATGATGATCAATTCTGATAGACCTAGCCATCTTCAGCAACAAGATGAACCAAATCAGTTCCAATGGAGCAGTAATGAACTGAACCAGCTACATCCAGCGAAAGAACTCTGAGAGATGACAAAGATCCATTACATTGAATTCCCAATCCCTATATTTTTGCCTGTCTGCATTTTTGATTTTCTTCACAGGCTAATTGTACAATATTTCATAATCCGATTCTTTTTGTACAGCAAAATAATGGTTTGTCATGTATACTTATTTTGTATTTAATTATACTTTTTAACATGTATTGGTCATCCTACCATCTGGGGGAGAAGGTGGGGGAAAGGAAGGGAAAAAGTGGTTTGGCAATTGTCAGTGCTGTAAAATTACCCATGCATATAACTTGTAAATAAAAAGCTATTAAATTTTTTTTTAAATCATTCCTTAAAAGTTAGAATTGGACAAATGTAATTGAATGACTCAATGAGACATCAAGAAATAGCCAAACAAAATCAAAAGAATCCAAAACATAGGAAAAATGCAAAACATCTTATTGAAAAAAAAATAACATCTGGAAAATAGACCAAGGAGAGATAATTTAAGTCTGAAAGCCATGATCAGAAAAGAATCTGGATAGCATCATTTTTAAATAGTTTTTTTTTTTAATTTTCAAAATACATACAAAAATAGTTTTCAACATTCACCCTTGCAAAACCTTGTGTTCTAAATTTTTCTCCCTCCTTTCCTCTTATCCCCTCGTAGGACAGCAAGTAATCAATATATGTTAAACATGTGTAATTTTTCTATACCTATTTCCATATTTATCATGCTGCACAAGAAAAATAAGATCAAAAAAGGAAAAAAATGAGAAAGAAAAAAAAAGAGGCAAATAGCTACCAAAAAGGTAAAAACATTATATTGTGATTCACAGTCAGTGTCCACAATCTTCTTTCTGGATGCAGAAGGTTCTCTCTATCACAAGTCTTATTAAAATTGGCCTGAATCACCTCACTGTTGAAAAGAGAAATGTCCATTACAGCTGATCATCACATAATCTTGTTGTTGTTATATACAATATTCTTTTGGTTCTACTCACTTCACTTAACATCCATTCATCTAAGTCTCTCCAAGCTTTTTTGAAATCCTCCTCCTGATCATTTCTTATAAAATAATAATATTCTATAACATACATATACTATAACTTATTCATCCATTCCCCAACTGATGGGTATTCTGGATAGTATCTTTTTTAAAATTATCAAGGAAAAGTGCTCCCTGATACCCCAGAACCAGTAGATAAAACAGTTATTGAAAGAATCTACTTATCACCTCCTGAAGAGATCCCAAAATGAAAACTCTTAAGAATTGTAGCCAAATTCTAGAAATATTAAGTCAAGGAGAAAATACTACAAGCAGCCAAAAGGAAACAATTCAAATATCAAGAAACCAAGGTCAATACTTAGCAGTTTCTACCATCAGGGAATCTGGAATATGATATTCTGGAAGACAAAGGAGCTGAGACTATAACCAAGAATCAATTACCTAGCAAAATTTAATATAATCTTCAGGGGAAATTATGGATATTGAAGGAAATAGCAGATTTTCGATCATTTCTGAAAAGACCAGAACTGAACAGAAAATTTGATTTTTACATACAAGATTCTAGAGAAGCATGAAAAGGTTAACAGAATTTTTACTGTACTGGTATCTAAACTGTGAATAGCTGGAGCTGCACAAAGCAGATTTAGAGACAAGTTTTATTTTTTTTAATTTTTATTTAATAATTACTTTATATTGACAGAATCTATGCCAGGGTAATTTTTTTTACAACATTATCCCTTGCACTCATTTTTTCCCCTCCTTCCCTCCACCCCCTCCCCTAGATGGCAAGCAGTCCTTTATATGTTGGATATGTTGCAGTATATCCTAGATACAATATATGTTTGCAGAACCGAACAGTTCTCTTGTTGCATAGGGAGAATTGGATTCAGAAGGTATAAATAACCCAGGAAGAAAAACAAAAATGCAGATAGTTCACATTCGTTTCCCAGTGTTCTTTCTTTGGGTGTAGCTGCTTTTGTCCGTCATTTATCAATTGAAACTCAGTTAGGTCTCTTTGTCAAAGAAATCCACTTCCATCAAAATATGTCTAGAGACAAGTTTTAGAGATCAAGTAGTAGTTTATTAATTTCCAGAGTGAGGAATTGCAAACTCAAAGTTCTACTGGGCAGGAGACCTCCACCCATTACAGGAGAGGTAGTGATTTTATACATAAATAATAAATGGGGAGGGGAAGGGGAAGGTGGATTACAACACAATCATTCTTGGAATTTGATCAATTTTCCATGTCAAGCCCAAGAATGGAAAACAAGAAAACAATTGTTGGATTGTTTCATATCTTAAAGATCATTACCACTGTGTCCTCAGAGCACAGAACTAGAGTTTTATGACAGAACAGTTTTCTGTAGTTCTCAATTCATTTCACGAATTGTACACAGGTACAATACAGCATAAGAATATAACCATAGTCGTCGGAATGATTGATACTTTTAAATTGCATTGTGAGTTTCTGATTCTCAAGCCAGTAAAGGTAGCTCTGAGAAATCTAAATTATTAGTATGTTCATTACATATATCATATCAACACTAATGAAAATCATAATAATTTTCACAGGTTAACTGTTTACATCCCTATACAGAAAAGGATGATACTTTAACTCTTAAGAATTATATTTTTATAAGGGCATTTAGAAGGGGGTAAACATAGTAAGAGGGTATGAGTATAAGTTGATGTTGATGTGACGATATGAAAAGAAAATTAAAGAGTGAAAAAGGTTTGTACTGGTAGAAAAGGAAAGGAAAGGCAAAATGGAGTAAATTATATTACATTAAAAGTATAAAAAGCTATTACAGTAGAAAAGAAAAAAGTAGGTAGAAGAGTATTGTTTGAACCTTATTCTTATCAGTTTAGGTTCAAAGAGGGGATACACTCTACTTGGATGAAGAAATTTATGTTACGTTACAGGAAAAGGAGAAAAGGAAAAGAAAAGGTAGATGGAAGAGAAGATAGAGATAGTAGAGGAAAGGGGAAAGAAAAGGGAGAGATGATTGAAGGGAGGGCAGATTGAGGGAAGCAGTGGTCAGAACTAAAAGACTGGTAAAGAAGGACAGGGTGAAAAGAAAGAAAAATGTATAAACAAGGAGGAAAATAGGAAGTAAATACATAGTAATCATACTGTGGATTTGAATGGAATAAACTCCCCCATAAAATGAAAGTGGAGAGCAGAATTGATTAAAAACTAGGCTTCTACAATATATTGTTTACAAGAAACACATTTGAAGCAGAGACATATACAGAATAAAGATAAAAGACTGCTTCAGATAAAATGAAAAAAAAAATACAGGAGTAGCAATCCTGACCTCAGATAAAGCAAAAGTAAGAATAAATCTAATTAAAGGACCTAAGGAAGGAAACTACATATTGTTAAAAAGGCATTATAGATGGGACAGCTAGCTGGCACAGTGGATAGAGCATTGGCCCTGAACTCAGGAGGACCTGAGCTCATCATTTCTCCCCTAGGAAGGGATATTTTAACAACTCCAACTTGGGGGCTCTAGAAAGCAGGACACAACAAATTCTAAATATATATATATATATATATATATATATATATATATACACTAAATGGTATCGTATACATATTCTTAGAGGAGAATGTAAGTGAGTAGTTATAGGAAGAATTGGCAAAACTATAATAATAGGGGACCTCAACCAGTTAGATATGATAGCCTTCTGGAGAAAAATGAATGGGGATAGAAAGAATTATTTCTTTTTTTATATTTTTATTTTATATTTTTTTTGTAGTACATAGCAGCAAAACAAAATCTACCATATATGAGAGCATAAAAACCTCACAATCAAATGCAGGAAGACAAATATTAAATGTATCCTGTTCAGATCATGATGCAATAAAAATTACATGTAATAATAAAGAGCCATGGAAAGATAGGCTGAAAACTAATTGGAAATTAAATGTAATCCTAAAGAATGAGTGCATCAAACAACAAATCATAGAAACAATCAACAATTTCATCAAAAAGTGACAATGAGACAGCATATCAAAATTTATGGGATGAAGCCAAAGCAATTCTTATGGGAAATTTTATATCTCTAAATGTTCAAGTGAATAAAATAGAGAAAGAGTAGATCAATGAATTGGGCATACAACTAAAAAATCTAGAAAAAGAACAAATTGAAAATCACCAATTAAATACCAAATTAGAAATTCTGAAATTCAAAGAAGAAATTAATAAAATGGAAAGTAAGAAAACTATTAAACTGAATGGATATCTATCAATTGAGAGAATGGCTGAATAAGTTATGGTATATGAATATAATGGAATATAATTGTTCTATAAGAAGTGATCAGTAGGATGATTTCAGAAAGACTTGGAGAGACTTACATGAACTAATGCAAACTGAATTGAGTAGAACCAAAAGAATATTGTACATAGCAACAAGATTTTGTGATGAACAGATGTAATGGACCTGGCTCTTTTCAATAATGAGGTGATTCAGGCCAATTCTGATAGATTTGTGATAGAAAGAACTATTTGCATCCAGAAAGAATGTAATGTGGGGACTGAATATGGATTACAACATAGTATTTTTATCTTTTTTTGTTATTTGCTTGCTTGTTTTTTCTCTCATTTTTTTTTTCCTTTTTGATCTGATTTCGTATGCAGTATGATAAATGTGGAAAGATGTTTAGAAGAGTTGCACATGTTTACCCTACATTGGATTACTTGTTATCTAGGGGAAGGGATAGGTGAGGACAAAGGGAGAAAAAAATGGAAAACAAGGTTTTGGAAGAATGAATATTGAAAACTATTTTTGCATGTATTTTGAAAAATAAAATGCTATTATAAAAAACAAAAACTATTGAACTAATAAATAAAACTTAGAGTTGGTTTTATGGGGGGAAACAACAATAAAATAGATATAACTTTGGTTAATTTGATTTTTTTTAAAAAAAGAAAACCAAATTACTAGTATCAAAAATGAAAGGGTGAATTTACCACCAATGAAGACAAAACTAAAATAATAATGAGAAGCCATTTTGCCTAATTGTATGCCAAAAAATCTGATGATTTAAAGTAAAATGAATATTTACAAAAAATATAAATTGTCCCAATTAACAAAGGAAATAAAATATATAAATAACTTCATTTTAGAAAAAGAAATTAAATAAGCCATTAGTCCCTAAGAAAAAAATCTCCAGGGCACAGGAATAAGTGGAATTTTCCTTAAAATGATAAGTAGTAGCTATCTGAACAGGCAGCAAGCATTATATGTAATGGGAATGTTAGAAACTTTTCCTATAAGATCAGAGATGAAATAAGGATGATCATTATCACCACTATTATTCAATACAGTATTAGAAATGTTAACTTTAGCAATAAGAGAAGAAAAATAAATTTAAGGAATCAGAATAGGCAATGAGGAAACAAAACTATCACTCTTTGCAGATGATATAATACTAGAGAAATAGCTAAAAAATTACTTGAAATAATTAACAAGTTTAGCAAAGTTTCAGAATATAAAATAAATCCCCATAAATCATAGGCATTTCTATATATTATTAACAAAGCTCATCAGCAAGAGATAGAGAAATTCCACTTGAAAAACTGTTGATAATAAAATATGTGGGATTTTTATCTGCCAAGACAAATCCAAGAACTATATGCACAGAATTTTCAAAAACACTTCACACAAACTAAATTAATTTATTATTTAGTGCCATGCCAATCAAACTACCAAAAAATATTTTATAAAACTAGAAAAAATGATAAAATTCATTTGGAAAAATAAATATTAAAGTAATGAAAACAATAATCAAAGAAAGGTAGTCTAGCCACAGCATCTAAAATCATATTATAAAGCATCAATCATCAAAACTATTTGGCTAATAAATAGAGTGGTAGATCAGGTTAGGTTTACAACAACACAACAGTCAGTGATTATAGTAAGCTAGTTTTTGATAAGCCCAAAGGCTCTAACTTCTGGGATAAGAAGTCACTAACAAATATTCTGGCAGAAATTAGCAGTGACCAATATCTCACACTATATACTAAGATAAAGTCAAAATGGGTACTTGATTTAAACATAGTGACGTCATAAGCAAATTAGAAGAGCAAGGAATATTTTACTTGTCAGTCTATGGAAAAGGGAAGAATTTATGTCTAAACAGAGAACAGGGAACATTATTAAATCTGTTTTCTTCGTTATGGAATATTATTGTTCTGTAAGAAATGACCAGCAGGATGAATACAGAGAGGACTGGCAAGACTTACATGAACTGATGCTAAGTGAAATGAGCAGAACTAGGAGATCATTATATACCTCAACAATGATACTGTTTGAGGATGTATTCTGATAAAAGTGGATCTCTTTGATAAAGAGAGCTAATTCAGTTTCAATTGATCAAGGATGGACAGAAGCAGCTACACCCAAAGAAAGAACACTGGGAAATGAATATAAACTGCTTGCATGTTTGTTTTTCTTCCCGGGTTATTTATACCTTCTGAATCCAATTCTCCCTGTGCAACAAGAAAACTGTTCAGTTCTGTACACATATATTATATCTAGGATATACTGTAACCTATTCAACATGTAAAGGACTGCTTGCCATCTCGGGGAGGGGGGTGGAGGGAAGGAGGGGAAAAATCGGAACAGAAGTGAGTGCAAAGGATAATGCTGTAAAAAATTACCCTGGCATGGGTTCTGTCAATAAAAAGTTATTTTAAAAAAAATCTGTTTTCTTTTGCTTTTATACCAAAAAAAAAAAAAAAAAAAAAAAAAGCCAATGCAACCAAAATTAGAAGGGAGGCCGAGAGAGGGAAAAATTTTTTTTTACAACCAATGTTTCTGGCAAAAAAAAAAGCCTCATTTTTCAAGTATATAAAGAACTGAGTCAAATTTATAAAAATATAAGTCATTCCCCAATTGATAAATGGTCAAAGGATATAAACAATTTTTACATGAATTAAAGCTATCTATAAGTCATGAAAAAATGCTCTAAATCACTATTAAAGAAATGCAAATTAAAACTCAGAGATATTACTTCACACTTATCAGATTAGCTAATATGATAGAAAAGAAAAATAAATGCTGGAGATAATGTAGGAAATTTGGAACATTAATACATTGTTGATGAAGTTGTGAACTGATCTAGTTATTCTGGATAACAATTTGGAAATATGCCCAGAGGGCTATAAAACTATGCATATGCATTAATCAACAATACCATTATGAGGTCTATATTCCAAAGAGATCATATAAAAGGGAAAATACTTATAGCAACTCTTATTGTGGTAATAAAAAAATCAGAAATTAAGAGGATTCTCATCATTTGGGGAATGGCTGAACAAATTATGGTATATATAATGGAATACCCATTGTTCTGTAAGAAATGAGCAGGCTGATTTCAGGGAAAAAAAATGGAAAAAACTTATATGAACTGATAAGTGAAGTGAGCAGAACAGGAGAACATCGTACACACTAACAACAACATTGAAGAATGATCAACTTTGATAGATTGTCAGCAAGACAATGATCTAAGACAATTCTAAAAGATTCATGATAGAAAATGTTATCCACATCCAGAGAAAAGAATTATGAGTCTGAATACAGATCAAAGCATACTGTTTTCACTTTTTCTTATAATTTTCCCCTTTTGTTCTGAATCTTCTTTCACAACATAACTAATGTAGAAATGTTTAATATGGTTGTATCTGTATAACCTATACAGGACCACTTGCATTCTTGTGAAAGGGAAGAAAGGTGGGAGGGAAAAAAATAGAACTCAAAATCTTATAAAAATGGTGAAAATCATGCTTACATATAATTGCAAAAAAAATACTATTAAGTTGGGAGAGGGGAGGGGGAAAATAACTCTAAATGGGATTATAAAATATTGAATACAATTGAAAGCAACTGAACAGTAAACCTTTTAGCTTATATTTATCAGCTTAAAAACCTCACCAAACACTAGTTACACAAAAGGCCATTACAAATAGGTAATAACAAGCAAACTTATCTTTCCAAGCAAAAAGAGGTCAGAGAAATTCTACAGATTAGAACAAGGGTCTGCATGGTTTTTGATAAAGTACTGAATAGTTAAATATATTCAGTTTTACAGGCTAAAAGGCAAAGTCAAGATATTATGTAGGTACCAAAAAAATCATTTCAACAAATTTTTTGTTGGTATAATTAGTGTAATCAATTTTTATAATAAAAATATCCAGAATTGAGCCAATTTTCTTATTGATGTCCATCCTTGGGTTTCCTCCCCTACCACCATTCAGGTCTAATCTAGTCAAAAGATTTTTGGATCTCATGAATGTATAAGGTCACTTCTGAACATGTCTATTTTGAGATAGATATATAAATTTGTCTAAGACACTGACACATTGTTGGTAGAATTGTGAACACATCCAGCCATTCTGGAGAGCAATTTGCAACTATGCTCAAAAAAGTTATCAAACTGTGCATACCCTTTGATCCAGCAGTATTTCTACTGGGCTTATACCCCAAAGAGATACTAAAGAAGGGAAAGGGACCTATATGTGCCAAAATGTTTGTGGCAGCCCTGTTTGTAGTGGCTAGAAACTGGAAAATGAATGGATGCCCATCAATTGGAGAATGGTTGAGTAAATTGTGGTATATGAATGTTATGGAATATTATTGTTCTGTAAGAAATGACCAGCAGGATGAATACAGAGAAGACTGGTGAGACTTACATGAACTGATGCTAAGTGAAATGAGCAGAACCAGGAGATCATTATATACCTCAACAACGATACTGTATGAGGATGTATTCTGATGGAAGTGGATCTCTTCGACAAAGAGATCTAACTCAGTTTCAATTGATCAAGGATGGACAAAAGCAGCTACATCCAAAGAAAGGAAACTGGGAAATGAATGTAAACTGCTTGCATTTTTATTTTTCTTCCCATGTTATTTATACCTTCTGAATCCAATTCTCCCTGTGCAACAAGAGAACTGTTCGGTTCTGCACACATATATGGTATCTAGGATATATTGTAACCTATTTAACATGTATAGGATTGCTTGCCATCTGGGGGAGGGGATGGAAGGAGGGAGGGGAAAAATCGGAACAGAAGAGAGTGCAAGGGATAATGTTGTAAAAAATTACCATGGCATGGGTTCTGTCAATAAAAATTATTTAAGGAAAAAAAAATTTAAAAAAAATTTGTCTAAGATCAGGAAAGTACACCCACAAAAAAGAACTTTAAACTTAAGACTTGGTCTTGCTTAGGGCAGGACCACGCAATAGTTGCATGGAGGCCAGGGTAAGAGCAGGAACAAGCTGCTTCTTACCCAATCACTTGTTCAAAAGTGATTGAAATAATCCTGGCAGAGTCTATGGAAAAGGGAAAAGATCATGATACAATAGATAGAATCAAAGGGCAAAACAATTTTGATTACATAAAATCTAAAAGTTTTTATACAAAGTAATTTAGCTAAAATTAGAAAAGCAAATAAATAGGGAAAAATTTTTGCAAGTTAAGGGTTTCATTTCTAAGATATATTAGAATATCAGTGTTTAATACATATTTCTTCAGTCTATCATGGACAACTGTTGTCATTGAAATATTTTCCCTTCATTTTTCAAACTCTTGAAATATTATTTCTAACTCCATTAACTCAATTAAAAATATTCTCTCCAGGGCTACCAATAATTAAACCTGCTAGATTCCTTTTTTTTTTTTTTTTAATAAGTCTATTCTTTACTTCTTTGAATCCTTTGATACTTCTTCCTCCCTGGACATCCTCTCCTCCATGGACTTTCCTGATACTGACCATTTTTTTCTCAGTTTCCTTTGTTGGATCATTAACCATTACAGTTATACATGCCTAGGTTCCATTCTGTGCCTTCTTTTATTTTGCCAAGGATGCTTTACGTGTGTGTGTGTGTGTGTGTGTGTGTGTGTGTGTGTGTGTGTATCATGGATCTCTATGACAAAATAGTCAAGGCCAAGGACTCAATATTTTCTATTAAAAAAATACTTGAAAATGATAAATTCTAGCTAGAAGCTGATAAAAATTAAACTGTAACTTTTATTTGAATTTGCTGCTTCAAATCTGTACATAGAAAGCTACCCATTGCCCCAGAGTAAGAGCCCCTTATTGTAGAGATCTCAGGTCTCATAGGTTCAAATATTGTTCATAGAAGATTCATAAATTTATACAACCTGTTGTCTTTCCTGAGTTTCAAGCCCAAGTTATTGCCCCCTTGCATATACCACAAATACTTTAAATTCAATGTTCAAAGCAGTTCACTATCTTCCCCTCAAAAACCTATCCTTTCTCTGAACTTTCCTATTTCTGTGTAGGGCTTCAAGATCCTACAGTTACTCAGGCATATAACCTTTTTACCTTTCCCTTTTTTCTATATCCAATCAGCTGCTAAGTTTTGTCAATTCAAAGATATTCCATGCTATCTTTGGTATTTGTCTTTTTCACTCAGCCAGCCAGCATCCTAGTTCAAGTATACTAATTAGCTCTTTCCTGGTCTATAATAGCCTCCTAATTAGTCTCCCTGATTTTCCCTCACCAAACCATCATCCACTCAACTTCCAAACTGATATTCCTAAAACATATTTTATGTCATGTCCTTTGGATAAGATAATTCCTCATCTAGCTTTTGAAGTTCTTCACATTCTGGCTTCAATTTTATCTTTCCAGTCTGATGCAATTATATTCCCCTTAGTCATTCCACATCACAACCTGGCTATTATGAGTCTACTTGGGTATTCCCCACACATAAAATTCCATCTTCTATCTCTTGTCTTTCTATAGGTTTTCCTCTGACCCCTTTCCTTTTACCTCTTAGAAACCCTAAATTCCTTCAAAGTAGAACTGCTACTTTATAGATTAGCAGTTATCTATTAACTATTGTTCCCTCGTATGAATTACTTAACATTTATATTGTATATGTGTATACTCTTGTATTATGCAATGTATACATGTTGTCTGAGAGAAGATTGTTACCTTTCTTGATTGCCTTAAAAAACTGTCACCCTGCCTTGAGTATCAGCCGAGGAAGGAGTTAGTATTAGATCAAAAATAACCCCCTGAGAAGAAATCTCTCAACTTAATATCTGTATATATATACACATGAACCTATGCTTTTCACCTGGAGGATAGATAGTTTTGTTTTTGTTTTGTATTCTCAATACCTGGCACATAGCAGGTGTTCAATATTTACTTGTACTGAATTGAATTTTCTTACTAAGACCCACAGGGATTAACAGTCATATTGAAAATGGTTACAAAGCTACCTAGGATTTAAAATATTCACATATGTACTATTGGGAAGTAGGTCTTGTACTTGCTCGATTCCTCCACCCCACTACCCCCTAGCCTTCAGTCAGTACAATACAATCAATATTAGCAAGGCTGGATTTGAACTACATTAAATTCTAGATTTATAGCTAAGAATTTGAATTGGCAGAATTGTAAGGCATCTTTGTAGGAGTTGCTTCCTCATCATTTTTATCAAAAACCAGGCTTGTGACAGGCATCTCTCCTTTGCTCCATTCCACATACCCAAATGCATTTTCCTAACCTTCCAGTGAGGCTGGAAGCCACTTCCTTTACACTATATTCTAGCCATGACTTCACAGTAGTCCTGCCCTTGTTCCTTGTTTCCTGGGTCAGAAAAACTTTTCTCTAGCTAACCAACAACAACAACAAAACCCCCTGAATTTTAGGCTTCTTGCACTACCTATTGATCATTGCACACACCCCCCCCAAAAAAAAAAAAAAAAAGGTTTCACAGAATCAAAATCATGGATTTTGAAGGGAAAGGCATTCCATGGCCATTTCATCTCCTCCAAACACAGACTGAATCCCCATTATAATATATCAAACAACTAATCATGTAGCCTTTATTAAAAGACCTTTAAGTAGGAGGAAGGGTAAAGAGGGGAGGAATGGTGACTCTAACCTTTGAATCTCTCCCTTTCATCTATGACTCATCCTGTTAGGCTGGGTTTTTATTAAGTTGGATGTTTTGAATTACTTTTCACTTTTGTGAAGTTAACCTTTTCTCTTTTTAAAGACAAAAATGAAATAACTCCTTTCTGGGTGTAAACTAAAGCATTATAATTCCATTTCCAGAGCTTTAGGACCCCAAACTTTTTTTTTTTCTAGTGAGTTTCCTTATAAACAGAAATTATGAAACCCTGACGCTCTGGAGTTTTTCCTAACCTGATCTGCTCAGGAAGAGATTATGTACAGGGTAAAATGATGGAATAATTATTCCTGCCTTCACTGAAATGTACCAGTTTTGTGCATTTTCCAGAGGGATACAGGAGGAAGAGAATAGCTGGACCTGCATCAGTACCTATTTTTAAGTATTTTTACTTTGGTATAGAGTAGTATGTTGTTTCTTGGACAATGTCTACTTCCTAATGTTCAAAAGCATCTTCACTATTCTCAAACACAATCTCCTCCCTTCATCTTATTAGCCTAAAAACATCCTTGTCTTGAAAACAATGAATTGGAATTGATAATAATTTGTAAGTTACAGAGTTGGTCTCTGACCAACTCCATGACTCAGGATAACCAAAATATATCACAAGAATAAGAGGACAAATTTTTAGGTGTTAATACTACTTCTGTAAATAAAGTGTGAAATTCTTTATGATAGGATTAGAGGGACAGCTGATTGAAAATGCCCTGTTACTTTATTATAAATTCTGAAGTTTTCCTTGATGTGGAAAGGAAACCTGGAAAATGGAAAGGAGTAGACTGCTATCTTCCTTGATTGCCCTTAAAAAGCTGAGTTCCCCAACCTTGAGAATTAGTCCAGGAAGGAATCAGCACTAGATCAAAATCAGCCCAAGAAGGAATCTCTCACTTTGTATACCATACATGCTCTACTTTCTATCCCTATTAGCTAGTTGGTTGTTTTGTCTGAACCTTATGAAAACTGTAATATGAATAAAGAAGTTAATTTTATGGTGAATATATATTAAGTGAATTCATATCATAGTATTTAAAGATCTATGATTTCATTGGTTCAATGCACACTGTTCCTTAATGAAAGTTTCCTATTTGTTTCCTTAAGGTTTGTTGTCTGTTGTCAACTGTCTGGTGGTTAACCTTGCTGAACTTACTTGTTCTATTTCTTGTTTGACAGACATATAGGCTACAATAGAAGTTTTTTGAGCTTGGTAGGCCCTGTTAGGTTACTTCGCTAGTGTAGTCTTTTTAAAACCTAAGGTAACTTTAGCTACATTGAGACATCAGAAGTAAACTTTAATGAAGGAATTCAAATTAATACTGGAGTTTTGACATAATTTAGATGAAGAAAGATGGTAAAATATCTGCTTCCCATAAAGTCTATCAATCTGAAACTATTCCCCCTCCCCACTCACTTTCAATTACTTCTATTATCTTTGCCAGAACTGGAGACACTTAAGAACATCATCAGTGTCAGCGATTATCTATTCATCTTTATAATTAGAAAATCTGTTCTTCCTTCTGAAATTCTAGTGTTATAGAATTAAGTGGTAATGCACCACCTTGTGGACATCAGTGGAACTTGCACAATAAAAGACCAATTTCAAAGATCATTTTTACTAGAAAAATGCTTATTCTAATATTCATAATGAAAAGACAGATTGTGGCCTCTCAAAGAAGAGGTTATCTTAGACCAAATAACAATGATTTCTCACTGAAAAGCACTCAAGAAAAACTATTTGAGTCTAACCCACTGATTGGAGATATTTTATCTATAATATTTGAGAGTAGATTAATAACATTACTACTGTATTGAGAACACCCATTCATAATTGCCTGTCAAAGATGAATACAGTGACATTTTTTTCTTCATTCATACTGTGCTACATATGACCCAAATGAAAGTCTATGGAGAGACAAATGAATATTCTCCCTATTAACTCCAAAATAGAACATAGTATGTAAAATTAAGCAGTAATCTAATTCTTTCTTGGTTTCAACACTGTGAACTTCTGAGTTATTAAAAAAATTTTGGTATTATGAAAACCAAAGAAACGACATTGGAGTAACAGTCTTTGAAGCCCTTGACAAGGGTTCACTGTCCCAATTCTTGCATATTCAAAGTAAACAATACTTTGTTGATCTATCATCTGAATGAAGCCTGATTGGCAAATTTTCAGATGAAAATATTTGGAGGCACATTAATTCATGGATGGTGGATTGTAAACAGGTTCAACTATTATAGAATTATGCCCAAAGATATTAAACCATGTACTACTAGATCTGTACTCCCAAAGTTATCAAAGAGAAAAAGCTGACATATATACAAAAACATTCCTAGTAGCTCTTTTTGCAGTGGCAAAGAATTGAAATCTGCAGAGATGCCCATCATTGAAGAATGGCTGAATAAGTTATAGTATATGAATATGATAAAATGCTATTGTGCTACCAAAAAAATAATAATAAAAAAGAGTTTCAAAAAAATCTAGGAAGATTTGTATTAGCTGATAAAAAGTGAGGTGAGCAGAACCCAGAGAACAATTTATACAATAACAATGTTGCAAAGACAAACAAGAAAGACTTGGAATCATTGTGTTGATACACAATAACTACAACAAATTAATTTTAGTTTCTGGGACCACAAGCTATTATATCATTTTCTAATTATTCCAATAACATTTGAAATTTTTAAGGACTTTATTTTATACATGAAAATATAAATTGGCAGATGACAAGGCCAAATACGTAACATCAGATTGAAAATAGAAGGTGCTTAAAATATTGCAACAATAGTTATATCAAGAAGGACTTGTCCTGATTATAGAGATTTTGCTGAGCAAAAAAAAAAGCAGATTAGGACTATTGTAGCAGCCTCAAAGACTGCTACAGAATGACTAAAATATTCTTATTTCCAATTGATTCCAGATGAGAATAGTATAAGATGACAGCATATCATAGCCAGGTTCAGGTGGGAATTTTTTTTGTCAGGGAAGCTGAATCAGGAGGGTTTTATTTGCCTTCCCAAGGTTCTCTCACCAAAATTTTCCCCCAGAGACTGATATTCTTTGGCTGTAGGTCACAGACCTCTCATTAAGTTATTGACATTTTTCCTGAAGTGGTGAAACACTGACTCAAGAATACAACAAACCCTGAAAATGAATCTCAAAATGAAAATTCAGTCCCAAAAGATTTCACCTTAGACAGCAAAGTCTCTCAGTGGAATTGGGTATAATTGTTAACACTGTCAATGTATTGGAATAAATTAGTTAGAAAATAAAAAATTAGGCCAACAAAAATTATATGAAAGATTTTGCATTAACCTCCTTCTAATATTCACTTTTCTCAAGTACAGCTAAAATTCAATCTGATGTAAAAAGATAGTTATAACATAGTTATTAGAATTTAATAAATTATTAACTGTAATGAGCCAGAATTCTAGAGAAATTCTTACAATAAGGTATTAATTCAGTGGAATTGATAAGACAATGGTTATCTAGTTTAGCATGGTGATTAATAGTTCTCTACTTTAGTACATGTACTTAGTACTTAATATAGTTCTACAAGATTGACACCTATTCTACAAGATTCCCACCTACGATGATATAATTGTAATAGAGTATTTAAGAAGTCAGAGTAGGACTCTGAGATAGACTTGGAGAACACAGAGGACTGGTGGTGGGAGTTCAAGCTCTTGAAGCCAAGGAGAGACATTCACTCCATCTCTCAACACTGTCGTGACTGGCCTATTGTCCTGCTTCCTCCACTGAGCCAAGAATGGTCTGAAGGGCCTTTAGAAAGCTAGTTGAGCCACAGGCAAAGAGACAATAAAAAATTTGGACTTTATCCCTGGCTATTTTCGTGGTGATTATTCTGCTGAAATGAAGGCTGATCCAGAGACCTCCAGAAAACTAACCAGAACATCACAAATAACACTTTAAGGCAAAAAAAAAAATTTCTAAGACTAGTCTGTTAAGACTAAGTTGATTAACTTCACATTTCTTAGATTGACTAAGAATACAGGAAAAAATAATAATGAATGTTGGAGGGGTTATAGGAAAACTGGGACCCTAAAGCATTATTGGTGGAGTTGTGGGAAGATCCAACCATTTTGGAGAGCAATTAGGAACTATGCCCAAAGAGCTATAAAATTCTGAATATCTTTGATCCAGTAGTGTCTCTATTGGCTCAAAAGAGGGAAAAAGACTTACATGGACAAAAATGTTTGTAGCAGCCCTTTTCATAGTGTCAAAGAACTGGAAATTGAATGAATGACTGTCAATTGAGGAATGGCTGAATAAGTTAAGGTATTTGAATGTAATGGAATATTATTGTTCTAGAAGAAATAATGAGCAGATTGATTTCAGAAAGGCCTGGAAAGACTTACATGAACTAATGCTAAGAGAAGTGAGCAGAAACCAAGAGAACATTGTACATAGTAACAAGATTACCTGATGATCAACTGTGATGGACTTGGATCTTTTCAAAAAGGAGATTAATTCAAGGCAATTCTAACAGACTTATGATAGAAAGTATCATCCATATGCAGAGAGAGAATTATGAAGACTGAATGTGGATAAAAGCATATTATTTTCATGTTTTATTATTGCTGGATTTTTTTTCCTTTCTCATGTTTTATTTTTTCTCTTTTGATCTGATTGTGTGTATGTGTGTGTAGAAAAATTACATATGTTTAATCTATATCAGATTGCTTATCTTGAGGAGGGGGAAGGAGGAAGAGAAAATTTTAGAACACAAGTTTTTTAAAGGTGAATACTGAAAATTATCTTCACATGTATTTGGAAAAATAAAATATTAAAAAAAAGTTAAGATTAAGTTGGTTAGTGATATACCTTCCCTCCTCTCATTAAGGAACATTTGAAATGGGAATTCAGTTTTCTAAGGTATTTGGTTATCCAAATGGAACAATGTACAAATTCTTTCAAAACTGCATGATTTTTACAAATGATAGATTTGAAACTTTATAGATGATTTCAATCGATTGAAAATATTTCCAAATTACCTTACATAGAA
The DNA here is from genome assembly GCF_016432865.1 of Antechinus flavipes. Lineage (NCBI taxonomy): Eukaryota > Metazoa > Chordata > Mammalia > Dasyuromorphia > Dasyuridae > Antechinus > Antechinus flavipes. The sequence continues at coordinate 242,772,802 of NC_067398.1, read as the reverse complement.
ATCTATATGCTAATAAACACTGGGACAAATATTATATATGTCATTACTATTAGAATTATTCTAGGTGGAGGATTGATTTTTGTCCCAGGTTGGTCTAATACTGGTAGGACATGATCCATCTCAAAAGTTTTCACAAAAGAGTTAATACAGCAAATGGAGCATTGAAAAGTCACAATAACAAAACTTTACATATATATTACTTCTTAGGACAAGAATTAATGTTAAGTATTCTATGAATAAAAACATAACATTGCCTTCATAATGTTACACAAAATTAAAAACTTTAATTAAAGACTTTCTAAGTAGGTATACTACTGACTTATCAGTACACCTACAATTAAATTGTTGAGTTATGCCCAACCATTTGCAAGTCTGTTATTCCCTAAAAAGTGGAGACATCAAAATCCCTTTAAAAAGTTCTTAGGAAAAGCTTACAAAAACTGGGAATATTCTAATAAGTTAGGTTCTGATATATTATCATAATATATTCAAGTACCACAAAGCATTTTTTTCTAAATTTATGCCCGTTTCAAGTTATTTTCTTAAATAAGTTTTTCCCTTTTTTGTCTTTATTTTCCAGTCATGTCCAATTCTTTTTTTATATTTTAATAATATTTTCCAATCTTGGATAGTTTTCAACATACATTTTTGTAAAATTTTGTGTTCTAAAATTTTCTCCTTCCCTCCCTTTTCTCCCCCTTCCCCAAGATAACAAGCACTCTGATATAGGTTAAATATGTGCAATCCTTTTAAACATTATTTTCATATTTGTCATGTTCTGCAGGAAAAAAAATCAAAAGGGGGAAAAAAAACCTCGGAAAGAAACAAACAAAAAAAAAAAAGGTGAAAATACTATGTTTTGATCCACGTTCAGTCTCCATAGTTCTCTCTCTGGATAGGATAAGCGTTTCTCATCACAAGTCTATTGAAATTGTCTTGAATTATCTCATTGAGAAGAACCAAGTCCACCACAGTTGATCATCACATAATTTTCTGGTTACTGTGTACAGTTTTCTCCTGGGTCTACTCATTTCACTTTGCATCAGTTCATGTACATCTTTCCAGGATTTTCTGAAATCAGCTTGCTCATCATTAATCAATAGTGTGTTAGAGCATTTTTCCATATGTATGGTCAACTCTATGACTTCATTGGGAATTTTCTTAGCAGAAGTAATGTAATGGTTTGTTATTTCCTTCTGCAGCTCGTTTTACATCTGAGGAACAGAGGCAAACAGGGTTAAATGACTTGCTCAGGGTCACCCAGTGTCTGAAGTCATATTTGGAATCATGAAGATAAGTCTCTCTGATTCCAAGCCAGTACCTCTATCCACTGCACCTGTTGAGAGTGGCTCCATATGGCACATAATTACAAGCCTAGCAGCTATGTCAGAACAGACCCAATATTGACCAGTGTCTTAACAAACCCTTGCTTAAAGAAGAAGGTAAAAAAAAAAAAAAAAAACCAGGAATTTGGGAAATTTGAGAGATTCCCTCACTCAGGCTGAACCTTGGGTTTAAATTCAGATTGGAACATGAGGTCTCTGCTGTTATATGGCATCTGGAGTCAAAAGTAGGGCAGCCTGGTCAGGCCCAAATCCGTGAATCCCATTTCTCAATACCAGACAGGTCAATCAGAAATAATGATTACCAAAACAATAAAAATTAGGGTCTTTTAACAGAGGCAAGGGAATTATAATTCAAGGTCACCAGGCAGCACCAGGATCCAAGATTGCCTAATAATAGAGAAAGAGTAGGGCAGAATTAAATACATTTCAACATAAAGGGAGTCTCATGGAAAGCACAACCATAAGAAGGGGTTACTAAGTTGTTTTATGCAACAATTGAAAGTCCATAAAGAAGACTGGGAGTGGGTCTGATTTCTAGCTTCTATATATATTCAAGAAAATTCTGTTTGCAAATATTACTATTGTGTTCTAGCCTTTTCTTCAGGAATGCTTGAAAATCTTCTGTTCCATTGAATGTCCATTTTTCTACCTGAAGGAAATTCAATTTTGTTGGGTAGGTTATTCATACTTGTAATCCTAGTTTCTTTGCTGAGTATCAAGGCTTTTTTTTTTTTTTTTTTTTCTTTTTTGTCCTGGTGGCTGCTAAAATTTGTGTGATCCTGTCATCCCATATCATGTGAATATTTTCTTTCTGGTTACTTCTATGTTTTCTTCTCAACCTAAGAGCTCTGATATTTGGTTAGGATATTCATTTTGGAATCTCTTTCAGGAAGTGATCAGTGGATTTTTTCAATTTCTACTTTGTTCTCTGGTTCTAAAATATCCAGAAAGTTTTCTTTTGTAGTTTCTTAAAATATCATGACCAGGCTCTTTATTTAATTGTCAATAATTCTTAAGTTATCTATCCTTAATCTATTTTTCAGCTAATTTTCAAATGGAAATCACTTGATTTTCCAGTGACATATTTCACATTTTCTTTTGTTGTTGTTGTTGTTGTTCTTTTGACTTTGTTTTTGTTTACATCCTATGGAATCATTATCTTCCCCTTTGCTAATTCTAATTTTTAAGGAGCTATTTTCTTCAATGAAGATCAGTACCTATTTTTTCTATTTGTTCAATTCTACTTTTTAAAGCTATTTTCTTCAGTATTTTTGTGACTTAAAAAAAAAAAAACAAGCTATTAAATCTCTTCACAATTTTCTCCCATTACTCGCCTTTCTCCATTTTTTTTCTCTACTACATTAGTTTTAAAATAATTTTTGGGCTCTCTTTCTAGAACTCTTCTAGGAATTCTTGTTGGGCTTGTGTCCAATGTGTATTTTTCTTTAAGGCTTTGCTTGTAGGAATTTTTGTTTGCATTTGGTTTTATGAACTTCCCTGACATCATAGTAGTTTTTTATGATTAGATTTCTTTTGGGGGGTTTCCTCATTTTCCAGCCTATTTTTTGACTTTGGTATTCATGTTAGAGTTGTATTCTGCTCACATCCTGGAGGAAGGGGGAAGAGTCACCATCCCAAGCTTCAGGGTTATCCTGTTGTTTTCACAACTAATTCTGGAGGTAAATTCCAAGTTCTTCTAAGGTGGTATGATCTGGGGAAAAGTATGGTCATTGCTTTACTAGTCTATGTATCAAGTCCTTACCTAGGAAGGTAACTTCAAACTGCAAACAAGAGTCCTGCTCCATTGTGACTGTTAGCATTCCTTTCCACCCTGGAACTGAAACCCTGGAATAGGTAGTGGGCAATGAAGTTGCCAAACAACATCCCATCCTTCATCCAGTGTACACACAGGAGTTTCCTGAATCTTTTTCTGAATAGCTGTCCAATTCCTTTACTGTCTCTGGGTAGTGAGAGCTACTGGAACTATTGCCACCACAGCCTCCAAGGCTCATAGCTATATTGTTAAAACCCTCTGTCCCAATCTCTACTCCAAGTGTTTTAGACTTCTTGCAACCAACCTCCTAAGTTGCCTTGGGATGGAAGAATTTCTCCAATCTTTTGTTGACTATGCCTTCCCCACTATGTTCTTACCAATCAAATAAAATCTTCTCACTTTCTTATTTTTCTTGATGTGTCCAGGGTAATGATTCCAACCATGCTCTTTTCTAAATTCTCTTCATTTTGGACTTTAACAACTCTTCCTAATTCTCCCACTCCTGTGCTCCTATTGTCTATTTTAATCGCCTTCTTCCTCTTACCCCATAAATCTAGGCATTCCTGAAGATTTACTTTTTAGCCCTTTCTTCTCTACATTTTCTCAACAAGCCAATTTACCCTTTCTTAACCAGTTTGAAGTCCAATGAGGGCAGGAATTATATTTTGTTTCACTTACATCACTAACACAGGAACTTACACATAAAAATGAATAGCATCAACTATTGAATCTATGCATTTTCAATGAAGGACTTTCATTTGAACTGTAGTCCCAAATCATTATCTAATTATAGGACATTTTCATTTGTATATTATAAATTCAGCTTGTATATTTGTGTGTATGTGTGTATGTATACATATGTATATGTGTATATATGTGGGGAGCTGGCACTAATCTACAGGTGATAAAGCCACATTCCTAAGACTCCTCTAACCTTGAACAAATAGACATCTAGATGCCTCCTGGAGCTTCCTACATCATCAAAGGCCTCTGGTCAACTCCTCTTTCGATGGGAAACAAATCCTTTGTCTAGGGTCCCCTCTGTACTGAATTTGCACGACCCTCACTCCCTTACAAACCACCATAAATACTTGTACTTTTGCCCACAATAAACGAGACTTGATCAGAAAGCCTGTCTTGTCTCCAATTCTGCGCGTCTCTTGTCCGCCCTTCCTCTTCTCTCTTCGCAGGGCCTACACACTCTGTCCAGCAGGTTCTGGACATATGTATATATATATATATATATCTTCTCCCCAAAATTCAACTATCCCTTCTAAAGTTTTATTATTCATTGCTATTAAATTTAGCTCTACCCTGTCCTTTACCTTTATTGAACTTGTCACCAAATTCTGTCATATTTTCTTTCTAAATGTTTTTATAGCCAAAAAGCCACCTTGCAATTGAAAACACTCTTCATGTTATATCTATATTATAATAACCTCTACTGTATATACTATAATGTATTTTGTACACTGTCCTAAGATGAATATTTTTATAGAATTAAAATTATTTTGCAATTCCCTTGCCTCCAAATTTTTAGATGCCATCAAGATAAAATCCAAATGACACAAATTGGCTTTTTAGGTCTATGTAATCTGGCAGTTTAATTTCTTCACTACTTTCTAAAGCATTCTATCCATCTATATCTTATCCATCTATCCTATTTTTATACCTGTCTAATTTTTTTTTAAATGTCATATTCATTTCTATCTCTGTTATTTATGACTTAATTTTGTTCTTTGCCATGAATATTCTCCCCTGAAGACCAGGTGTTGGAATCCTTACAAACTGCTAACTAATTAGAGTTGATCTAATCTTACAAGAAGATGTTTTGGGCAAAACCTGAAACAAGGTACTAAGTAGGACTAATTAATACAAGGCTTGTGTTCACACCTTTTACTCATTGGAGTTCACAAGTATGGGAGTTTCACAAAGTAAACGTTGTAACTTTATGAGTTCACACCTCCCTTGAAGCTCTTTGGGCCAGAGAGCACTATGGGAGAAAACCCACAATCCCTTAATAAATAAATACCTTTTTGTAATGTTCTCTTCTCTAAAGTATAATGTTCTCTGGGAGCAGGTTTCTTGGGGGACTTCTGGAGGCAGCCTTAGTTTCAGTTCAGAGTAATAATCACCTCAAATACAGCCAGGAGTTAAAAGTTCAGATCCTTTATTGTCTCCTTCAAAATATCCGGGTTGGCTTTCTTAGAGGCCTTTCTCTCTCCTTGGTTCCAAGAGCTCCTCCTGAATGAGTATCTAGTGGGCTTCTGACTTGTGAATTTCCCAAAGTCCATCCTAGTTGAGGCTCCTCGCTTATATATGCTCTCTAAAGGTGTGAACTCTAATGTGTGAACTAATGTGTGAACTCTCTTAAAGGTGTGAACTCTGATGTATGAACTAATGTGTGAACTCTCTTAAAGGTGTGAATTCTAAAAGTGTGAACTAAGTACATAAGCATTGTCTCTATCAATTCCAGTGACTTAGCACCTCATTTCAAGTTCTGGCCCATAACACCTTTTGCTATGGAGAGACAGGAGAAAAAGGTAAAAGTGGCTCTAAGGAAACAAAAGCACCAAAAGCTTAAAAGAAAACAGAATAGGCTATGAATCTAAGAAATTAATCTGAACAAGATAATTATACAAATATATTGGATTTAACATATATTTTTAACATGTATAACATATATTGGATTACTTGCCATCTAGGGGAAGGAGTAGGGAGAAGAAGTGGAAAATTTGGAACACAAGGTTATGCAAGGATCAATGTTGAAAAATTATCCGTGCATATCTTTTGAAAATAAAAAACTTTAATTAAAAAAAAAGAAGAAGAAATTAAGCTGAAAAAAATCCTGTGCATGTTAGAATTTTGAATTTTGGTCAAGGAAAGAATATAAAAATGATTTTTCAATCAAATTAAGATAATAGGAGGTCCTCTTCTTTTGTCAGCTATCAAAATATCTAATAGAGGCCAAAATAAATGTTTAGGATTCAGTAGAATATTGTAGAAAAGTTTGAGGGACTTTTGGATCTCATTTACATAATAGAAAGATAAGATTTCCATTCCTAAAAGTTTGTGAACATTGACAATATGCTTGCTCCATCCTCCAAAACCTAAGTTTTATTTTTTTTTTTTATTAATTTATACTGTCTCTAAAGGCAAGTTGTATAGAATTCAAAATTGGTAAATGTAAAATTCATGTAAATTAAGAAATGTTTTCAACTGAATTGCTCATATATGAGTGGCAATAAGTTTTGTTGGGGGCAGGGAATCTATGCTTTGAATCTAATTTGTGTTAGAATTCTGCTAATTTCTTGGATGATAATTTTGGGAAAACATTTATGAAATGCTATTTTAGAACTTTGAACTGTTACTCTTTGGAGACTTCTGCAGGGTACTCTATAGGTTAAATGCTGCCCTTTGTATTTAAATGAGTATGTTTTGGTTTGCCAAAGTAAATTTGTTACCTTAGGAAGTCTTACTGTCTACAAATCCATGACACATTGAGGGGTAGGGGGGAAGGGTGTTTTAAAAGAGGAGGGAAATATCTAGAAAAGTTAATTCTGTGTGTGTGTGTGTGTGTGTGTGTGTGTGTGTGTGTAAAAAATACCATGACTTTAGAGATAAATGTAAAAGTACTAATCCAATCTCTTAATACACTGAGAGCCAAAGAAAGATTATTTAAAATCTGTTTATGATATAGAGGTGATTGGGGGTGGAGCCAAGATGGAGGAAAGGACACACATTTCTTTCTGAGCTCTCCTACCCCCACATTAATTACAAAATTCAGCCTCTGAAATAATGCTTGACTGGCAGAATCTACAAATATTGGAGTGCAGCAAATTACCAGCAAAAGGTAATTTCAAAGATTTTCAGAAAAGGTTCTGTTTTGATTGGGCGAAGAATGAGGAAAGGAAAGGAAAACTCTGCAAGAGAGTTTAGAAAATGAATATAACTCATTAAAAGAAAGATTTGATAAAGTGGGAAAAGAAAACAACTCCCTGAAATGTAAAATGGAAAAGGTAAAGAACTCCTGGGAAAATAGAATTTGTGAATTGGAAAAAGAAAACACTTTTAAAAAAATTCATGAAATGGAAAAAAAATTCCATAGAACAAAACAACTCATTTAAAAATTCATTTGGAAAATACAAAAAGAAGTAAAAAAAAAAAGTAAATGAAGAAAATAATTCATTAAAAATCAGAACTGAACAAATGGAAATAAATGACTCAATGAGACATCAAGACTCAGTCAAACAAAACCAATAAAATGAAAAAATAGAAAAAAATTGTTAAATACCTACTTGGGAAAACAACAGAGCTCAAAAATAGATTTAGGAGAGATAATCTAAGGATTATTGGATTCCCTGGAAATCATGATGAAAAAAAAGAGCCTAGCCACTAATTTTCAGAAATCATCAGAGATGTCATAGAATCAGAAGGTAAAATAGCCATTGAAAGAATTCATTGAACACCTCTTGAAAGAGACCCCCAAATTTTTTTTTTTAATTTTTATTTAATAATTACTTTATATTGACAGAATCCATGCCAGGGTAATTTTTTTTTTTTACAACATTATCCTTTGCACTCGTTTCTGTTCCAATTTTTTTCCCCTCCCTCCCTTCACCCCCTCCCCTAGATGGCAAGCAGTCCTTTATATGTTGGATATGTTGCAGTATATCCTAGATACAATATATGTTTGCAGAACCGAACAGTTCTCTTGTTGCATAGGGAGAATTGGATTCAGAAGGTATAAATAACCTGGGAAGAAAAACAAAAATGTAGATAGTTCACATTCGTTTCCCAGTGTTCTTTCTTTGGGTGTAGCTGCTTTTGTCCGTCATTTATCAATTGAAACTCAGTTAGGTCTCTTTGTCAAAGAAATCCACTTCCATCAAAATATGTCCTCATACAATATCGTTGTCGAAGTGTATAATGATCTCCTGGTTCTGCTCATTTCACTTAGCATCAGTTCATGTAAGTCTCACCAGTCCTCTCTGTATTCACCCTGCTGGTCATTTCTTACAGAACAATAATATTCCATAACATTCATATACCACAATTTACCCAGCCATTCTCCAATTGATGGGCATCCATTCATTTTCCAGTTTCTAGCCACTACAAATAGGGCTGCTACAAACATTTTGGCACAGACAGGTCCCTTTCCCTTCTTTAGTATTTCTTTGGGATATAAGCCCAATAGAAACACTGCTGGATCAAAGGGTATGCACAATTTGATAATTTTTTGGGCATAATTCCAGATTGCTCTCCAGAATGGTTGGATTCGTTCACAACTCCACCAACAATGCATTAGTGTCCCAGTTTTCCCGCATCCCCTCCAACATTCATCATTATTTTTTCCTGTCATCTTAGCCAATCTGACAGGTGTGTAGTGGTATCTCAGAGTTGTCTTAATTTGCATTTCTCTGATCAATAATGATTTGGAACACTCTTTCATATGAGTGGTTATAGTTTCAATTTCATCCTCTGAAAATTGTCTGTTCATATCCTTTGACCATTTATCAATTGGAGAATGGCTTGATTTCTTATAAATTTGAGTCAGTTCTCTATATATTTTGGAAATGAGGCCTTTATCAGAACCTTTAACTGTGAAGATGTTTTCCCAGTTTGTTGCTTCCCTTCTAATCTTGTTTGCATTAGTTTTGTTTGTACAAAGGCTTTTTAATTTGATGTAATCCAAATTTTCTATTTTGTGATCAGTAATGGTCTCTAGTTCATCTTTGGTCACAAATTTCTTTCTCCTCCACAAGTCTGAGAGATAAACTATTCTATGTTCCTCTAATTTATTTATAATCTCGTTCTTTATGCCTAGGTCATGGATCCATTTTGATCTTATCTTGGTATATGGTGTTAAGTGTGGGTCCATGCCTAATTTCTGCCATACTAATTTCCAATTATCCCAGCAGTTTTTATCAAATAATGAATTCTTTTCCCAGAAGTTAGGGGCTTTGGGTTTGTCAAACACTAGATTGCTATAGTTGACTATTCTGTCTTGTGAACCTAACCTTTTCCACTGATCCACTAATCTATTTCTTAGCCAATACCAAATGGTTTTGGTGACTGCTGCTTTATAATATAATTTAGATCAGGTACAGCAAGGCCACCTTCATTTGATTTTTTTTTCATTAATTCCCTTGAGATTCTCGACTTTTTATTGTTCCATATGAATTTTGTTGTTATTTTTTCTAGATCATTAAAATATTTTCTTGGAAGTCTGATTGGTATAGCACTAAATAAATAGATTAGTTTAGGGAGTATTGTCATCTCTATTATGTTTGCTCGGCCGATCCAAGAGCACTTAATATTTTTCCAATTATTTAAGTCTGATTTTATTTGTGTGGAGACTTTTTTATAATTTTGCTCATATAATTCCTGACTTTCCTTTGGTAGATAGATTCCCAAATATTTTATGGTATCAACTGTTATTCTGAATGGAATTTCTCTTTGTATCTCTTGCTGTTGGGTTTTGTTGGTGATGTATAAAAATGCTGAGGATTTATGGGGATTTATTTTGTAGCCAGCTACTTTGCTAAAATTATGAATTATTTCTAATAGCGGGGTTCTCTAGGTATACCATCATATCATCTGCAAAGAGTGATAGTTTGGTTTCCTCATTGCCTACTCTAATTCCTTTAATATCTTTCTCGACTCTTATTGCCGAGGCTAGTGTTTCTAATACGATATTAAATAATAATGGTGATAGTGGGCAACCTTGCTTCACTCCAGATCTTACTGGGAAAGCTTCCAGTTTTTCCCCATTGCATATGATGCTTACTGATGGTTTTAAATATATGCTCCTGACTATTTTAAGGAAAAGTCCATTTATTCCTATGCTCTCAAGTGTTTTTATTAGGAATGGATGTTGGATTTTATCAAATGCTTTTTCTGCATCTATTGAGATGATCATATGGTTTTTGTTTGTTTGGTAAGAGACCCCAAAATTAAAACTCCAAGGAATATGGTAGCTAAATTTTATAATATTCTCTTCTCTAAAATATAATGTTCTCCAGGAGCAGGTTTCTTGGGGAGCTTCTGGAGGCAGCCTTAGTTTCAGTTCAGTGTAATAATCACCTCAAATGCAGCCAGCTGTTAAAAGACCAGTCCTTCATTGTCTCTTCCAAAATAGCCCCGTTAGTTTTCTTAGAGGCATATCTCTCTCCTTGGTTCCGAGAGCTCTTGTTGCTAGTCCTTTAGCTCTTCCAGCTTCTGATTCTAGCTCAACTCCAACTCCAAAGCCTCCAGGCAGCACAAAGATGGAATATGGAATGAATCTGTCTTGTCTCTGAGAGTCGGCTCCTCCTCTAGTGGGCTTCTCTTTTAATGGGCTTGTCCTTTAGTGGGCTTGTTCTTCTGACTTGTGAATCTCCTGGACTTGTGAATCTCCCGACTGAATCCTGACTTATGAATCTCCTGGACTGAATCCTGACTTGTGAATCTCCTGGAGTACTTATCAATTCCAGTGACTTAACACCTTGTTTCAAGTCCTGGCCCATAACAAAATTTCAGAACTATCAAATCAAGGAAAAAAATATTACAAGCAGCCAGAAAAAAAAAAACAATTCAAATACCAAGGAGCCACATTAAGGATTACTCAGGATCTAGTAGTTTCTACATTAAAGGATCGAAGGGCCTACAATCTGATATTCTGAAAGGCAAGGAACTTGGAATGCAGCCAAGAATAAACTACCCAGCTAAACTGAGCATTTTCTTCCAGGGAAGAAGATGGGCATTCAATGAAACAGGTGAATTCCAGGTATTTCTGATGAAAAAAACCCAGAGCTAAACAAAAAAATTGACCTCCAAATTATAGGACTCAAGAGAAGCATAAAAAGGTAAAAAGAACTCTTGAGAACTATATTTCTGGTATAGGCATACAGAGAGAGTAAATGTATTTTTACTGTTAAATTAAAATTTAAATTAAAGTTTGATTTTACTGTTATAATACAAAAAAGAAACTAGAGGTAGAAAGGGGATTGTACAGAAAAAAGGAAAAGTGGGGGTAAAAAGAGGGAAATTACATCTCATGAAGAGGCAAAGGAAAACTATTGTATCTAAGGGAAAGAAAGAAGGAGGATGAATAGTATGTGGATCTTAACTCTCAGATTTGGCTCAAAGAGAAAATATTAGACATATTTGGTTTACAGAGAAACTTCTCTCACCTCATTGAAAAGTGGGAGGGGGAAAGCAAAAAAGAGAAGAGGTAGGCTAAATAGAAGGGAATACAGAAATAGTAGGGGAACAGTATAACAAAAGGGGAGGGACTCTTAAGGGGGAAGGATTCTAAAGAGGGAAAGCTGCTTAAGGCAGGTGGTACCCCTAAGTTAAATACTGGGAAGGGGATTAAGGGGGAAAGGAAAGAAAAAAGTGTCAGCTGGGGATAATAAGATGGCAGGAAATACAGAATTAGTAGTTTTAAGCATAAATGTGAATGGTGTGAACTCTCCCATAAAGTGTAAGTGGATAGCAGACTGGATTAAAAACCAGAATCCTACAATATGTTGTTTACAGGAAACACATTTAAAGCAGGGTGATAAATATAGAATAAAGAAAGGTAAAGGCTAGAGCAGAATCTATTATGCTTCAGGTGAAGTAAAAAAAGCAGGGGTAGCCATCCTGATCTCAGATCAAGCAAAAGCAAAAACTGATTTAATTAAAAGAGACAAGGAAGGAAACTATATCTTGCTAAACAGTATCATAGATAATGAAGCAATATCAATATTAAACATATATGCACTAAGTGGTATAGCATCTAAATTCCTAAAGGAGAAGTTAAGAAAGCTTCAAGAAGAAATAGATAACAAAACTATAATAGTGGGAGCTCTCAATCTTGCACTCTCAGAACCAGATAATCAAACCACAAAATAAATAAGAAAGAAGTTCAAGAGGTAAATAGAATACTAGAAAAGTTAGGTATGATAGATCTTTGGAGTAAACTGAATGGAGACAGAAAGGAGTTCATGGAACCCATACAAAAATTGATTATATAAAGACCTCAAAATTAAATTCCGAAAGGCAGAAATAGTAAATATATTCTTTTCAGATCATGATGCAATAAAAATACTTTCAATAAAAAGCCAGGAGAAAATAGACCAAAAAGTAATTGGAAACTAAATAATCTCATCCTAAAGAATGAATGGGTGAAGTAGCAAATCAGACACAATTGATAATTTCATCTAGGAGAATGATAATAATGAGACAACATGCCAAAATTTGTGGGATGTAGTCAAAGTGGTAATAAGGGGAAATTTTTTATCTCTAGATAAAGGTTTGCTTGCATAAAATAGAGAAAGAGAAGATCAATGAGTTGGGCATGCAACTAAAAAAGGGAGAAAAAGAGCAAATTAAGACCCAAATACTAAACTTCAAATTCTAAAAATATAAGGAGAAAGTAACAAAATTGAAAGTAAAAAATCTATTGAATAAATAAAACTAAGAATGGTTCTATGAAAAAACCAACAAAACAGATAAACCTTTGGTAAATTTGATTAGAAAAAGGAAAGAGGAAAATCAAATTGTTAGTCTTAAAAATGAAAAGGGAGAACATTCCACTAATGAAGAGGCAATTAGAGCAATAATTAGGAGTTGCTTTGCCCAACTTTATGCCAATAAATTTGATAACCTAAGTGAAATATATGAATACCTACAAAAATATAGGTTGTTCAGATTAACAGAGGAGGAAGTAAATTTCTTAAATAGTCCCATTTTAAAAAAAGAAATGGAACAAGCTATTAATCAACTCCCTAAGAAAAAATTCCCAGGACCAGATGGATTTACATATGAATTCTACCAAACATTTAAAGAACACTTAACCCCAATACTATATAAATTATTTGAAAAATTAGGGAATGAAGGGGTCCTAGCAAATTCCTTTTATGACACAGACATGGTATTGATACCTAAACCAGGTAGGATGAAAAAAGAGAAAGAAAATGAATATTGATGCAAAAATCTTAAATAAAATATTAGCAAAGAAATTACAGAAAATCATCCCCAGGATAATACCCCATGACCAAGTAGGATTTATACCAGAAATGCAGGGCTGGTTCAATATTAGGAAAACCATTTGCATAATTGACTGTATCAATAACCAAATTAACAAAAACCATATTATCATCTCAATAGATGCACAAAAAGCATTTGATAAAATTCAACACCTATTCCTATTTAAAATACTAGAGAATAGAATAAAGGAAAAATAGAGGAATAAATGGACTTATCCTTAAAATAGTCAGTAGCATCTATTTAAAACCATCAGTAAAGCATCATATGTAATGGTGATAAACTGGAACCATTCCCAATAAAATCAGGAATGAAACAAGGTTGCCTACTATCAGCATTACTATTCAATATTGTGTTAGAAATGCTAGCTTCAGCAATAGGAGATGAAAAAGAGATTAAAGGAATTAGAGTAGCTAATGAGGAAACCAAATTATCACTCTTTGCAGATGATGTGATGGTATACCTAGAGAACTCTACAGATTCTACTAAAAAGCTATTAGAAATAATCCACAATTTTAGCAAAGTTACAGGATACAAAATAAATCTACATAAATCCTCAGCATTTTTATACATCACTAACAAAACCCAATAGCAAGAGATATAAAGAAAATTCCATTTAAAATAACTGTCAATAGTATAAAATATTTGGGAATGTATCTGCCAAGGGAAAGTCAGGAACTATATGCGCAAAACTACAAAACACTTTCCACACAAATAAAGTCAGATCTAAGTAATTAGAAAAAATATTAAGTGCTTTTGGATAGGTTGAGAGAATATAATAAAGATGACAATACTATCTAAACTAATCTATTTATTTAGTGCTATACCAAGAAACTATTTAAATGACCTAGAAGAAATAACAACAAAATTCATTTGGAAGAACAAAAGGTCAAGAATTTCAAGGGAACGAATGGAAAAAAAAAATCAAATGAAGGTGGCCTAGCTGTACCAGCTCTAAAACTATATTATAAAGCAGAGCTCACCAAAACCATTTGGTATTGGCTAAGAAATACACTAGTTGATCAGTGGAATAGTTTAAGTTCACAGAACAAAACAGTCAATAACTATAGCAATCTAGTTTTTGACAAACCCAAAGATCCCAGATTTTGGGATAAGAATTCCCTATTTGACAAAAACTGCTGGGAAAATTGGAAATTAGTATGACAGAAACTAGGCATGGACCCACACTTAACACTATATACCAAGATAAGGTCAAAATGGGTTCATGATCTAGACATAAAGAATGAGGTTATAAATAAATTAGAAGAACATAGGAGAGTTTACCTCTCAGACCTGTGGAAGAGGAAGGAATTTGTGACCAAAGAAGAAACAAAGATAATTATTGATCACAAAATAGAAAATTTTGATTATATTAAGTTAAAAAGTTTTTGTACAAACAAAACTAATGCAGAGAACATTTTTACATTTGTAGGTCCTGATAAAGGCCTCATTTCCAAAATATATAGAGAATTAACTCAAATTTATAAGAAATCAAGCCATTATCCAATTGATAAATGATCAAAGGATATGAACAATTTTCAGATGAAGAAATTAAATTATTTCTAGTCATATGAAAAGGTGTTCCAAATCATAATTGATGAGAAAAATGCAAATTAAGACAACTCTGAGATACCTCTACACAGCTCTCAGATTGGCTGACAGGAAAAGAAAATGACAAATGTTGGAGGGGATGTGGCAAAACTGGGACACTGATGCATTGTTGGTGGAGTTGTAAACAGATCCAACCATTCTGGAGAGCAATTTGTAACTATGCTTAAACTGTGCATACCCTTTGATCCAGTAGTGTTACTGGGCTTATATTCCAAAGAGATCTTAAAGAAGGGAAAAAGACCCACATGTGCAAAAATGTTTGTGATAGCCCTTTTTGTAGTGGCTAAAAATTGAAATTGAATGGATATCCATCAATTGAAGAATAGCTGAATAAATTGTGGTATATGAATGTTATGGAATAGTATTGTTCCGTAAGAAATGACTAGCAGGATGATTTCAGAGAGGCTTGGAGAGACTTACATGAATTGATGCTAAATGAAATAAGCAGAACCTGGAGATCATTATATATGACAACAAGAAGATTTTACAATGATCAACTCTGATGGATGTGGCTCTCTTGAACAATGAGATGATTCAAACCAGTTCCTATTGTTTAGTAAAGAAGAGAATCAGCTACATCCAGAGAGAGAACTATGGGAAATGAATGTGGAGCACAACACAACATTTCCACTCTTTGTTATTGTTTGTTTGCATTTTTGTTTTCCTTCTCAGGTTTTTTCTTTCTAGATCCAATTTTTCTTGTGCAGCAACTGTATAAATATGTATACAAATATTGGATTTAACATATACTTTAACATATTTAACATGTATTGGACTACCTGCCATTTATGGGACGGGGTGGGGGGAAGGAGGGGAAAAGTTGGAACAGAAGGTTTTGCAAGGATCAATGTTGAAAAATTATCCATGCATTATGTTTTGTAAATAAAAAGCTATTAGAGAGAGAATAGAGAAGATTTTGTTTTAGTGGGAGTTGGCCTAAATAAATGACCTTTGAAAGCTCTCCCAGATCAAAGAAAGGGAATGTACTTTTATGTGCTTTTGTCATCAAGAGAATACAATTATAAAGTGAATTGTAAAAGAGTGTTGTGTATATAGCAGGAATTTAATAAATATTTAATTGGATTGAAACAGAAAAAAATAATATGGAGGTCATTTACATTAATTTCTGACTTCTGATTATGAAAATTCTGAAATTGCACGTGAAATAATATGTATTGAAGTTACATCTTTGGGCAAACTTGATATTGATAGAACCTAGTTTAACAGATTTTCTATTTTAAGGATTAATTTATAATAGTTACACATTTAGTTCATGTATAAAAAAACAAAATGTGAATATTTTCTTGTTCATTGTTCAGTAGTTTTAATATCAATTCTTTGTGACCCCATTTGGAGTTTTCTTAGCAAAGATACTGAAGTAGTTTATCATTTCCTTTTCTAGATCATAGTACAGATGAGAAAATTGAGGTAAATATGGCTAAATAATTTGCCCAAGATCATAGGCCAGATTTGTACTCAGGAAGATGAATTTTCCTGACTCCAAGCCAGGTGCTCTATCTACTCCATTACCTAGCTGCTTAATTTTTAAATTAAGATTTTTTTAAAAAAATAAAATGATAAAAAAAAAAATGAAAATAACTCTGTTTCTTTGTGTTATTTTCTTTCTAAGCAGGAAAGTTTCCTACCTGGTTGATTCTGAGCCTGGTTATGACACCTTGTGAATAATGTTGGATTCTTGCATCATTGGCTATTTCAGACTTATATCTGTTTTAAACCTGTTTTAAAACTTTAAACCTGCTTTAAACCTAAATCCAACAAAACTAATGGAGTTTTCTCTCTCTACAGTGTTTTTACAACCATGTTTCTCATTTTCCTTGCATAGTATTTCTTTGATGGCAGAATTATTTTGAAGGTTATATAAGTGAATCTTATTGCTATAATGCTGAAGAAACTGAGGCAAGATAGAGATTAGAGAGTTTTTAATATTTTATCTGAAAGGGAGAGATTTACTGGGATCAAATGGATCCATGATTTGGTCCCAGGGCTGAATGAGACTATTATCTCCAAGAATCCAGCAGTGAATGTCGGATACAAAGATTCTTTTATAGGGTGGTAAGAACAATGGCATAATGGGGGTAGGCACCTGGGATGGAAATGACCTAAGCGGGGAGGCACCTATGATGGGGATGGCATAATGGAGGGAGGCACCCAGGATAGGGATGACATAATGGAGATAATGGTAATGACATAATGGTACAGGAGATAGGGAGAGGTACCTGATATTCTAATGATGTCTTAAGATATAAGACCTTTATCCTATCAAACACTCTAATGATTAAGAGGGAATAGTCATAGCCTGAGGTTTTGGGGCAGAGTAACTGAGGGAGGACAATTTAAGGAGACTGTGGCATCACATTGCTACAATCAAGTTACTATGATGAAATTTACAAGAATATAAATCCCTTATTGCTTTAATTTTTATAGTTCTGAATTTTATTATTTCAATTTCCTAAACTGGAGAAAATTTAGACTTGGTGTCTTCTTGTTTACTGGTTTAATTAGTAATATATTCATATATAAGATTATATCCATATAGTATCATATCTTTTCTGAATAGCAAGAATATCCTCAAAGGAGGGGATATGATGAATACGTAACTGCAGGGGTCCTCAAACTTTTTAAATAGGGGGCCAGTTCACTGTTCCTCAGATTGTTGGAGGTCCAGACTATAGTAAAAACAAAAACTTTGTTTTGTGGGCCTTTAAATAAAGAAACTTCATAGCCCTGGGTGAGGGGGATAAACGTCCTCAGCTGCTGCATCTGGCCCCCCACCATAGTTTGAGGACCCCTAAGTAAAGTGATAAAAATGTAAAAGCTTTATTAAAAGTAAATCCATTAAAAAGTAACCATTAAAAATGGATTAGCATTATTCAATTTTGAGAAAAACAGTACAGTCTGTTTATATGATTGGCTAATCAATGTTTTCCACTGGGTAAATGAATATACTTAAAATGAAATTTCTGATAGTGGCAATTCTTTTAGTAGTCTCAAAAATTGTGCTATTGAAAACAAAAACAAAAGGCTAAGTAAATTGATAATCCTATTAACAGAATTATACTCTATCAGTTTTTAAACTGTGAATATCTGGAGCTGTACAAAGGAGGCCTAGAGACAGGTTTTTAAAGATCAAGCAAAGAATCAGAGTATGGTTTGCATACTAGAAGTTATCCTGGGAAAGAGACCTTACTCATGGCAGTAAAGACAAATTTTATACATAGATCATAAGTGGGAAAAGTGGAAGAAGATTGGTTTCAATACAATCATTCCCAGAGTTTGAGCACTTTCCCACAAGAGGCCTATGAAATGGAAAAACATTTCTTTTTATTATTTCAAATCTTGAGGGTCATGATTACTCCCTTCCCCAAGCACAGAACCAGAATTTTTGACTCCCAAGCCAGAAAAGGCAGCTCTGAGAAATTTAAATTAGTATGTTCATTACATAGATTAATATGACAATCACAAGTCTCTTCACAATCTTTAAGATATTTAAAATTTGATCCTAGAAGTTAACAAATTTGAATTAGGATAGTGAAATACTGACTCTTTAAGGGCCATTTAAATGCCCACAGGTATTTAGCAATACAAAAGCCTAAATTTATGAGCTTTGTTTTGGATATGTTTTAAATTGTTTAAAAGATTTCAAGTTGGATTGAGACTCTCATATATAGAAACACTTTCATCAGTTCTAAAGAAACTTTTAAATTTTTACTTTTAAAGACATTTCTTTGAGATAACAATGTTGTCTATGCAACATATTAAGTTCCAAAGTAAAAAATCTTAGGTAAAAGCTAAAAAACTTCAAATTTCCAGATGTATTATATATAGGTGGCTCAATTTGATGTTCTTCCTTTAGCCCTGATATTAAGATTTCTATGATTTTTTTTCTACATGAACCATAGTAGAAGGCTGTTGTGATTAGATTTTCTAAGTCTTATTTACTAGCAAGTTTAAGCAACATTATCTAGGAAACCTTCCCACATGTCTTGGAACCTGGAAATTTAATGTGGAACAAATGTTTCTGCAAAATCAGTAGAAACAAGGTGGACAGTTTATTCCAGACGTTGACAACTGACATTTGTACACACAAAAAGTTGATTAAAAGAGATATATTTCTGAGTTTGAGTGAACCAAGCCACACAATTTGTAGTCCAGGACAGGTCTCTTTAACAGAGAAATTTTGAGGGAAAAGGTTTCCCAGAAGCAGACTACTTCACACTGTAGAAAACAAAATCTCAAGATAGTATATTAAGAAGTCAATATCCATTTCATCAAAGATACATTTCTGTTCTTTGTTTTTTCTTTTGTCTTTCTGAATATAGTTACTTTTTATTGTCCATTATTTATTACAGTGCCCTGATGACTCTAATGGAAAAGTACCTCACTCTCAGATTTGGGACACAAATCAAAGTTTAAATTCAAACTTTTTGTGTTCCTTGTAAATTGCTTTTAATTATATCTCAAGCTGTGACTGAGGGCATCTTAGTTCTCTATAAAATCCTACTTCAAGTTCTGGGTTCCCTACTTCTGAGTGCGAATATGATGGGGTTCCAAGACTTTCCATATGGCCCACCAAATGTTGGGGTACTGGAATTGAATCCCAAATATATTGGCATTTCAGGCTGGTGTCAAAAGGTGTCTCAAAAGAATTTGTAGGCTTAGACAATATCCAAATCAAGAGGCAAAGATTTTATTACACCATTTACTGACAAATTCTAAAAGGACGCCATTAACAAGGTGTGTGGGTCAAAAACCATTAAAAAAAAAAAAAACTGGATAGATCTCTAGAAGCAAAGCAAAGTTTATTATACCTTCGCAAGAATCCGGCGTCCTACCCATCAAGCAGACAATCTGAGGGAGGAAGCATCGTAGGGGGCAGGGTCAATGCTTTTAATTCCTAATGCAAATTTCCCCCTCCCACCAGTGACCCTCATCCTTATTGGCTGAGGATCTTACATTCTAAACGAGGGAACTACCCAAGAAATTGAACTTGACCAATAGGTACATAGTTGCCCATATTTGGTCGAAATAGAGAGGATAACAAGAAGGGGGCTTAAGTATGCCCTTAGGGGGATAACAGGGAGGAGACTTTAAGTAGGTCCTTAGAATAGCAGGGAGGAGACACTTTAAGTAGGTCCTTAGAAGAATAGCGGGGAGGAGACACTTTAAGTATGCCCTTGACTTAATGCTTAAAGTCCTTCAGGTCGACTCAAACTTTGAAATAGATGAAGCCTTATTCGATTTTCACAACTGTCTTGAAAGATCTCACCTTATCTCGTTCAAAGGGAAAAGATGTGGGCTTAAGTTCCCTAGTGGAATTAGCCATTAACTAGGGGGAAGATGGTATTAAGGTGGGACAAAGTTTCTACTGAACTAGTAATTTACAAGGAAAAAAAATGGGAGTTATGATCTGATGTCATAAAGTGGGTAGTTCTTAATAAACACGAGATTATGATGCTTAGTAACAAGGCTAAATACCTAATAGGACTTAGCAGAGATTTACACCATTGATTGAAGGGCAAAATTCTTCAAAAGGGAGTTAGCCATTATGACATTTAGTAAACAGGCTAACCCAAAAAGAAGTTAGCTGAAGAAGAGTCCCAATAGATTCTTTTACATGAGAAAAATAACCTGAGGCTTGACCTCATAACTTGTTTTTCTGATTAGATACTGATAATTTTCTGATAATTTTTCCTGATAATTTTCTCAATGCAAGGAATTCACAAGGAATTTAACAAGGGCCTACTGCAATAAAAACCCACTTAAGAAAAACAAAAGGCCCACTTAAGGACAGATAATCCTTGTCCCTTGCCTCAGAAAGTAACTTGGGACAATAATGCAGACCCTCTCTTGTTTATGCCCTTCCTAAAACCTACCCAGCAATCAAGGACGTGGGGGTCTTTTTGTTGAGGTCTCATTTACTCCATCAGATAATTTTGAGAAGTTCTATTAAAATCAATAACTCTGGAAGTTGTGTGGGATGAGATTGAGTTTGGAAAATGATTATTATTATGCCAAAGTTCCCTTTTAATGTTGTGACCCAGTTTCTCCAATTGTCCTATTATTCTGCCTTAGGTTATAACCTTTCCCTCTTAATGTTTGAGATAAAGGTTTTATAGACATTCTCTCTTAATGTTTGACAAGATAAATGTTTATCCATCTTAGATGTCATTAGAATATCAGTAACTTCCCTCCATTAGGTTATCCCCACCTAGGTATCTCCATTATGTCATTGTTCTTGTTATTCTATAAAAAGCTTGCTGTCCCGATATGCTGGGCTAGACTCTTTGAAATGATAGTAACGTCTACCCCTGGGATCAACATGGATCCATTGGTCCCAGTATTTCTCTCCATTTAATAGACTATTGAATTAGTCTCTAATCTCTGTCTTGCTCAGTTTCTTCGGCATTACATCATGACCCTCTGATCTTATGTTTTATTCAAACTTTTTTTTAAATTCCTGGTCAAACTGAACATGGTCTATACAATAATTGTCTTCCAATACTGTGAATCTTTAGATGACCCAGTGATTTAAAAATAATTTAACCCAGGGCTAAAGGGAGAGTTATTGAAAAGTATAATTTTTGGAAGAAACTGTCTACATTTTCTGCTAAATCTACTCATGATATATATAGATTGTTTCAAATGGTTCATGCCTCTCTACCCCCAGTCACTTTACAGCTACCAAAACAAAAAAACAAAAACAAAATCTTTGGGGCTTTGAACAATTCTTTCAAATTATTGGATAGTTTGAATTCTATTCCAGGAAAATTTTGCTTTTCTTTTGTACCTTAAACACACTACAATTAGAAAAGTAAATTCATAGGACTTTTAACTGTTAACTGACTAATATTTTCTTTGGTCTGGCGTAGCTATGCTAAAGACCTGTGTAGCAGCTTAAGTATCCTTTTTCTTCTTTGAAAATATATCTTTTTGATCAACTAATACTTGGCTCAGGGAAGAAATAGTGATCCAAGAAAATTCTAATAGACTTGTGATGGAAGTTGCCATCCACATCTAAAGAAATATGGAGACTGATTACCGATCAGAGCATCCTATTTTCTCATGGTTCTTCTCTTTTCTAATTTTTCTTTCACAATATAATATGGAAATATGTTTAAAATGATTGTGTATGTATGTAAGATTGTTTGCTATTTGGGGAAATGGAGAAGGAAGAGAAAGAAAAAACACTTGGAGCTCAAAATCTTACAAAAATGAATATTGAAAACTATCTTTACATGTAATTTGAAAAAAAAAAACATTTTTTATGTTCACAATTGTTTTGTTAGCTTGCCCTTTTGAGTATTGGGGTATCTCACTCCTCAACAGAATGGCTTGGAATACTTTGGTTCATGGGATCATCAAGAGTTGGCTATGACTGGGCAACTCTGAGTCATCCAAACTCTTGAGTCAAATAGCTCAACAAGAGAGATCACATAGATGTCACCTGTGGAATTGTGAGACACAGATATGCATTACCTAAATAAAGTAAGGCTTCTTAAAATTTTTCCTCTCAACCCTTTTTTGCCCAAGAAATTTTTACATGACCCCCAGGTATATATAATAGGTACACAAATCAAATATTTACTGATAATAAATCATTTCAGAATCCCTAGTTATGAGAACTCATTGTAGAATTAAGAACAGTTAAAGAACTGGTATCTAAAGTATATAACATTCTTGAGAGGATCAACTACAGTGCACCTATTTGTAGCCTATGCTGCTGGCTTATTAATGCAGTGGCTAGCCAAAGATCATGAAAATTTCTTCAAGAGTGTGTCTCAAAGATGTGCCTTCAGATAACTCCTGCTTTTCTCAAAAGCATTTTTTCCTTTGACAAGCACAGCTTCAACCACTAAGTGTATTCAGATGATCCCTAAATCTGTTATTTCCAGCCTAGATCTCGCTTCTGAGCTCATATGCAAGTTCCCATAGGAAATTTCTAACTGGATACCCCTACTACCAATTGAAATTCAATATTTAAAATGGAACATTGTTTCCCTTCAGTTCTTGACTTCAGTATTTTTGTCTGGCGCAGGTACTAGCCACCATTTACTGGTCTATAATTTTAGCCTTCTGATTATCTTTCCCTTATCTCTACATTTCTCTACCTATCCATTTCTTTCTATAATCTCTCTCAAATGCATGTTATATTCATGAATGCCTCAAATACACGTTCTCATTATCACTTATCTGGATTATACAGTAAAAACCTAATAATTCAATTCTTCCCACCTTTAGCATTTTCTGCCACCCCAACTGCTAATAGAGTATCTCTAGTGGCTCTGGTCTATAATTTAGACACCTTTGCATAGTATATAAGGCTCACCATAATTTTGCAGCATCCTACTTTTCCAGTCTTATCTCAGATTACAAAAGTATATGCCCTTAATATCTCTTCTCCTTCCTAAGCTTCTTTGCCTTTGCTCCAAGTTAGGTAGTTTTCTAATGCACTAATGTAAACATTTTGTATTCTGGTTTTTTGGTTGCTTTTTTCTCTTCTGGTCTATGAACTTGTTCATGATAATGACTGTGTTAGTAAATAGATTGGAGTGGTTTGCCTATCTTTCACCTCATTGTGACTTACCTAGGGCTACACAGTAGTGAAGTTTCTGAGGCAGGATCTAAGCCAAGTCTTCCAAATTCCAGGCTGGATACTCTACCAGACCATTTTAGCTGCCTTTTAGTTTTCTCCTAGGTCTGGAATACTCTTATTTACCAATATTGAATTACATAGTTCAACTCAAATACCATTTCTTCCAGGATATGTTGATATCCTTTGCTGACAAAAACCTTACGTTTCAGAGGATACTTTGCATGGCTCCGTAATGCACAAATTCAAAATTTTGTATTCCCAGCTCTACTAGCCTGTGAACTCGTTTATGACAGTGACTGTGTTAGCTAAACTTTTCTTTTAAATGTTCTCTAACATCTACCACGATGGTCTTTATTAATGCTTTTCTATGTTGGATATATTTTGGGAACCCCATAAAACGCCTGTCTGTAGCTGTTGATCTACCCCCAGTGCAAATCCAATTTTCTGCCCCCGATCTCTAACGCTTTTTCTAACTTGATCCAGAGGCCGGGAAGGTGAGGACTGGGGACGGGATTTCACGGTGCCTGCCTTGGGGATCATCTCAGGCTACAGAGTGGAAGATGACGACTGCTTTATGGAGAAGGCTAGGGAATGAGTCGAGTTGGGCCAATAGTATACGGAGAACAGCTCTGGAGGTTCGGCTGGTTGAAGTAAACATTCTGGCCACTTTTCCCAAGCCTGAATTTGAATATGCGACCCTCACGAATCACTGGCGAACCTGAAGGTGCTCAAGAACAGCAGGTCCAGAACCATCTACTTCTCTTGCCGCTTCGTAACTGGCAAGAGGCGCAGGAGCGCTAGGACGCGCCCTCACGCATGCGCCGAGCCCCAGTTGGGCTGGTCCATTAGATAGAAAGGGGGAGGAGGAGAAGGGGCGTGTTATGTAAAGAACAGAACGAGCGGAGACCTGGCTGGAGAAACTGGCGGCCATGCTGACTGTCCAATGGGAACGCGCTTTTCCGCTCTTCCTTTCTTCTTTCCCCGCCCTTCGTTTCTTCTCCGCCCTCCTCCCGCATAGATTTCCGCTTCAGCCGGCTTTGGTGAGCTATTGCGGCTTCTGTTGGGTCAGTGGTGTGCGGAGGTTCTGTCGCGTGCCCTTCGTCAGCAGCTTTCTGGTGAGGGCCGTTGGCCGCGAGTCTCGTGCGGTAAACCCGCGCCTGGTCTCCCTCCTGCCTTGTGTCCTTAGGAATCTCCCTCCCTTCCCCTCCCCCTTTCCCTCCACTCCCGGCTGGCCCGGGGGAACCGTTGCTCTGAACTCAACGGCGGCTCCGCCGGACTCTCCGCCCGGGCCGTCTCCGGAGCCCGGAATCAGCGACGTGATGAAACACCTGCCTTATTTCTGCCGGGGCAAGGTGGTGAGGGGCTTCGGACGGGGTTCCAAGCAGCTGGGCATCCCCACAGGTAAGTGCTTGGGAACAAGTCGGGGGAATTGGAAATCCCTTACGAGAGGTGTCAGCCAGCAGCCCCCCAGTGCTCGCGCGTCCCCGAATCACAGCGCATCCGGGCCGAATTGTAGACGTGATCAAATCCACCTTCCTCATCTCCACGGTACCCTATCACACTCCGAGGAAACAGGCTAGACCATCGGGAATCACCCTGTAGAATCTTAGTCTTTTCTTCCTCTTCTTACCCTCCCTGGGAATCACCCTGTAGAATCTTAGTCTTTTCTTCCTCTTCTTACCCTCCCTTTCCCACCCCACCCCCAAATATTTCACTGGTTTAACCTGACTCGGGCAGAATCACAGTGGGCTTTCCCCGGCGGAAGAGCCTTAGAAATTGACCAAGCCAATCCCGTGTTTATCTGCGCGGATAGGTTAAAGCCCAGGTCTGCCTGTGGGAAGCAAGCACGCAGCTGTTTTTGGGCTCTCCCTCCATACTCTTGTTTTGGGTTTTATTTTTTTGCAATCCAATTGGGGATTAAATGACTTGCCCAGAGTAACACCATTAGTAAAGTGTTTTGAGGTCGAATTTAAACCTAAGTGCTTCCAAACTAACTTCCCCCCCTCCTCCCGGTTTACTTTTTACTTGGAATTGTGATGGATTTGATGCACTTATTGAGCCGGCCTCTGAACTTGTAGCTCTTCTGGGAATAAGATAACCTTCGGTCTGTTAACTTCCCCACCCTTCCGCACCCACACTTCGGCATCACAACCTCAACACCAGGAGATATCTCAACACAAGATAATATTTGGCCCCAAGGTCATTTTAAGAATTTGACATAGGTTTTCTCTGTATCAAGGACCATATACTCAATAGTATGTTGTTGAGACCATTAAGAAATACTCAGCAATTATTATACCTTATTATTTTAAATTTGATATAATGGTCACACCCCATTTGATATAATGGGGTAGACTGGAGCAGAAATAAGTGACAGAGTACTTGAAGATTTTCAGATTATTTTATATGCATTGTCTCCTTAGTTTCATAAGGACCCCTTGAGAAAGGAAAAAAGTTATTCCCATTTTACTGATGAGGAAACTTGAGAAGTTAAGTGATGGCCATGGTTACATAACTAAGCTGTGGTAATATTTGAATTTGAGTATAGTATAGAATTTGTTTCTTTTTGGGACCAAAATTGCCACTTAAGTATCACGTCAAATAAAACACATTTATTTATGAATATTAGAGATCCGATTAATATTTATGAAACAGGTAAAAATTAGTTTAACACAAGTGAAAGTAATTTCCTCAGATCAGAGTAAGCTTCACAAAATTTTTAGTATTTTTAGTGTGATAATACAAATGAGAAGGCAGAATAGATCTTTTTCTTTCTTCATCCAGAACCTTGCATTCTTAAATATCAAAACTTATATAATTATACATTAACTTATTAGTTGGAAGAAATCATTACATCTGATACATTCAGTGGCAACTAACTACCCAAAATGCTTAAATCCTTTGTGGCACTCCTGCTTGACTCTTCCGCCCATTAGTTTAATCCTCAAGTAAGGCATAGTTTTAATGTTAATCTTTGCAGTCCTGTCTTATTAAATATTCAGAGCATATGAGTTACTGGTATACAAAGATAAAAATAAAAACGACAGACCTGGTTGTCCAGTAACATATTCATCGTGTTGTAAAAGTGACAGAAGTAGTTCATCACCAGATTGGCCACAGAAAATTGGCTTGAGTGTAACAGGACTTTAAGGACTGCTTAAAAATCTATAGATGGAGTAGTCTTTAAATTTTTGATGGTTCAAATTCCATCACTGATTAGTTTCTGAAAATGTTGTAATTAGTATAATAGCAATGTTATTAATGAAACGTAGCCTCCTTTGAAAGAATATAGTAGAGCTAACTTTACTACTTAGGAATTCCCTAATATCCAGTTTAAAATCTACTAGAAATGATGTCAAATAATTTTGGATCGTATTTTTTAAGTAAAATAAATTCAAGGCTGAGGAAGACTTGACCCATCTTTGCCAGGGGACAGACCTGGTTTTTGATCTCTGACTTGTTTAGTAGGCATTATTTGGCATTTATCTTTGATAATTAACAACCTAAGAGGAGGGGAGGGACTAAGTCTTGACATAGTGCCTACTTACTGTGCTAGGCAATGTATGATTTTTACATGTTATCTCATTTGAGAAGCTCACAGTGTATAAACAATAATTATTGGTTGGAGTTATCAGCTACATATGGCTCTTTGTATTTGTAAGGCTGGTGTGAATATTTAATGTAGAAAAATTCTTCTCACATTAACATTCATATCATATGCTTTTATTCAGCTAACTTTCCTGAGCAAGTAGTGGATAATCTTCCACATGATTTATCTCCTGGAATTTATTATGGTTGGGCCTCTGTTGGAAATGGAGATGTCCATAAAATGGTTTTAAGTATAGGATGGAACCCATACTACAAGAATACTAAAAAATCTGTGGTAAGGATTTTATTTTTATTTTATGCTTAATTCTGGAGATCTTGTTTGTATATGCAAAAAAAGGAGGAACACTTGTTTTCTTAATCTCTAATAATTTTCCTAAGGATTTATGTTTCTGATATAATTAAGGAGCTAAGTATTTTGCAAAGGATAATATAGAGAATTTGGGGAAATGAGTATTCTTTTTTTCCCCCAGTAGATATAATAGTGTTTATAGAGCTAAAGACATCATCTTGTTCAGGATATCGAAAACAGTATCCAAAAAAAAAAAAAAAAACCTGCTCCAAATCATTCTAAATGCTCATCTTACATTCATCAGAATGGCGAAGTTGACCAAAAAAAAAAAAGAAAATAATGATGTATGGAGGTGCTACAGGAAAGAAAGCATTTTCATTTATTCTTGGTAGAGCTGTGAATTGTATAGCCGTTCTAGAAAGCAATTTGGAACTAACCAGTCCCTCAATAATTGTTATATTCTGTGCATAGGATCTAGCAATATTGTTTTCAAGTCTATGCCCCAGAGAACAAAGAAAAATGTTTGTAGCTACACTTTTTAGTAGCAAAAGAAATTGAAATTAAGAATATCCTTGTAAATTGGAATAGTTAAATATTTTTGTATATAAATGCAATGGAATACTTTATACCATAATATGTTCTTCCACATTACTTTTGTACATAATAATGTAAATCAAAATAACAACTTTGAAAGGCCTAAAAATCCTGATGAATGCAAATATGAACCATTATTTCATAGGACCAGTGTTGAAGTGTACCTTTTGACCACCTGACAAAAAAGTTTTAGATTCATGGTACAGAGTGAAGATATTTTTTAGATAAGTCCAAAGCAGGATTTTTGAAAATAGCCTTTTTTCCCCCAAATACATAACAAAAATAGTCTTCAGCCTTTGAAAAATCTAGTCCGAGATTTTTTTCCTCCCTCCACTCCCTCCTTAAGACAGCAAGCAATTTGATATCAGTTAAACATGTGCAATTTATCTAAACACATTTCCATATTCATTTTGTTGTACAAGAAAAAAATCTGATCAAAGGGGAGAATACTATGCTTTGATCCACCTTCAATATCCATAGTTTCTCTTTAGTTGTAGATAGCACTTGCTATCACCTCATTGTTGAAAAGAGCCAACTCCATGGTTGATCATCACATAATCTTGTACAATGTTCTCTCAATTCTGTTCACTTAGCATCAGTTCATGCAAGTCTTTCCACCCCTTTCTGAAATCAGATAAAAAAAGCTGAGCTCAAGCTCATGCTGAGAGCTGCTCCAGGATTTGAATCCAGGTCCATGATTCAAATTTTATGCTCTCTGCACTGCATTAAGTAAATCAGGCAGCAGACCCTATTACATTCGTATACCATAACTTAATTGGCCATTCCTGAGCTGATGGATATTCAATTTCCAGTTCCTTGCCACTATTTAAAAAAAGTGCTATAAGCATCTTACATGTGGTATGTCTTTATGATCTCTTTAGTATCTGCTTTTATTCAGCTAACTTTCCTGAGCAAATAATGGATAATATTCCACATGATTTATCTCCTGGAATTTATTATGCTTGGGCCTCTGTTGGAAATGGAGATGTCCATGAAATGGTTTTAAGTATAGAATGGAACGCATACTAAAAAAACTGGTTTCCTTATTCATCTGTAATAATTTGCCAGTAGAAATAATGCTGGATCAAAGGGTATGCACAATTTGATAACCTTTTGGGCATTGTTCCAAATTGCTCTCCAGAAAGGTTGACTCATTTCAGTTTACCACAATGCATTACTGTCCCAGTATTCCCACATTCTTTCTAATAATTATCTTTTCTTGTCATAGCCAATCTGAAGTCTGAAGTGGTACCTTAAGAGTTGTCTTTATCTTGGTATAAGGTGTTAATTAATGTTGGGTAGTGCCTAGTTTATGCCTAGTTTTCTAATTTTTCCTATTTTTGTCAAATAGTGAGTTCTTATTCCAGAACTATAGTCTTTGGGTTTACAGGATTCTCCCCCCACCCCCACCCCCCTTTTTTTTTTTAGTGATATGAAGTGGGAGGGAGAGAAAATAAATTTTTTATCATTAAAAATAATAATTTAAATCCTGTTCACAAAGTTCAGGTTCTATTGTGCTTTTTTAAAATGAACAATTTCTAATATATATATATACATATATATATATATATATATATTTTTTTTACGTCATAGGAAACTCACATTATACATACCTTCAAAGAGGACTTCTATGGGGAAACCCTTAATATAGTCATCACTGGCTACATCAGACCAGAAAAAAACTTTAGTTCAGTTGGTAAGTTCTTAAATATTTTCATTTCTTTTTTGCTCATAGAAGAATGAATAATGATATCTTTTAGATTTCTTTTCATAAAATTAGAGAAAATTAGAGGTAACCAAAATTAATATTTGATACATTAAG
Source organism: Antechinus flavipes (assembly GCF_016432865.1). Classification (NCBI taxonomy): domain Eukaryota; kingdom Metazoa; phylum Chordata; class Mammalia; order Dasyuromorphia; family Dasyuridae; genus Antechinus; species Antechinus flavipes. Next base: position 242,743,129 of record NC_067398.1, on the reverse strand, counting down.
AAAATAACTATATGTCGTGGTTTTTTTTACATCTTAATTCTACAACCAAAGCTACTCCAGTTGGTACTTATCTGTACCTGAACCATAATTGATGCTGAAGAAGAAAAGTTATTGTTTGATCTGTAGATACATATCTTCTAGGGAAGAAGCTCAATAATGGCATATAAAGTGTTGCCAATAGTTTTTTCCTATACAATATTAATCAAGACTTAAAAGAACAATTAGAAGGCAATTACAGTAATACAAAAAATCTAATCTTATGGTTCTGAAGTGTTTTTTGTGTATAATATATTTGATTTTTACTAGGCATTCTAAGAGGTAAATACTATGGGTATTGTTGTCCCCATTTTGTAGATATTCATTAATCCAGGCATGGTGTCATTGGGGCTTGTGCTGGAGTAGTGATAGTAAGATCAAGAGGGATCTCATTTTAAAGTTATACTTCTTGAGTTTGTTTTTCATTCTATAATGAATTTATAGTGTTTTTTTCCTAAATGACTTAACTTCATTTTATCTCCTGTTGTCACAGATGCCCTTATTTCTGCAATTCAAGATGATATTGAAGAAGCTAAGAGACAACTGGATTTACCAGAACATTTGAAACTCAAAGAAGATAATTTCTTCCATATGCCAGAAAACAAAATAGTGAATGGCCACTGATAAAAAGTCATTTTATTTACTTGTTCTTTTTCCCCTTTGTATTCCACTACTCTATATCACTGCTGCAGCCTTCTATTTGATTAGCTTAAGAAAATTTTCCCAATAGCTGTGAATTTATATAATTCAATGTAGTTGCCATTTTATGCTTAAATTAATGTTACATTAAACTCATCATGGCAGCAGTACCAAAAAGGTTCATTTTAAAAAATCAAAGATTTTTGAGAAAAAATGTTGGAACTATAAATAGAGAATCTTTATGAAAGACATAGTAAAAGCAGAGCATAAACAGGATCTTTTTTAATGATGGATATTTGTATATAAGTAAAAAAACTGGCTCAACCAAGTCATTTGTTGAAGATGAGAATAGAAGTCATGGCTAGGAATTTCCAACTTATGCTAGAAGACCTAGATGCCATGGAGAAGTGAAATGTGCATTGTGAAAAGCTTTGGCAGTTTAATAATTTGAAAGGTATTTGTTTATTTGTAGTACAATGTTTTGTTAAAGATGGAATATTATGAAACTTTTTATTTAGAATTACTAGAAATAAGTTTGTTATTGGGGTCAAATTATTGCCTGTTTTCCATTTTATATTTTCATGCCCTGGATTATAAGGGTTTAAAAAAAAAAACAGTTCAGAACTATAGCTCTCAAATTTTCATGTATTTGTTGTCCTTTCATCATAAATGTTTATATTCAAAATTATTTGAAGCTTCTTTTACTCCTTAAATTTTGATTTCTTTCTATTCATAATCTTTGCAATTTATGTATAGTGTAATATCTAGTCCTTTCCCTCTACTACCATTAACTGAACAATAATAGATGTGCAAAGATGATTGGATTTTACTTTACAAGTTTAAATATTGCAACTCACCCTAGTTTTTAAAGTAACTCATTAAAGTTAGGGGGTAGTACAATTAACCAGTTGGGTAGAAAAAGCCAAAGTTCAGCTAATGTTTCCCAGAGGGAAAACATTTAAGGGCCAATTAAATTATAGAATATATTTTAAAAGTTATTTAACTTATTTTAAATGTAATTATGTATGTTAAGCATGTATAAATTCTGCTGTTGTGCAATTACATTGTTAATGCCAGTCTAATACTTGTAATTTGATTTAGAAGGATTATAAATTAAAACTTTGTTCAAATCTTTTACATTTTATTCCCATGTACTTTCCTCTTTCTAAATAAACACCTGCACTTTTGGACCCGTAAGTTTTTTTTAATTAAGAAAATTATTAAGAACATTGGGATTTTAGGAAAATGTACTTGGAAATAATTTGCTTTAGGTCCTTCAAATAACCACCCCTAGTTTATAAACGAAAATAGAAAAATAATTTAGAATAGGTCTCAGCCACCCCTAAAGCACTTTTAAACTTTTTTATAGGAACTTAATTGTGTAGTGCCTTAAAGATCAAAATATTCAGTAGTAGACATTTTAAGAATGTTAAAAGAAAAACAAGTTCAGGCTTATAAGTAATGATATAATATTAATGATAATCCCTTGAGGAAAACTACTGTTTAAAAAAAATGCAAAAACTATGAATAGATGACTCATATAAGTTTTAAATTACTTTGTAAAAGACTTATTTTGACAAAAATAAAAGCAGCTCATGGGATTATTTTATTTTCCCTGTTGTAATATTTTAAACACCAGCAACTCAATGATTGTCTAGTGATAAAATCTTAAGTGACTTTACAAAGTAAAAATTCAAAGGAAATAATTATAAAACAAAACATTTGCCCATGCTTTTTGTTAGGATAATTGTAAAATAACACTATTTGAACACTATTAGAACTTGTTACATTTGTGAACTCTGAAAACTTTTTTTTTTTTTTTTAATTTTAATGGTGAATAGCTTTTTGTTGGGCATCGCCCATTACTTTTTGATTTGATGTTTGAACTTCTAGGGTCTGGTTATCAAACGTTGATAATGTAGTACAAGAAATGTTATAAATGAGGGTGGTGATAGTTTTGATTAATTAAATGTTTATAGAAATTAAAATAAATTTTCAGTGTTGTCCTTTTTCTCCTAGCTAAATTTGAACTTTTTAGTTTGCATCTAATCTATTTGTGTTCACTGTAGTTTTTTTTCCTTTTATTGAAACATTACCTTATTTTAAGACATTGCAAAGTAGCTTTGGCATCTAAGCTATTTTAGGATTGAGGCACTAGCAGCTGGTAAGAGAAATGAGTCTAGCTTTACTGTCATACTCATAAAAAAGGGACTTCCAGAGGTAGCTTCATCAACTTGAAGCTGCCTCTTAAAATTTCCATCTGTTTTGGAATCTGTCCTTTCGGATGTGTTTATATATTAAAGTTTGATGGTGACCTTGTGTCAGACCTCCATGGCCGCTCACCTTTATATTGTAATAGCCTCTGGTCATTCTAGATTCTCCAATCCATCCTCCATAGAATTTTCAAATTAATATTCACAGGATCTGATCATATTACTTTCCCACTCAATCAATAATAAGGTAAACCACAAACTTCTGTTTGACATAAAGTTCTTCACATTATATAGTTCCTTGTCTTTCTGAGTTGATTATAACTTACTGCCCCTTATACACTGCTCTGGCCTACTTACCATTTCATTTGCTATCTCCAAGTGTTTGTATAAGTTCTTATTTATAACTCCCCTCCCTTTTGCATCTTAAAATCTCTGGTCAAGGATCATCTCTGAAATGCCTTCTCCTACAAGATTCCTTTTTTGATACTCCCAGTTAGTACAATGAAAATGCTTATATTTTTGTTAACTTGCATTTACTTGTCTCCAAATAGGCTGCTTTCCTCAATGGAATTTTAAAATGTATGATAATGTAAATTGTCAAAGTGGAAGGGATTTCAACCTATGAGGCTGTGGAAAGGCAAATTTAGGAATTTATGGGTTCATAGAATTGGACCTTAAAGTCCTTTAAAGGTAAAGAGTTTTGAGTATCTGGGTAGGAATGATGGGAAGTAATAGATAAGAGATGCTTTTATATGCTAAAAGAGTCTCTAGACACTATCTAGTTCACCCACTGAAGTTCTAAACTATTTTGAAGGAACTTTGATAAGTATTTGAAGATGTTTCAACAATAAAATATTTACCTTCTTGAAAAGCCAGCAAGTTTGTTTTTGTTTTTTTGTGTTTTTTTTTTTTGTGTTTTTTTTTTTTTTCCCCAGGCCATATGTCCCCAGGTGGTCTTGTCATAATGCCAGGAATAAAGCATGTGGTGCTTATTTCATTTGTTTGGGTTCCTGTTGAGGTAGATAGGTATTCAAGGCTCTCTGACTCAATTATCTCACGCTTTGTGCCACAAAGCCACAAAAACAATTTGTATTAACTAAGGACAAAGAAATGGAAACATTTTATCTTTATTATCAATAATCATCTGAAAAGTTGAGTCAAAAGTTAATTGTAAATGTTTTGTTGGACAGTAGATAGGACACAAAAAGAAACTGAAAACTTTGTTGTTGAATTTGACTTCCTGATCCCATTGAGGATTTTCCTGGCAAAAATTGGAATGGGTTGATATTTCTTCTTCCTGCTCATCTTCCAGAAGAATTTGAAGGAAATGGTATTGATTTGACCTGGTTCACATAGATATCAAGTGTATCTGAGGCTAGAATGGATCTTGAGTCTGACTTGTGGATATCTAACTTCCTTAAAACCATACAAAAAATGCAACAATCCTCTGAGGCAATACAAATCTTCCCTTTATAGATATCTGATCAAGAGTTTATGTAATTTGCCTAAGATATTTGAACAAATACATGTCACTGCAAATGTTCAAACTAGGGAGCTTTCCACAACACTGCTTAGTACTTCATTAAGAAAAAAAAAAAAAAAAGATATCTGGGGATAGGAAGATTTGGACTCTGGTGTAAGTAAACAAGGTTACTAAGAAAAAACACAAAAGACAAGGCATAATGACACAATAGTTGTGACCTCATAGCTTTTGAATGAAATCTATTGGTACCAGATGCGAATTAAACCTGGAATTAAATCCCACCCAATAGATTTAGTTTCCAATTGGACACTTAGTGTCCAATTTCTCTTTTCATAAATCTTGCCATGGAAAAGTGAAACTACTCTTAACCATTTAATGTAAGAATTCAGGCATTTCATAATTCAGTCATGGTTAAGGGGAAAGATAATTTATTGACATACTCAGGAGGTTAGTGTGTGAGAGGCAATATATTGAAAGGACCCTACTTTGGAAAGTAATGCTGAGAGTCGGCATATAAACATAGCATTAGGGACAAGTTATCTGTGAAATTGTATTTGAGAAATTTGGGGCTCCTCAACAAAACAATTTACATGGTTTATATATATAAGCCATATTTAGCAATTAATGAGTTCTCACACATGTGTTTGTATACATAATTCTGAGAATGTCAGTTTTTTCCCCCTAATTTTGGCAAGAATTTCCTTAATCACTTCCTTCTATGCACCTCTAAAGTATTTTGGATGTGGAGAAAGCTTCTGATCTGGCTTGCTATTCTTAGTGTTGCAAAAATTCATTGTTCTGTTTTTGAAATTCCTGGAAACTTTGGGCCAACTCATACCCCATCTTTTGGTAAGAATATTGAAGCCAAAGAACATACTTATGTATTATTGGAGAATCTGTTTAGTACAGATTTAAAAAAAATTTTTTTTTATTTTAATAGCTTTTTATTTACAAGTTATATGCACGGGTAATTTTACAGCATTAACAATTGCCAAACCTTTTGTTCCAATGTTTCCCCTCCCTCCTCCCACTCTCTCCCCCAGATGGCAGGATGACCAATACATGTTAAATATATTAGAGTATAAATTAAATACAAAATAAATATACATGTCCAAACCATTATTTTGCTGTACAAAAAGAATTGGACTCCGAAATATCATACAGTTAGCCTGTGAAGGAACTCAAAAATGCAGGCAGGCAAAAATATAAGGATTGGGAATTCGATGTAATGGTTCTTAGTCATCTCCCAGATAGTACAGATTTTTAAAACATTTTTAAAATTTTTTAAAAATTGGCAGCTGAAAATTTTCCAATATTGCTTCCTTTTACAAGTTTTAGAGCTTGAAAGATTCTAAACAGGAAGAAATAAAAAGAATTTGTAGACCAGGTGATAGACTCTTGTCAAGGAGTAATCTGAAAAGCAAAATTTATCAGCAAAAGACTGGTCACTGATTTATGTTTTTGACAGCACTATATGAAGGCATCTCTTTAGTTATGCAGGGGGTGGAGATCAGCTGTGGTAGAGGGAGTAGTCCCACAAATTACATTTCAGATCTTTTGAAATAGAATTAAAAATTAATTTCCATAAATTTATGTGTTGGGGAAGGATGGGAAGGAGCAAATTGTTCATATAATACTAGTTATGAAAAATTCACTACAACATTCAAATGTACTAATATTAATGGCCAAAAAGAAAAAGGAGAAAAAAGGCTTATTTTGTCCTTGTCAACCCACTTCATAATGTTTGATGTACTGGCTCTGTTGGTTTTGAAAATTAAGGAAAAAAATCAAGTATAAATGTGGCTGCATCTTTAAAATCAGTGCAACCTGAAAAGGCTATCTCAAAAGTATCTAGTCATTTATAGTCTTTAATGTGGTAGATTTCTAGTCATTTTAAAGCCACCACATATATGGTTGGAATCTCAGTCAATAAACATATGGATGGATTTTGTGCTTGTGTGCCAAATTTAAAAAAAAAAAAAAAAAAGGCAATGTCTGCTTTGGGAAAACTTATAATCTAATGGGGGAGGCAATATGTAAACAATATATAAACAAACTAGATCCAAAATGAATAGGAAAAGTATCAACATGGAAGATGTTAGAATTAAGGATTAGGAAAGTTTTGTAGAAAGTGGGATTTTAATTGAATTGAGACTTGAAAGAATCCAGGAGATAGAAATGAGAAGGAAGAAAGTTTCAACATGGGAGATGTCTGGGGCAGATACACTGGAGTGAGGGAGGGATCTAATTGAGTAATAGTAAGTGAATAAACTAAGGAAAGTTAAAAACCTGAGTGGCACAGTGGAGCCTAGGAATCAGGAAGATGATCTGAGTTCGAATGAGGTTTCAGACACAACTAGTTCTGTGACCTTGGACAAATAAGTCATTTAACCTTAGTTTCCTCATCTATAAAATGAGCTGGCACATCACTCTAGTATCTTTGCAAGGAAATCCTGAATGAGGTCAAGCTGAGATGGACATATCTGAAATGACTGAAAAATAAATGTAGAATCTAATGTTGAATTCATGGATTAGATCAACATAAGTCAGTATAGAATGGAATGTGTTCTCTGCAGAGTTTTTACATCAGGTATATAATCAAGAAATTTATCTGAAGCTAAATGAAAGACCCACATGACATCAGAAGTGAAGAACAATTGGCATAAACTGAAGGAGAACTGGATTCTAATTCTTCCTCCATTATTCACTCACTCTGAGGTCTTGTGCAAGGAATTTATTAACCTTTTGGATCTCAGTAGCAATATCAGAGTAGTATTGCCTTCTATCACATTATTTGACAATCTTTGGCCAACAACCTGTGGGATCATTTTAAGAAAACAATTTGAGGCAAATTAAATCAAACTAAGTTTCAAGTCCTACCCAGCAGATTGGGAAAGATATTAGAAGATGGGAAGAGCTGATGTAGGTGTGGTTCCATTGAAACATTCTGAAAAGCAATTTATAATAATGCAAAGAAAGTGTGCATATATTCTTTGCTCCACAGATCCCATTTCCAAGAAGATTGGAAAAAAGATGCCTTACACAGCCAACTATTTCTAGACATTTTATATATAAAATGTGTATTTGCAATAGCAAAGAAAAAGAAAGTACATACCCATTGGCTGGGGGCTAGCTAAATAAATTATGACATGTTTAATGGAATAGATAATGAATGAATGGAATGGAATATTGAGCCTTAAAATATGACGACTTATGAACAATACCAAGAAGAATGGAAAGACTGAGCTTAACTCAGTGCCTGGCACATAGTAGGCTTTTAATAAATGCTGGCTGACTGATCGACAAAAGAGTTTAATGAACTGATGCAAAGTTGGAGTAAAAGAAAAGAGAAACAGTATATACACAATGACTACAACAATGTAAACGGAAACAAGAAAATATGCTCCCCTTCCAAAAAAAAAAAACAATCCAAACCAAAACCCTGAATGCTGATACACACTGATTGGGCTATGTTAAAAGAGGAGAGAACACACAAGTTCTGCAGAAATGTGAAACATAATGGGTGAAATGTTATGTAGGCTGTCAGATGTGGTAATATGTTGAGTTGTAGAACTCCTTTCCTGCTTGCGCACCTCCTTGTTTATTCTCTGTTACAAAATGTTTCTCTATATCAGAGAGGGTATAGAAATCTGTTTGGAAAGGAAAGTATCACAAATAATTTCAATACTTTCAATCTGATATATTCAAATAAATTGTCAATGCTGAAAAATGTCCAATGAAATTGATTTTTGTGATCAAGATTTCCTGAAAAAGCTTAACCCATGCCAAGTAGATAATAAAATTAAAAGGCCAAAAGAGCCTGGAAAAAAACTTTAGCCAGCAAATAATTGCTCTCCTCACCAAATGAGAGACATGGTAACCAAAGATATTACTTTAGAATGCAAACTCATTTATTAAACAAAAAACTACAAAAAAAGGATTACTAAAGATCTAGGAGTCAAATCACATGATAAAACTACAAAACCCAACAAAAACAAGTGAATAGAAAGGTTGAGCTGATGAGGATAGAGGAGAAAAAAGACTGCTAGATCCTGGATTTGAGTAGGTCTTTAATCTGGGCTAACCTTTAATGGCTGGGATTAGCCTAAACTCCCTGAGGCAATCAGGGAGAAACACCAATTATCTTGACCATTTGATCTTAATTGAGTCTTTTATTCTTTAAGTGAACTTTTATTACAGTCCCATATCCTTGGTTATGCTTTCTTGAAATAATTTTTTGCCCTGACAAAACCATCATAACTCAACAGTTACTGTATCAAAACCAAGGTATAATTCCAGTCCCCCAGATTATATTTCCTCTATAAAAGAACCTACCTATGGCTCACTAGTTCACTAATTCCTTTTTAGGGTTAGTTTGTTTGCCAAGTGTCAAAATGGTTAACTCCCTAGAGTTAGCCTGCCTTAGGAGTCTAGGGTTCATTAGGAATTTGCCACACCTTAATGGCATCTTCCCCAAGTTAATTGTGAATTCCACTAGAGAATTTGTCTTTCACTTTTGTCACTTGCTAAAACTTTATTCCCTGCTAAGAACAAAACAAAACAAACAAACAAAAAATACAGTCTGTTATTAGCAGCATAATGAAATCTTTGCCCCTTGATTTGGAAGTTTAAGCCTACAAATTCTTTTGAAACATCTTGAGACACTGGACCATAACGCCAATATACTTTTGGGGTCTGTACTGCCCTTTCCTCCACAATTTGTGGTCAAATCCCTCCTTTTGATGGCTTGTAAAGGGAGTCCTGAAACCCCAATATATTTGGGGAGTTCAAAACTCTCATCTCATCTGGTGGCTAACCTCAATAGAACCATATAATCTCAAGAACATTCAGTAATGAAATTGGCAACAAATATGTGGCAAGTGAATAAATGTGTCAGTATTCCAATGGCAAGGTTTTGTTTTGTTTTTTTTTTAATCACCAATGACAATGAAATCATGGTATTTGGATTTTAGTACTCTAGTTTCCAGAGGGCTATTGTGAGAATCGGTATAAAGTATAAAGGGCAACATATTTGGAGTCAGGAAGCCTTGGATTCAAATTCTGTCTTAGACTCTTAGTATGATCCTGGGCAAATTCACTTAATCTCTCTAACTCCATTTATTTGTAAAATGAAGAGATCGGATTTCATGAACTGTTGAGTTACCTTCCAGCTCTAAGATTATAGGATATGTTAGGATCATAGAACCCAATACGATTTTAGCTGCTGTTCTATGCACTAACGCTGTCCTTTTCTCTGTCTTTCTCTTTCTGTCTCCCTGTCCTTGTCTCTCTCTCATTTCTCTGTGTGTCTTTATGTCTCTGTATTTTTCTCTCTCTTTCTGTCTCTTTTAGTCTTTGTCTCTCTGCATCTTTCTGTCTCTGTCTCTGTCTCTCTCTGGGTCTTTCTCTTTTTCTGTGTACGTGTCTTTTTGTGTCTCTCAGTGTCTGTCTCTGTCTTTCTCTGTATTGCTCTGTCTATGGGTCTTTCTCTTTCTCTCTGTGTCTCTCTGTCTCTGTCTCTCTGTGTGTATGTCTGTCACTCTCAGTCTTTCTCTCTGTCCTTGTCTGTTTGTCTGAATGATTTAATTAGAACAAAAGGACTTTTTACTTTCCATGTCATACCTTTATCCAATCACACTTTTCCCCCATGCATACTTTATCTGAGATTGTCCAAACAATGCAAAATCTCCTCTCAAGTCATCCAATTTCCTGCTCTGCCCAATTTTTTTTCTTGCTTTTCTTTCTTTATATAAAAATTTGCCTCACTCTGCTGGGTTGCCTGTCTCCCTTAAAGCGAAGTCCCATAGGGTGCATCATCCTTTACCCCATCCTTCATTTTAGAAGAGGACCAATGACGTCACAGGGTAATGTCTTGACTTGCACATCAATTGGTTTTAAGTGAGGCAGAATTTCACAATTATCAGTCTAACTCTCTCTTTTATACTTATTGAAGTCCAATAATAGAACAAAAATCAGGACAACTGGCTATGGCCTAGGATACAGTGGGTGACTTTAATATCTTCAATGTCTGGCTGTTGCAGCTGTCATCATGGCCACTGAAACAAAATGGTCTCATCACCCCCTTTCACCAAGGGAAATGTTCATATGTTCATGGTAGATCTGTCAATATTTCTCATATAAGGATCTTTGAGATTATTGTATGTTGCATCCTGTAATGACCGCGTATTTAAAATCAGCCGGAGTCAGGAATTCAGGTTAAGGGAAAAATCTTCAATATTTATTGAAGTGAAGAGGTGAATAAAGATTGCAATAGCAAATATAGGCAAGAAAGATTGCGATAACAAATATAGGCAGTTGCGACAGGAAGCCAGCTAAGAGAGAGCGACACGAGCCGAGCCAACCGTGGCAATGGCAATCCCAAAAGCCTCTCCTCCCCTTCCTTTTCCACTCCCCTACCTCCACCCACCAAAATCGTCATTTCCTATACAACACATCAGGACTTGCACAAAGAGTGGGTGGGGGCCATTCTTTCTCCAAGCTTATATATTAATAGAGTATGGTCCAATTACTATTTAGCCTCATGTGCTTGGGACCTCAGTGCATCAACTCAAGCCTCAGCCCATTACAGCATCCTGTCTTGCTTAGGCTAATGTAGGGTCTTTGAACTTGCTTCTATAATGCCGGAGAAACTGAGCAAGACAGAGGTTAGAGATCAATTTAATAGTTTATTAAATGGAGAGATATACTGGGACCAAATGGATCTTGAGCATTAGACAGCAAGACTCTTGACCCGTCCACCAGGTCATCAAAGTGTGGCTCCTGAGGTGGACATTTGTCTGTAAGGCTAGGCCTGAAAAGGGATGGGGTTAGAAATGAGGAGGGAGACAAGTTGGGGTGGAACAAAGTCTCAGTTTAATGAATGAAGAGGGTCTAGTTAAATACATTTCTGAATGGGGGGTTGCAATGTAAAGAATGTCACACCAGATGTGTGGCAGACATCCTGGAGCCTAATCGTTATCTTCTTCCTGGGCTGATAAGGCCAATTTCCTGGGACACACATCATCTTGTCTCAGGAGTTTAGGATGTATAGTTTGTTTACGATAAGGTTTTAGCTTCAGAATTTATGTGCAGGCAATTACATTCTTCTTTAGCTCTTTGATTCCAAGGACAAGGTCTCTGGCATGTCCCCCTTTTTATTTTATTTATGCACGGGTGGGAGGCCTGTCTTAGGCTATGTGGTTGGTGTCCATATTCAGTACCCAAATAATCCAACCTTAAAGGCCAGGAAAAGGCAGGACCCCTGTCTTAGGCTATGTGGGCGGCATCCATCCCAGCACCCCAGCATCAAATTTCCGGGGTGTGCTTCTGGAGAACGGGCCCACAATAATCCCGTCATTGGGTGTTCTTGCAGCCAGAGGGTATGATGTTCCTGAAATATGGGGCCACAATAATCCCGTCATTGGCTCACCCACAGCCGGCACAGGGGGACTTCAACCGAGTCCACCATCTGCGATACCAGGGGTCATTCATGACCATGGTAGAAAATTGTAAAGCTGCACCAGGCTCGTCGATGCTGAGGTTTTCATGAGAATCTGCCTTAGGAAGGTGTTGATAGTAGATTTGAACTTTCTTCTGAACAGCTGCATCAACCTGAGACTTAACAAAGGTGATTAGTCGGGAAAAGGCCCAAGGGCCGAAAGATATTAAAAGAAGGATACCAACGAGGGGTCCCAAGAGGCTTGGGAGTAAGGTAGTGAGCCAAGAGGAAGAGGAGAACCAATTTTCATACCAAGACTCCTGTTGTTCTCGGTCTTTCTTACGTTTTTCTAGACTGTCTTTTACTTTCTGAATGCTATTTTCCACTAGGCCAAGTTTGTTTACAAAAAAACAGCATTCCTCTTTTAATGCAGCACAAAGGCCTCCTTGGTGTAAGAACAACAGGTCTAATCCCCTTCTGTTCTGTAGAACCACTTCTGCTAAGGAGGCGACCGAGTCTTTGAGATGTTCTAGACCTGTCTGAAGCTCTCGGAGATCTCTATCTATAGCAGCACTAAGTTGAGAATATTGCTGATTAGAGGTGACTAGGGAGGCTATCCCGGTACTGGCCCCCGCTAACCCAATTACAACAGCAAGTGAAATGGCGGTCAGGGGTTCCCTTTTGGACCTGGCATGGGGGGAGGTGCCCGTGTTCCAAAAAGACAGAAGGTCCTCAGGCGGGCAAATGGTAATGTGAGGGAGGAGCGTGACGAGAACACAAAAGTCATGGGAGGAGATGAATGTTTGAGAAGGGACAAAGGTGGTGAGCCCAGAGGAACAAGCGAAGTAAGACCCATTTGGGGCAGCCACATATATGTAAGAAGAGTTGATTTCTATTGTTGTATTACAAACAGGCTCAAGGGCGAGAGGGAGGGGTTGTCGCGGAGTTGTTATACAAAACCCGAGGCCAGTAATCTTACTCAGAGTAAATCCTTTTGTTGAGCCTGTGTTCCATCGGAGACTAGAGGGGCTGTTGGTAAATGTCAGGTCTCCTCGGCGGGCTATGCCCTCATAGAAGGGTGGCATGGCTGAGTAACAGATCCAGCATTCCTTTTCTCGGGTGTAATTAAGATTGTGGAGAGCATGTGCTGAGGCGTATACAAGAGAAAGTAATAACTGAGAAGAGGACGAGGGACTAGTAGGTAAGGTAGGTCTGGGAATAGTAGAGGCAGGAGGTAATTTAGAGGATACAGGGACCATAGAACGGGGGGTTCTGAGGAGGGGGGGGTAGATTTCTTTTTTGAGCACGGTGTTGTGGCCTATGGTTGTTGTTGGGTATTGGCTAGGAGCTTCCTTCCTAAGTTTTATAGTGAAGGATAGGCCATCATCATTCCGTTCTTTGTACAGTCTTAGGCCCCATGAGACACCCCGAGTCCATTCTCTATGTTTTTTGCCTGAGTCAGTGAATTGGATACGCAGGGGGTGACACCATCCTGCACACTCTGGTAAGTTTGTCCATCCTGCACTTCCCGGTTTGTGGTGCGTATAGTTAGCATTTACAGTAATAAAATCCCACGAGGAAGAGGGACCCCAATGAGTATCTCCTGTTGTTTCACACCCCCAACTACGGCAGTAATAATCAGCTAAGCCACCGCATTTCAAATTCCAAGAACGGTCTCTATGATAACCGGGGCAGACATAGAAGGTGATCGTTCTCAACATGCTTCTCCTGCTATGCGCACCACAACCTCCCCATGGGTCAAGACCAAGTCTCCCCGGAGGGGAGGGAGAGGAGGGGGCCTTATGTTGGTCATAATATCCTTCTAAGTCCCAATTGGCCGGAGCCCCCAGGGCTAATTTACAAAGGTCTGGATATAATATGGGCCACCAGACCTCGTGAGTTTAGACGTACTCCAAATAACATCACCTGCGCCATTACTGACTGTCCAAGTATAGTTCATGATGGTATATTGTGCTGTGGCAATTCGAACTATGTCCCAGGCCAGGAGGGGGATCAGCAGGGCGCAAACCGGAGTCATCTGAAAAAGAGCAGAGGAGAAACATAACCTCAGGGGAGGTCTCTGGGTGAATTAAGGGGTTTTATTAAGCGTTCTGGGAGCCATCTAGCATTTTGAGCTTGGGAGTCATAAATACAGGCATGTCCTTTCCCCATATAAGGACAGGGTCTGGACCATGCCATTGGTTGGTTATTGGGTGTCTCCACTTTGCTTGCGCATAATTGTTTGCTGTGGAGGGGTGCCAAAGGCGATCTGCTGCAGACTTTCCTTCTGCATCAAGAGTTAAGAAGTTCAGCACAAAAAGTGCATGGGTAATAAGGTTTTAGAATTGCCAGCGCGAGGATATAGAATTTCAGTGCCTGATTGTAATTTTGAAATCATCCTTTTCAGAGTTTGATGGGCCCTTTTGACAATACCTTGGCCTTGAGGATTATATGGAATCCCTGTAATGTGTTTGATACCCATGTGTGCACAGAATTGTTTAAAAGAGGTACTAGTATATCCTGGCCCATTATCGGTTTTAAGAATTTTGGGCTTAGGTGTGGTAGCCAGAGAAGCCATGATATGATAGATAACATGCTTAGAGGCTTCCCCTGTCTGTAAGGAGGCAAAGATAAATCCACTAAATGTGTCAATAGAGACATGAATATATTTGAGTTTACCAAAGGATGGGAAATGGGTGACATCCATCTGCCAGAGGTCACCAGGGATAAGGCCACGGGGGTTGATTCCTAATTGTTGTTCAGGTAGCTGGACTAAACAGCCTGGGCACTGTTTTACAATTTGTCTGGCTTGTTCTCTTGTGAGCCCAAACTGCAGGCGGAGTGTTTGAGCATTGAGATGGTGTAACTCATGGGCCTTAATGGCCGCAGCCACAGGAGGCACGGGGGTCATAGCTGCTGCGATAGTGGCATCCCTGGTCGCTTGATCAACAGCATCATTGCCTTCAGCGAGAGGACCCGGAAGGTCAGAATGAGCCCTGATATGACCGATAAAAAAGGGTTCTGTTCGATCAAGGATGAGCATTTGGATTTTTGAAAATAAAGGAGAGGCGTTGGTGGAGGGTTTGATATAAGGGACAGTTTCAAGTAAAGGGATAGAGTTGGCAATATAGGCACTATCAGTGTAAATATTTAGGGGACCCGTAAATCTTTCAAAAGCCCAAATGACCACAGAGAGCTCTACCAATTGGGCTGAGGCATAGGGGGTTTGAAATGATGTAAGTTTCCCATCTGCTTTAACCGCTGCTTTACCTGTGGAGGACCCATCAGTGAATATAAGGTGAGCATTCTTGAGTGGAGAAGTCCTAGTAATGTGGGGGAAAACCATGGGAGTGCGTTTGAGAAAATGAATAAGCTTGTCTGAAGGGAAGTGATTGGAGATAGTTCCCATGAAGGAAACGGAAGCCGTTGCCCAGTCATCACTATTTTGTTGAAGCCATTGTATCTGTGTTGTTGTATATGGGCAGGCAATATGATCGGGCTCTTTCTCGAAGATCTTTATGGAGAGGATTCGTCCTTCTTTCATGAGGTCTGCAGTTAATTGGAGATAGGTGGGGAGAATTTTGTTGGATGTGGCAGGGCCATGAACCCAGTATAGAGGACATTTTTGCCATAACAAGCCCGTGGGGGAAAGAGTGGTGGGAAATAAAAGGAGCCAGAGTGGGTCCTGTGGGTTGAAATAGCCAATTTTCTGATTGTCAATAGCCTTTTCTACCTTTTTTAGTGCGATTTTCCCTTCTTGTGTCAGATGTCTGAATGATGTAGGGTCAGAATCGCCTTTTAAAATGTCAAATAAGGGTTTTAGGTCTCCTGTGGTGAGTTTCAGGTAGGGTCGTAACCAGTTTATATCCCCCAATAATTTTTGGAAATCATTGAGTGTGCAAAGATTGTCAATACGAATCTGAGCTTTTTGGGTGGTGATTCCGTTAGACTGTAGTTCAAAACCAAGAAAAAAATGAGGGGAGGTCAATTGAACTTTTTCAGGAGAAATATAGAGGCCCCTGGCTCCTAGGTCTGAAATTAAGTTCTGAGAAATGATGGACAACTCCTGCTCCAAGGGGCCAGCAAGGAGAATGTCATCCATGTAATGGATTATATACAAGTGAGGGTATCGGAGCCGGAAAGGGTCAATGGTTTGGGCCACATACTTTTGACAAAGGGTGGGGCTGTTGGTCATGCCTTGGGGAAGGACTTTCCACTGGAACCGCGGGAAGGGTCCTATGCAATTGGTGATAGGGATAGTGAAGGCAAAACGTTTAGAATCCTCAGGGTGCAAAGGTATGGAAAAGAAACAATCTTTGAGGTCAATAACAATTTTATGGAAACCGGCAGGAATAGCTATGGGGGCGGGTAGCCCTGGTTGCAGGGGGCCCATAGGGATCATGGTTTTATTGACGGCCCTTAAGTCGTGGAGAAGCCTCCAGGTACCTGACCTCTTTTTAATAACAAAAATGGGTGTATTCCATGGGGAGGTGGAGGGTACAATGTGTCCCGCAGTAAGTTGTTCTTGAACTAGTTTTAAGGCAGCCTCAAGTTTTTCTTTAGGAAGAGGCCACTGGTCAACCCAGACGGGGCTGTCAGATTTCCACGAGATTTTGTCTGCCTGGAAGGCAGGGGGACCAGTGGCCCTTATGAAAAATGGTGCGGGAAGCCGAGGCCAGCGCGCCCAAGTTTGGGTTGTAAATGTAATGGCTGAGTGTTGCCTTGATTATATTTACCCAACCCTTGTTGGGGGAGAAAGCCTTGGGCAAGCATTTGCTTAGTGACGACAGAGTTAGGGCTGCACATGATAACCCCCATTTGTGAGAGTATATCTCTTCCCCAGAGATTAATTGGGAGATTGGGGACTACAAAGGGGCAAACCGTTCCTTTATTGCCCTCTATGTCTTCCCAGTGCAGTAGCTGAGAAGACTGCATAACATTGGAGGTTTGGCCTATGCCTTGCAGATGAGTAAGCGACGGCTGCAGAGGCCAGCCGAGGGCCAGTGGGTGGTAGATATAACGGTTGAGTTGGCCCCTGAATCTAAAAGGCCTGAAAAAGAACGTCCCTGAATCTTAAGCGTCAGTGTGGGGCGCTCTTGAGATAGGGCTTTAGCCCAGTAAATATCTGAGGATCCAGGGGTAGACCTTCCTCTTTGTTCTGATAGTGCAGGAAAAGTGGTGTCAAGAGGAAGGGGCAAGGCTTGGGCTAAGCTCTGATTGGGTTGAATATCAATGGTGCTATTAGCAGCTGAAGCAATGATCTTAATTTCCCCTTTATAATCATTGTCGACCAGTGTGGGGTGTATGATTATCCCCTGAAAGGTGGAGGAGGCGCGGCCAATGATAAGAAAAAAGGAGTTAGGGGGTGGGGGCCATAGGTGCCCGTGGGGATGGGCTGAGGACCCTCCTCAGGTTTTAATATTGTGTGGGCGGTGGCAGACAAGTCCACCCCTGCGCTCCCTGCAGTTGCCCGGTATAGTTGGGGGAGGGCAGGTTGGTCCCCGTGGCTGGCTGTGCAGATCCTTGAGGGGTCCGGGGTTGACCCCACTTGCCGTTTCCCGAAGGAGGGGGAATAGGATTCCTGGCCATGTCATGTGTGGATCGGCAAGTATTGGCCCAGTGAAAGCCCTTTTTGCACTTGGGGCAAGGGGTGGTAGGGGCCGCGCGATGGGCAGGATTAGCGGCGAGGTTTGTTGGACATTGTTTAGCAAAGTGTCCTTCCATGCCGCATTTGAAACATGTTCTAGGAGCCCCGGGATTTTGAAACGCGGCGCTGATAGCCAGGGGAACTGCCTGAGACGTTTTCGTAGAGACAGGGTCAATATCTCTACAGAGCTTAATCATATCATTTAAGGTTTTTTCCCTCCACTGACCATGAAGCGCGGCACGGCAGGGTGCATTAGCATTCTCATAGGCTAATCTCTTAACAATTTGATCATTAGCTGCTTCTGCTCCCAATGTCCGTTCAGCAGTTTCAAGCAATCTACTAACAAATTCAGAAAAGTCTTCTTGGTTTCCCTGCAAGACTTTATTTAGGGGCGCGAAGGGTGACCCTGTTGGAGGGAGGGCCCTCCAAGCGCCGGTAGCAGCCGCAGCCGTTTGTGCCAGAAGTCCCAGGGGCAAGTGCCATTGTTTAGATTCAGCAGCATATTTGCCTTGGCCCGCTATCTTATCAAATATCCACGATTTTGTGGAAGCAGTTTTGAGGTTAATTTTTTGAGCTGCTTCGCATCTATCAAAAAATTCGGCTTTCCAGAAGAGGAACTGTCCTCTAGATAGTGCTGCCTGAATCACTCTTATCCATTCTCCGGGTAGTAAATACCCTCCTTGTCCGATTGCTTCAAGAGCAGACAAGGTGAAGGGGGCATTAGGGCCATAAGTCTTCACTGCTGAATGCAAATCTTTTATGCTTTTGAATTTTGTATTTTTGAATTTACCACCTTCTCCTTCATCAATTTCAGCTTCACTATCATGATCACTACCTTCTGTTATTCCCTCTTCTTCCCCCAAAGCTTCCGCCTCCCCTTCATCCCCACCTTCCTCCTTTGTCTCCTTTGATGCTATTAAAGTTTTCTGGCTTCTTAACACAGGAAAAGCAAGCTGTGCAGGGGCGGGGTTTTTAATTCTTGTGAGTGAGGGGGGATTTTTCTTATTCCTCAATGGTCTCCCTGCTTTGGGTAATTGTCTCTGATACCCTGACACAGGGAGGGAGAGAGTTCTTTTTAAAGATTGTTGTAATGCCGAGAGTTCGTTCGTCATTTGTAAATATTGAGTTTGTAAGTCTAGAACTTCTCGAAGGTTTTTTACTCTTTCAGTTAAGTCTTGCCTAGCTGTAGTGAGATCAATGACCAGGGCATTAAATGTCGGAGCGGTAATAAAAGGCAAGTTGTGAGGAGGTGGAATATACCCTGCGGCCTCGCTTTCAAATTCAGCAACGTCTGAGGCGCTAAGGGCATTCTGAGTTTCACTTTCCATTTTTGCAGGGAGTTTAGGTTCGGCAGCAGGGAAGACGGGGTATGCGAGATTGCTTTCTACGGGGGGAGTCCCTTCTTTGGGAAGTGGAGGGTAGATAGACTTGACGGAAGAGATCTCAATGATCCCTGACTTGTCGGGAGGGGTCTCAATGATCCCTGACTTGTCGGGAGGGGTCTCAATGATCCCTGACTTGTCGGGAGGGATCTCAATGATCCCTGACGAGGACTTGTCGGGAGGGGTCTCAATGATCCCTGACTTGTCGGGAGGGATCTCAATGATCCCTGACGAGGACTTGTCGGGAGGGGTCTCAATGATCCCTGACGGAGGTTGCAAAGACGGCTTCCCTGTCTTTTGGAGAGACTGGGTAGATGCCGCACGAGACAATGGGCGGAGACAGGACTCTGCAGAGATGAGTAACTGTCTTGGACCCCCGTCAAGGGAGGCACATTCTACAATGTCACTGATCAGTTTCCAATAGGAAAGAACCTGAACGGGTACGGATTCGGGCCCTTCGGTTTTCAATTTGTTATTAAGGTCTCGGCCCACCTTTTGCCACTTAGCAGGGTGGATTTCAGGGCCGTTGATAATGAACCAGGGACAGGCCTTATCAATGAAAAGAAAAAAACGGACAAGATCCTTTTTTTTTGATTTTTACTCCTCTTTCTCTAAGGCTACCTTTGAGATCTTTAATGAAAGCCTGTTATTTAGATAAGCTAGTCCCCATGGCTGCGGCAGATTCTTACTCACCTTTCAGTTGCGGGGCTCTCCGTGGAGCGGTCTGCGGGGCTCTCTGTGGAGCGATCGATTGCGGGGCTCTCTGTGGAGCGGTCTCGTAGCGGGTCCGGACGGATTTCTTCTTAATCTGCCGGGCAAATGTCCAGCCTCGGGGCCCCATGTTTGGGCGCCAAATGACCCGTCCACCAGGTCATCAAAGTGTGGCTCCTGAGGTGGACATTTGTCTGTAAGGCTAGGCCTGAAAAGGGATGGGGTTAGAAATGAGGAGGGAGACAAGTTGGGGTGGAACAAAGTCTCAGTTTAATGAATGAAGAGGGTCTAGTTAAATACATTTCTGAATGGGGGGTTGCAATGTAAAGAATGTCACACCAGATGTGTGGCAGACATCCTGGAGACATCCTAATCATTATCTTCTTCCTGGGCTGATAAGGCCAATTTCCTGGGACACACATCATCTTGTCTCAGGAGTTTAGGATGTATAGTTTGTTTACGATAAGGTTTTAGCTTCAGAATTTATGTGCAGGCAATTACATTCTTCTTTAGCTCTTTGATTCCAAGGACATGGTCTCTGGCAGACTCTTTTATGGGATAACAAGAACAATGACATAATGGGGGAGGTACCTGGGATGATACAATGGAGGAAGGTACTGGAAAGGCTACTGATATTCTAATGACATCTAAAATGGATAAATCTTTATCCTGTCAAACATCAAGAAGGAATGTTTATAACCTAAAGATATAAAACCTTTATATCATCATTTAAGAGGGAATGATTATAGCCTGGGGTTTTGGTACTGAGCAACTGAGGTAAACCTTATCTCATCAAATATCAAGAGAGGAAGGTTATAATCTGAGGCAGAATAACTAAATAGTACAATGGGGAAACTAGGTCAGGACATCAAACGGGAACTTTGGCACAACACTTCCTTGAGATAAGAAGTTCTGTTTTGACATGCAATATGTAATGTGTATACTAAGCCAGAAATAAACATCTTGATTACTCTTCAGAAGGTATAAAAAGCTCTTAGATCAAAGCTGTTAATTCACATTTCTTCAGCCAATAAGGTCAAGAACAGAGCATGCATAAAAAAAGTACCAAAAGACAAAGTGATTTCCTGAAGGAAACTAAATAATTGCTAGGTACTACAGCACAAGCAAGACTCTTCCACTAAGGACAGATATATCCAAAATCCAGATGGTCCTGAAACAAAGGAGATGTGAGACCAAGACAGAAAGACTTTTGAGATGAAATACACCCAGATACAATAAACCATAACATGGAGATAATAATATATAATACTTTCAGAGTTAAATAGGTGGCAAAATATGAGAGTGTTGGACCAGAAAGACTTAAATTAGAATTCTGCTTCAATTACTAGTATTGTGACCCTGGACAAGTATTTTAGCATTTCTAGGCCTCAGATTCTTCGTCAAAATGCAATAATAGTAGCACCTATCTCACAGTGCTGTTGTGAGAATCACATGAAACAACATATGTAAAGTATTTTGTAAGTGCTAGCTATTATTATGATAATTATTTCACAAATTAAGACTTATGAAAGCTCTCTTTTTAATTTTGAATGAAAAACCCAGGAGAATGAGATTTTTCCAAAGTACTCCATAATGATTGCAATACCTCCATTCCTGTACACCAAGCCCCCACTTGGTCATGGTTTGGACCCTAATTGCCTCAGAGTCAATGTAAATGGCAATTGTTTCTATTTTGGCTAGAAATCCTGAGGTTTTTCTCCTTCCAGATTGATTTTTTTTTTTTTTTGACCAGGTTAAAGACTATTTGTTGTCTTATTTCTTTCTTACCGGGCCTTAATCAGTCTAATTGAGACGTGGTAAGAACCTTAGCTTAAAAAGGCTAAGTCTCCCACTACATCCAGGGCTATTTCTAATCTTCTTGATTTATTTTTGGCCACTGGTCCAAGAAACTGTAGAAGGGAAAGTGAGACTGGTGACTTCCTTTTCACTTCAATCCAGTTTACTAGTAATTCATGGCATCATCTTTCTGATGGTCCTCTTTAAGAACTGATGTAGCACAGGAACTTTAACCATTCCAACTTGGTTCCATTGTTAGGAATGCTATGGAAGTTTAAATCAAGCCCATTCTATTCTCAAAGTCACACCAAAGGTGGATCAAACTTCTGAGACTCTTGTTAGCATATCTAAAAGCATACTTGACTCCTCTGATCTCAGATCTTGCAGTTGCTCATGTGGAACTAAAAGCACGCAAGTTTGTTTTCAACTAGGATCCACCCTAAATCTCTACATCCCACCATTACTCTCTGATCTATTAAAAAAAGCTCTTTACTATAGCCGGTTGCTAAATCATTTTGATTTTGCCTGTGAACCTTTGTAACTATGATAATGCCTGTTGTGAATTCTTCATATTCCAAACTTCTCTTTCATCTTCTGGTACTTTATAGGAACCTCTGTGAAAAGAATTCCCTCACTGAGGACCCAACTAGAACTGGTCAGTTGGGCAATAATTTCTTTTTCTTTTCCTCTCTCCCTCCCGTCTTTCTTTTATTCCTTTCTTCCTCCCCCTCCCTCTCTCAATTTCTTTTTTCTTCCTCCCTCCTTCCTTCCTTCCTTCCTTCCTCCTGTAATGCCAGAGAACCTGAGGCAGGAGAGAGATTAGAGAACAATTTAATAATTTATTTGAAAGGGAGAGATTTACTGGGACCAAATGGATCCATGGTTTGGTCCCAGGGCTGAATGAGACTATTGTCTCCAAGAATCCAGCAAGAAATGTGGGTAACAAGAACGATGACATAATGGGGGAGGTACCTGGATGGGGATGATCTAATGAGGATGACCTAATGTGGGGAAGCACCTAGGATGACATAATGAAGGAGGTACCAGAGAGGCTCCTGATATTCTAATGATGTCTAAAATTCATAGACCTTGATCCCATCAAACATTAAGAAGGAATGATTATAGTCTGAAGATATAAGACCTTTATCCTATCAAACATTAAGAGGGAATGATTATAGCCTGGGGTTTTTGGGGCAGAATAACTGAAGACAATTAGGGAAACTGGGTCAGGACATTAAAGAGAAGTGTGGCACAACACTCTTTCCTTCCTTCCTTCCTCCCTCCCTCCCTCTCACCTTCCTCTCTCTCTCTCTCTCTCTCTCTCTCTCTCTCTCTCTTTCTTTCTTTCTTCCCATTGCACCTACTCCTTTGAGGAAACAAAAGCAGGGATTTGGGGAAAACATTCTTGGGTATTTATCCTAGGAAAAACTGTTTGGATAAGAAGCATTTATGAGAGCCTCACCTACCTCCTCTCCCTACCCCTTCTCCCTCCTCTCCCCCTCCCCCCCAGCCTTCCTTTAGATGGGTTTCTGGTTACTGTTACTGCCCCTAGAAACCTCCATATTAACTCCATTTTTGTTTTTTGTTTTTGTCTTTTTCTCATATTTAGTCCTTGTATTTTTAATATATTTGTGAGAGTTGCTTCTTCCAGACTCTGAGTCATGAAATTCCAACCAGTTGGTCATCCTGAAATGACTTGATTCTGACGCTGCTGCCACCACCTACAAGTCACTTGTCTCTCCTCTTCAGTCTGGATCCCAATGGGCAGGGCTGACTCTACACCCCTTGTCAGCCTGAAGCAGCTCCAGAATATAAGACTTTTGTCCCTTTGTCCCAAATGAATCTGGGGTCCAGACTGCTTGAGGTGGGAATGATGTGACAATGGCCCTGAAGTCCCTGGGCCTCCACAGTGCTGTAGTTCTATGGCTGCCAGACACCAATGATCCCTATTCCCAAAGCCAGAAGATGAGGTCTTAAATCCTGGGAGGCAGGAAATTAGTGAAGTTATAGGAAATGATGTGGCCCGCAGGAAGTGGACACTATCCATTGAAAAGGCTTGGGTCTTTTCCTATCTAACAGAGTGTTCTACTTCCTGCTAGCACAGGTTGAGCAGAAGCTGGGATGCCTCCTGAGTGTGCTGGGCCTCTTCCTGTAGGGACTAAATAAATGCTTTCTCTTTGTACCTGAAGATATCTCTGATTAGTTAATTTGGGGGTCTAGCACCCATTCCACACAAATCCAGTTCACTTGCTTGTCATGGCATCACCTTTCTGATGTTATGGTCCTCTTCAAGAACAAAGGACAAACAACAACAAGAGGTACACACTATGAATTTCACATAACTTCATGATTTATCTGCTGTGTTTAATCTTTAATATTCCAAACTTCTCTTTCACCTTCTGGTACTTTATAGGAAACTCTGTGAATAGAATTCCCTCACTGAGGACCCAACTAGAAGTGGTCAGTTGGGCAATAATTTCTTTTTTTTTTCTTCCTCTCTCCCTCCCTTCTTTCTTTTATTCCTTTCTTCCTTCCCCTCCCTCTAGACTTAGAAATAGATATATTACCATAAGCACAGATCAAAAGGCTCCAGCATTAGCATTCATGGTGATATAATTGATAGTATAGGGTCCCCTTTAGGAAAGAGTCTTGCAATCAAAACTGTTTGACTGAATGGCCATAGAGATAATTGTGAAGTTGCATGAATAATTTTGATGTAGTATAGCTTCTAGGGAAATATAGTGGTAGTTTTAGGGTCTCCTGACTTTTGGAGGGAGGGGGGGCTTATATCCTAACAATAAATCAGTAGTTCTAAATCTTCTGGCTTTGGAAACTCCCATACCCAATCTGTCTGATTTTGACCATTCCTTAGATAGCTTCTGGCCTCAGGAAACTCCCACAACCCAATCTGCCTAATTCCTTGCTGATTGGTAATCTTATCAGTAAAAATCTGGTCAACGAAGTTCACTCCTTCCAGAGACCATGCCTTCCTACCTATGAGCCATAGAATTAGCATATCCACCATTGAAAGCTATATAAATGTATCTCCTTGCTTCTGTTTCTCTGTGGAATTCTCTTAGAATTCCAGCTCCTTTTGTAATGATGTTATAATTACTATTGCAATAAAACTCTGCCCCTCGACTAGGAGATGGGTTCAAGCCTGCAAATTTTTTGAGACTCATGACACTGGTCTGGGACCCCAAGTTTTTGGGCTTCCCCTTTCCTATCCTCAACAATTTGACAATTCAGACATCAATGATTTACTAAAAAAAGTTATGCTTGCATAACAATCAAGTGCCTCAAGACTATCTGATATTTTGCCCTTACATGCTCAGGAACTGTATTGTTGATTTGTAAAAAAAATTAAGGCCCAGGACCAACTTTGTTTATCTTCTGAGTGGTAGGTATAGACTGTTTTTCTTAAGTTTTCTTTTTATGTTTATGTTTGTTTTTTTCATGAATCAATCTTTCTTATCATTTACCTTCAACCTACTTTTGAGAAGGCAGACTGGAACTACTTCCCTCCTAGTTCTTATCACTTTTCCTTAAAGATGGGTCATATCAGGAGAAATAAATCATGTAACAAACTAGACACAGATTTATAGGCATACATGCCCAATAATGAAGTAGCCAGTGAACTCCTGTTTTTGTTGATGGATATTGTGATACACATTGTTTCTGTCCTAGAACATGTTATTCCCTCTCCCACCCTTACTTAATAAACCCCAGTGGCTTCCTATCAGCTCTGGGAATAAATCTAAAATCTCCCTTTGTAATCTAGCTGCTTTCCTTCCCATGCTCATACCTTTTCTGTCTTCTTACACCTATACACTCCACCCCAGCCCTGATACTCTGTTCCTGACAATGACTTTTTGCCTGTTCTATAAACAAGATATTGTATTTCTGGACTCTGGGTATTTCTTTGATTGTCTCCTATGCTGGAATACTGTCTCTCCTCATTTTTACCTTCTGACTTCTTTCATATCCTAGCTAAAATCCTATCTTCTACAGGAAGTCTTTCATAATTAGTGTTTTTCCTCTGTTGACTATTCTCTATTTATCTTTTATCTGGTTTGTACATAGTTGTTTACATGTTGTCTGCCCCATTTGATTATAACTCCTTAAGAGCTAGACTTGTCTTTTGCTTTTCTTTGTATTCTCAGTCCTTAAGTGTTGATGATTTTCTTCTTTTAAAATATAATATGATGGTTCTTTCTGGGAGAGAGCAGGCTTCTTGGGTAGGTTTTCTGGAGGCAGCCTTAGTTTCAGTTGAAAGTAATAATCACCCAAATGCAGCCAGGTGCTGAAAGTTCAGATCTTTTATTGTGTCCTTCAATATAGCCCGGTTAGTTTTTCTTAGAGGCCTCTCTCTCTCCTTGGTTCTAAGAGCTCTTGCAGCTTTGTCCTTTGCTTCTGCCTCTGCTTTCTTCAACCACCAGCCAGACAAGTGGAAAATGGAATGAATCTCTCTTGCCTCTGAGAGAGGGCTTCTGGCTCTCAATCTCCCAGAGTGCTCTGTGTCTGTCCCAGCATGCTCCTCTCCAATCTAATTCAGCTGAACTCTCTTAATTGGGCCTGTGCTTTCTTCTTATATATCAGAAAGAGAGAGATTATGGGTTTTCTCCTATAGTGCTCTCTGGCCCTAAGAGCTTCAAAGGAGGTGTGAATTCGGAAACCCTGAAATTTCCCAAACATATGAACTCCAATGAGTAAAGGTGTGAACACAAGCATTGAATCAATTAGTTCTACTTAGTACCTTGTTTCAGGTTCTGGCCCAAAACATCTCCTTGTAACCATGCTAAATTAGAGAATTATTGTCTCTATCAACTCTAATGACTTAACAGTTTGTAAAGATTCCAACACTTAAGCACAGTGCCAGGCAAATAGTAGGCACTTAATAAAACCTTGAAACAACTAGGAGGTGCAGAGGATAGAGAGCACCACCTCTGCAGGAAGACTCATCTTTATGAGTTCAGATCTGACCTCAGACATTTGCTAGCTGTCTGAACCCTGTATCCTCAGATCTTAAGCACTGAAGGCTCACTTAACCATACTTGCTTCAGTTTTGTCATCCATAAAATGAGCTGGAAAGGGAAATGTTAAACCATTTTGTTATCTTTGCAAGAAAACCCCAAATGGCATCACAAAGATTAAGATATGAATGAAACAGTTGAATGACAAGAAAAAAATGCTTCCTGATAGACAGAACTCATATTTTATTAAAACTCAGAGATAGAAAAATTAATTTGCAATGCAATTGGCATATCAAAAAAGTCACCAAAACAAAGTGGGGAAGGAGCCCATTCTGTTCACCTACATGTATCAGACACAAGGATAGTATAGAATCACTCTCTATGAGCATGACACTCAGGAAATGAGCTTTCTGGATACTGTCCAATCACCCACATGTTGCCTTTGGGAACATTTCTTGTCCCAAGATAAAAGGAATGGGAAAGAAGGTCAGCTTCACATAAGAGTAGTGTTTGTACAACATGACACATATTTGAAGTCAATGCACTTTGAACCACACTTTAGTTAAGTAAGCTAAGACCTAGAAATGACTATGATTAATGGTTTGCCTCTTCAGGATTAGTGAAATTGAAATGCTAGCCTTCTGATTTTCCATTAATTTTATGTATTATTTAATAAATAGTTTTAGCCTTGTAACTATAAGTGTTTTTGGTATGGTCATTTACAAAACTTTGTTAGTCAAACTCAAATATTGATTAGCTATTTCATCAGCTTGATTCAGTACTTAAATCCACTACAACCTCCTTACCCTATTTTTAGCCCTAACTATAAACATAAAATCAATGAAAAGAAGTAGTATTTTGTTAACATCATTAATTTATTACCAGACTTACAAATCAATAACTACTTGGCATTCTGGTAATCAACTCTAATACACAAGAACTACATTTTCAAAAATAAAGAAAAAAATGGTATAAATTGAGCAAGTTGTTTGGTCTCTGGTCTCCTTGTCATAGCTATTAATGTGTGTACATATGCACATGCATGCAATTTTAGAACAGCAAATAATAGTGGAAATTAAGTGAAATCACATTGGTGCCATCTTATTAGTAGTAGTATATCTTTTTATCAACAAAACATATGCATGGGTAATTTTTCAACATTGACCCTTGCAAATACTTCAGTTCCAACTTTTCCCCTCCTTCCCTCCACCCCCCCCTCTAAATGAAAGACAGTCCCATACATGTCAAACATGTTAATATGTATCCATATTTATACAGTTATCTTGTTGTACAAGAAAAATCAGATTTAGAAAGAAGGTAAAAATAACCTGGGAAGAAAAACAAAAATGCAAACAAATAACAGCAGAAAAAGTGCAAATACTATGTTGTGGTCCACACTCATTTCCCAGTGTTCTTTCACTAAGTGTAGCTGGTTCTGTTCATCACTGATCAATTAGAACTGATTTGGATCCTCTCATTGATGAGGATAGCTACTCCCATCAGAATACATCCTCATACAGTTTCATTGTTGAAGTGTATAATGATTTCCTGGTTCTGCTCATTTCACTAGCATTAGTTCATGTAAGTCTCTCCAATCCTCTCTGTATTCATCCTCTTGGTCATTACATTGATGCCATCTTGTGAATCAATTCTAGAGCTAGCCAAGATGCCTTGCTATTCGATTATGAGTCTAGTCCAATTTCTATATTGTGTGAAAATTATTTAGTTGTGAGAATTATGTGAAAACTTTATTGCATTATTTGAACCTATCCCTGCATGGTTGGAAAACTGAACCACCTTTACTTGTTGCTTAGAGACCCTTAACTAAAGACCTACATTATATTGACTAGAAACCTGGTCAGATTCAAAGATTTATGTAAAAAATTTTCTCATAATTATACATCCCAAGCAATCCATACATCTGAAAATTGGCCCCATATTAGTTAAATCAGTTGTTGTTTTATGTTGCTTTGATTGAACACAAACACTTGGGGAAAGTCAGACATTTCTTTTCCTGATTTCAAGGAATTCTTACCTGTTCACTCTCCTTCTCCTAACTTGGAAAATCCCTTTTCTTTCTCTTAATTAGAAATCATATTACCCAATTTTTCATCCTGGCTAACTGTTTTTCTTTTAATTTACCAGTCTTATTTGATTAATTGTCTATAATGCATAAAAACATGTTTCCTCTCTCTGTATTCAGGGCCAAGTGACAAAGCTGAGGAAAACCTGATCCTAATTTGCAATGCAATTGGCAATCATTACTTAATTAGCCAATATTCTTGGGAACTTGAATATTTCCTCAGTCATTTCATCTTTTACCTGCTACAATACATACATATATAAAATGGTCCAGTCTATGTCGATATCTGTTCTTTTATCCATTTCCCATTTTAAATAGGCCAAATTAGACATGCCTCAATTTCAAATGATCTCATTTTTGTTCCTTTTTTTTTTTTTTCTCAGAAAGCATTGAATTCAACTCCTTCATTTTGTAAATGAGGAATATAGGATATGCAGAGAAGTTAAGCAGCTGGCTCAAGATCATACACATGTAATATGTGGGACTAAAATACAGGTTTTCTGATCAATCTTTCCCTATAGTATGAAGAAACAGAATGTTATCCAAAGTCATTCATCTTCATTTCCATTGTTGTACCAAAGTTCCCTTTTAATGTCCTGACCCAGTTTCTCCAATTGTCCTATTTAGTTATTCTGCCTCAAGTTTATAACCTTTCCTTCTTAATGTTTGATGAGATAAAGGTCTACCTCAGTTGCTCTGCCCCCAAACCCCAGGCTATAATCATTCCCTCTTAAATGGTTGATGAGATGAAGGTTTTATATCTTTAGGTTATAGATATTCCTCCTTAATGTTTGACAGGATAAAGGTTTATGCCTTTTAGACATCATTAGAATATCAGTAACCTCCCTCCATTAGGTTATCCTCACCTAGATGTGGTGTAATGCATAGTTTTTTGTAATGGGCTGAGGCTCGAGCTGATGCACTGAGGTCCCAAGCACGTGAGGCTAAATAGTAATTGGACCATACTCTATTAATATACATGCTTGGAGAAAGAATGGCCTCCCTCCCACTCTTTGTGCAAGTCCTGATGTGTTGTATAAGAAATGACGTTTTTGGTGGGTGGAGGCAGGGGAGGGAAGGGAAGTGGAAAGAGAGACTGCTGACTGGCGTCTTGTCACAGCTGCTCGCAGTGCTATCACGACGACCCTTCACCTCTGATCCCCCTCTGTTAGCTGGCTTCCTGTCGCAGCTGCCCATATTGCTATTGAAATCCTTCACCTCCGATTCACCTCTACTGAGAATAAAGATTGAAGATTTTTCCCTTAACCTGAATTTCTGACTCTGGTTGATTTTAAATATGTGGTCATCACATTTGGCGCCAAGTGTGGGAAGCAAGGACCCTACTTTCACTGAAGAAGTCTCCAGTGACCAGGAACTTAGGTGAGTATTGTAATAAACAAACAGGGAACTTATTTTCTTAAAGACTAAACTAGTAACTTTTTTTGGCTGAAATGGGACAGATCCTAGCTAAATATTCTCCATCTCCCACCCCCACTCCCATCCCCACCCCAACCCAGGAGTGGCTCTATAGAAAGCCTGCTTAAGCTGATAGAAGATCAAGGGCTATAACTTGGGAACAGACAGCTAGACTTTTTGGTACATTAAAATACACCTCCCCTTGGTTCTTAGAGGAAGAGCAAATCTCTCCAGATAATTGGACATTAATTGGGCAACAGCTCTCCGCATATTACAGTGAAAACGGTCCTCATTCAATTTCCATCGAGGCATTCAATTTATACAATATAATACAGTTGGCCTTAAGAAACCCTGTAAGTTGTAGAAGAAAAGGAAAAAACTCTAGGAATAGCCAAGTGGGGAAGCCTGAGATAAAGGAAGAAGACAAAGAACAGATTAATGACCATATCCCCACAGGGCATGGAGACTTAAGTGAGGCTCAAGGGTGTGGTGAATCTGAGGCAGCTTCAGCCCCACCTAAGGAGCAGGTAATTGACTCTCCTCAGTCAACTCCACCCTCCGGGATGGAGGGAGGAGGAGGAGTGGGGGGTGGGGGGGGCAGTGACAGCACCAGCACACCAGCACCTCTCCTTCAGCATCCAGCCGCTCCTATGACTAGATTGCAAAAGGGACTAATTAAGGCCAAAGCAGAAGGGAGAGATGTATTGGAATTTCAATACCACATTTTTCCTTTAATTCAACAGTTTAATTCTTCAGGTCAAGAAAGTAGAAAATACACTCCTTTTGATATAGAAATCCTCAAAGACCTGAAAAAGGCTTGCACGCTTTATGGGGCTACATCAGCTTATGTTAAGATGTTATTACAGAATTTGGCTTTTGAAATCTTATTTTGAAAACCCCTAATGACTGGAATCTATAGCAAGGATATGCCTAGAACCTGGATAAAACTACTTGTGGCTTTCTGAATATAGTGAGCTCTGTAGAATACAAGTCCAACAAAATAGTCAAAGTGGAGTTCATGCTGCACTCACCTACTAACAGTTGTAGGTTCCTATGCAGACGTCGCAGTACAGATTAATTATTCCATAGCAGCATATGAGCAAATTGCTGCTAATGCTATCAAAGCTTGGGCTTCTCTCCATAATAAAGATGACAAGGGTGGGGCCTTCACAAAAATAACACAAAGGCCAAATGAACTTTTTGCTGACTTTGTGGGACGTTTGCAGACAGCTCTCACAAGAACAAATGGGGAAAATTCAGTAACAGACATTTTGATAAGGCAACTTGCTAAGGAAAATGCTAATGAGTTTTGAAGAAGAATTATACTAGCTCCTTTAGAGGAATTCATAAAACGCTGTGCCACAGTGGGCACAAATGCCTTTTATAGCCAGGCTATGATGCAGACTTCCCAAAATCCGAATATGGAAAGACAGGATCCTTCTTGGCAAAGGAATTCTAGAGAAACTCGTAGATGCTTTCAGTGTGGAAAAGTTGGACATTTGAGAGCTCATTATTGATATGGAGATAGAATGAGAAGACAGGGTTAGAGAATAAAACCCAAAACCCCATGTCTAAAATGTAACCAAGGCTTTCACTGAGCCTCTGAATGTAGATTGACCCAGAGAAATGAGAGGCAGGGCCCAGCTCCAAGGTATCAATCAAAAGATAGGTGGGGCATGATAGCAGATGAGGTTACATCCAGAGAGTCTTTAGAAATTCAGGACTCTGATGTCATCAACCAACAGAAAAGCAATTAGGATTACAGTTGGGGAGGTTACAGGCCTTTTAACACAACAGGGCAGTCAGTGTCCAGTGCAAACAGCTCCACTATTTTTAGATAATCACCAGGTGACGTGAAGAGATCCAGAAAGTGATAAATAGAAGGGAATTAGATAGGTTAACTGCTTGGGGAAGAGGGTTTGCTTGTATTTTTACAGGAGGAGAAAGAATCAGTTGGGTGCCAATGAGCCATATTCGCCTTGTCCATCACAGAGAGATAGAGCAGACCCTTGAGACAAAGGAGAAGACCCAAGAAATTGGATTTCTGACTGGATGACCTCCTCAGAGGGTAGGATCACAGAGCTAAACTGACCTCCATCAGTGTTTCTCCCTGCCTGCTTCAGGTATCACTTCTTCAGTTTCTCTCTATCCAACACACCTAACATTCAGGACCTCATCAATCTGATATAGGTTAAATATGTTCAATTTTTAAAAATATATTTCCATATTTGTCAAGTTGTACAAGAAAAATAAAACCAAAAAAGAGGGGAAAAACATGAGAAACAAACAACAAAAAAAAAAGTGAAAATTCTAGGCTTTGATCCATATTCAGTCTTTATAGTTCTCTCTCTCTGGCTGTGGATTGCATTTTCCATCCAAGATTATTGGAATTGCCTTGAATCAACACATTATTGAGAAGAAGCATCACAGTTAATCATCACATAATCTTGTTATTGTTATTGTGTACAATGTTCTAGTTCTGCTCATTTCACTTAGTATCAGTTCATGTAGTCTTTCCAGGCTTTTCTGAAATCAGCCTGCTCATCATTTCTTATAGAACAACAATATACCATTACCTTCATATAGCACAACTTATTCAGTATCCTCAACTAATGGGCATCCGCTCAATTTCTAGTTCCTTACCACAACAAAAAGAGCTGTTACCAACATTTTTGTCACATGTGGGTTCTCTTCCCTTTTTTATTACTCTGCAATTCTTTTTTATTTTTGTTTTATTTTTGCTTTTTATTTTCAAAATATGTGCAAAGATAGTTTTCAGCATTCACCCTTACAAAATCTTGTGTTCCAAATTTTTTCTCCCTCCTTTCTCCCCACCTCTTTCTTAGATAGGAAGCAATTCAATATATGTTAAATATATATAATTATTTAAAATATATTTCCACAATTATTATGCTGCACAAGAAAAATCAGATCAAAAAGGGGAAAAAGGAGAAAAAAAATCAAGCAAACTACAATAAAAAAGGTGAAAACACTATGCTGTGATCCACACTCATTCTCCAGTCCTCTTCTTGGATGCAGATGGCTCTCTCCTTCACAAGTCTATTGAAATTGTCTGCTATTCTTTTAACTCATATCATTCTATCTAGCCAACCAATTTCCTCACTTCTTGATATGTATAAATATATATATTGGTATTTCTGCTATAAGTAGAGAGATTTGTTTCTCTTCTGCAAAGGAAAGAGAGAGAAAGAGAAACAGAGACAAATAGAGCAGAGATACAGATATCTATAGTATCAGAGGCTTTAGAGAGGTCAAGAATAATGAGGATTAAGAAAAGACATGTTTGGTAAATTTACCATGAAATAAACCTGGGAGCGATAAATGATAATTTAGATGATATATAGGCTCTCATTTAGACTGGTACAATGGGGTTAAATCTAACAAAATAAAACTCAATAGGAATAATTAGAGGCAGCTAGGTGGTATAATAGATAGAATGCCAGGCATAGACTCAGAAAGATCTGATTTGAAATTCTGTCTCAGACACTAGCTGTGTGACCTTGGATAAGTCACTTAACTCTATTTGGCTCAGTTTCATTGTCTGTCAAATGAAGTGTAGAAGAAAATGACTAACCGCTCCAGTATCTTTGCAAAGAAAACCTCCAAATAGGGTCATGAAACATCTAACAAAATTTACATGACCAAACAGCAACAGAAAAATAGGAATACTACTGTCATTCCAGTGTTCTCATCTGTAAGATAAAAGGGTTGAACTAAATGACCTTTGAGGGTCTTTCTAATTCTTGTTTCAGAGCTCTAAGATCCTTTGATAATAAACACAATATCCTATACTTTGGCATTATAAAAAAATACCTTTCTATATGAATGGAGGATAGAGTTGATCAGGCTTTGCTTGTAGAGAGAATTTGCTTTGAAAGGAAATTTAGAGCATCCCCATCATACTTTTACTCCCTTAAGGGATAAGACACAGACATAGCTCCATGTTGGGGAGGGTCTGTTTCTGGACACAATACAATAATAAAATAGTAAAAAAAAAAAGAATATAAGAGCAGGAGCATTTAGAGACCTTGCAGGAATCTCAGCTGAAGGATAACTAAGTATAGGGAGTGGTCCAGCTCTAGACCCAGCCTACCACCCTAACACACACTGGTGCCTTAATGTCCTAGTGCCCATCACCTGACCTTCAGATTACAAAATAGGAAAGCATGATTGGAGGGAAGGTCTTGTGAGGCAATTTCACACTCACACCCCATCCATAGAGGAACCATGGAAGGTGGATCATGAACTGGAACATAATGCACTTTAGAAGCTATCCTCCCACAGGGCTTTCTTTCAAATTATATCCTCATTCATATTCTGAAATTAAGGATCAGCCCTTGGGAAGGTCCAGGAGTCTAAAATATAAACTATATGAGGTTGATATAGGCATAGATATGCATGTATGTGTGTGTGTACACATAGTATATATCTATATCAGCCACTTATTTGCTGTAAGAATATCATAGCAAGGTC
Organism: Antechinus flavipes; assembly: GCF_016432865.1. Taxonomy (NCBI): domain Eukaryota; kingdom Metazoa; phylum Chordata; class Mammalia; order Dasyuromorphia; family Dasyuridae; genus Antechinus; species Antechinus flavipes. The sequence goes on along the minus strand of NC_067398.1, from coordinate 242,708,817 downwards.
CTTCCTCTACCCATCTACACCCTTATAATTTACAATAGTAGGATTTTTTTGTTTGTTTTTTTGGCAAGGCCCAGATTCACACAACTTGTAAGTGTGTCAAGAATTGAGACTGGATTTGAACTCAGTATTCCATCACTATGCCATCTAGCTGCTACTACAATTTATAATTTTATTGATGAGGTAGAATAGGCACCAGAAGTGGGAAACAGAAATAGTTTGGGGAAAGCAATATATTGAAAAAAATGTTATATGAAAATATTATAAAAGAGGTTCAGTTTGCAACATGGAACAACCATGATAAGACATCAATCACAGATTACAAAGTTATGATACTTATTATGTGAATTAACAAGGGGAAAGACAAATTCCCTAGTGGAACTCACAATTAAAGAGGAGGAAAGAGCCCTGGGGTGGGAAGGGGAGGAAGTACTATGAGATGGAGAGTCTCATATCATGTTTTAGTCCTGGAAAGGATTCAGCAAAAAAATTTTATCATAAGCATATCTTTTATAAGGGAAATCTAACATTAGGGTTTCTCAGGAGAGGAGGGGAAATAAAGGCTGGAACAAGGATGTATATTCAGATACTGAGACTACCTTGAAAATACTAACAAAGGCTGTCTGGGAAAGCCTGGACTCCCATCAAAGATATCTTAAAAATCCTTTTCAAGGCGGTCTGGGCACATTGATCTTTAACTAGGTAATAAGACAGTCTGAGAAGCTAAGTTCTTAGGATGAGCATTTTAGCATTTCCTGACAAGGAGAGAGTTAAGCTAGTTTCAAGATTCACATCATGGAGGGTTGTCTGGCACAATAAATAGTTAAGTTACTTGCCCAGGTGAACACAATCAGTGTGTAATAGAGGTGAATTTTGATCTTTGATTTTCATGACTGACAGACCAACTCTGCTTACCATGCCAGCAACCTCTTTAATTATCAAAAATAATTAAGTAAAATAGGAAACATACCAAGTATCCTATTTTCTCTTTCTGAGATAGACTCCTTAGCAATCTCATAATATTCCAGAGTGTCTGTGTCTCACCATGAACACTGATCTACCTCTCATCCCCATGGTAAGGGTGTGTTTCATGGTACTTGCCTCAGGTATAATTTATGGCACTTGTCCTAGGTGAAAAAAATGACTAGTTACAGATAGGCAGTTGGTAGCAAAGTGAATAGAGTGGAGTCAGGAAGATCAGAATTCAAATCTAGCCTAAGATAGTTACTAACTGCATGATCCTATCAGAAAGTTCATCTGGCTATCATCAGGCATACTAATTCCCAGACTATCCTGTTTGCTAGAGTAATTGTGTGAATGGAACTCCTTTATTAGCCTCCACTGTCTATTCCCCCAAATTCAGGGCATCTTTAAACAATCTTTGAGGTATTCTTTAACATATCTTTTAGACAGATCTGGGACCTGATTTGTCTGGTATTCTATCTAACTCCTTGATCCCTTTCTCTGAATTCCCACCTTTATTTCCTCTTCCCAAATGAGAAACCTCCATAAGCCATGTTTCACCTATAAAAGATCTGCTCATGATGAAGATCTTTGCTAAATTCTTTTCAGAACTAAGCCCACCATGAGGTATTCTCTCTCTTTCTCCCTTATAATGCCTTTCTCTTAATGGAGAATTTCTCCTTACTGTAAATAACTCTGGTTAGTCTACAAAACTCTTTTGTAGATCTAACCTACCAGTTAATGGTCTATTCAGGCTTTATTGAATATCCCTTTATTCAATTCCTTTCCTTAGTAATTCTATTGCTTTCCCAATTCTTTCATATTTGCCACTCCTGATTCCTATTTTACCTCTTATTTTGCCTGTAACCTTTTCTCCTAAATAAGCCTATCTTTTGTTTATTTTCACATATTTATTTCAAACTAGGAATTGCTACCCTGACCATACCACTGGGAAAGCCACTAAATGGCTTTCTGCCTCAGTTTCCTCATCTGGAAAATAGGCAAAATGTTAGCCCCAGTGTTATGAAAAAACATGAATAGTATTTAAAAAGAGCTTTGCAAACTTGAAAGTGAATGAATGGATAAAACATTAAGTGCTTATTATGTGCTAAGCACAGGGGATACAATTAGAACCCTTAGAGAGGCTTTGCTCTCAAGAAGGATAGAGGGAGGAAGGATAACACCCATGTAAGTACGTATATGAATGCTATCTATTATTATTAGAGCTCTGATGGAATGATGGCAGATCATTTTTAAAAGACCTCAGGATGGTTCAATATCAACTAATACTGTGATATGATAACAACAACAAAGCATATACGTGATCTTAACTTCCACTAATCTAAGTCAATATGATAGAGAAAATAAATTCTTTTTTTCTTCTGCCCTGATTAGACTTAATCTGAGTCAGCCTGTGTTTAGTTTGGAGGGAGGAACTTTCCTTTATAGCCTCCCAAACACTGAGATAGTTCTGACAAGGCATGTGTCGATCTCATTATCTATGTGGACATCCCTGGAAAGTACACTGTCAAGATAAGTAAGCTTATCCACTTATTCAATATTTTTCCATTTTTGGAATCGATGGTTCCTTGCATAGATAGTGTGACGCTGGTTGGTGGGGAACCTCTGGTTTCTTGGTGTTAATTGTTAGGCCAAAATTAGCCCAAGTAGCAAAGAATCAATCCATAATTTGCTGCATCTCAGTTTTAGGCCTGTGTTGAGTATATTATCATATGTGAACAACAACAAAAAAACCCACACATACTCTCCCTTCACTTTAGCCTTGGCTTGAGACCTTTCCAAGTTGAATAATATACTTTCAATATGGTAGGTAACCTTCAATAAGGATGAAGGCATCTGAAAACATTGCTGAAAACATCATGCTAAAAAGCATGAGAATAAGCACACGTTTGCTTCACTCCACTGATGACTGGCAAAGTGTGAGAGCACTCTCCATTACCCAGAACCTATCCAAGCATGCTGTTAAGAAACTGACATTCAATTCTGATGGACTTCTCCAGGCACCCAAATTTTGCCATAATTTTCCACAAGTTCTCATCATTGAAAGCGTCAAAGTTCTTGGTCAGATCAAGGAATGCTGCATATAAACCTCTGTTCTGCTCTTGGCATTTCTCCTGGAGTTGTCAAATAGCAAAAACCATGTCAATCATTCCTCAGGTATATCTGAAGCCGCACTGACTCTTGGGTAGATGACTATCTTGCAGAATTAGCTGACAAAGAAGGACTCTGGCAAGAATCTTGCCAACAATGACTAAGAGGGAGACAGACCCCCTTTTGTGGTTATCACAGGACAACCTAAATCTCTTTCCCCTATAGAAATAAACAATGGAGGCATCCTTGAACTCTTGGGTGACAACTTCCTCTTACTATATAATTGAGAAAATTTCAGGAGCTTTTGTATAAGCAGTGGACCCCTTTCCTAGTAAATTTCAGATGAAATGAAATCGAAGCCATTGCTTTGTCACACTAAAGAAGTATAATGACGTTCAAAATGTGAGAAATGGATGGCAATTTAGCTTCCACAAAGTTATGAAAAATTGAAGTAATATAACAAATTAGAAAATCAAAACCTAAGAAACGGGAGGCTGGAACTCACAAGGAAATCAAAATAATCAGGAGTAGAGGTTTTAGATTTGAAAAAGAACCCTCTGGACTTTGCCCTCTTTCCCTATTCAGCTTCCTTTCTAGTGTTATCTTCTTCCACAAGAATATAAACCTCTTGGGAGCAGGAACTGGTTTATGTAATGAAGGATGGAGATTCATGTCCTGTAATTTTCAATAACACCCAATTTATATGGAATCAGGGAATTATGTTTCAGGATGGGAAATAAAAGATTGCCTTTGAAGTAAAAAACAAAACAAACAAAAAAAAAAAAAAAAAAAAAAAACCCGAGCCTATTACTCTAGACACCCATTCTTTCAAGAATGTAAAATAAAATCTTTCTAGTATTCATCACAGAATCAATGAAATTCTTGGTAAGATACTTTGTTTCTTACAAAGTAAACTCTTCTTCAGAAGGAAGTTTACTTAGAGAGGGATTGACAACCTGAAGTATATGGTCAGTAACTTCATCATTAATTGTTGATGACCTATTGAAAACACTAAGAAAGCGTTCACTCTATCTCTCTAGGATCATATTGATGCAACACTATCATCACTGAGTAGCTGAGATGGATTGAACAAAATTTTTGACCTATAAATAGTCTGTGAGAAATCATAAAAATACTGTGAATTGTTACTATAAACACAAAACTGAATTTCATCTTTTTTTATTGAACCAAAAATTCTACATCTCTCTAAATTTTGTTTTCATTTTACTTTTGATAGGGAGTGGGGAGGAGAGCTGAACATTACCTTCTTAGATACAGATGAATTTTCCTGTTGTTACACTCTGTGGAGTTTTCATTTTTTGTTTAGCAGCTTCTGAATTTCCTCATTATTTTTGTCAAACTAGTCTTGATGTTTGCAAGTGATATGGTATAGCTTCTAGGGAAATATAGCAGTGATTTTGATGTCCCCTGAATTTGGGGGTGCTTCTGTTCTAACAATAAGTCAGTAGTCCTAAATTTTTTAGCTTTGAAATCTGCCTCAGGAAACCCCCACACCCAATCTTTCTAACTACTCCTTAGGCAGATAGCTTCAGGGAACTCCCACAGATCAAACCCTTGAGATAATAGAAATGATCTGATCAATGAGAACCAAATTCCTCCAACCTATGAACCATATAATTAGCATATCAATGCAAAAAAGCTGGATAAATGTGTCTTCTTGCTTCTGTTTCTCTGCTGAATTCCCTTACAATTCAGTCCTCTTCATTACTGAATTACAATTCAATTGCATTACAATTGTAATAAAGCTTTGCCCCTTGGCTAAGGAAATCCGGTCAAGCCTGCAAATTCTTTTGAGACAGCTTGCAACATGGTCTATGACCCCGAACTTTTGAGGTCCCCCTTATTGACTCAATTGAATAAATGTGGTGCTATACAATAAATCTCTGAAAGTTGCCCACTTCTTTTCTGCTCCATCATTGCCAACCATATGTTGCTCAGCTTTTCCTCCAAGTTAGTGCTATCAAAAAACTCTGTGGAATTCAACAGGATTGGGGAATAAACCCAGGACAAGTTGCCATTGCCCACTGCTTTCCCAAATGCAAGCTAGTCCAAGAATAAGGTTACAACCAAATGCCAGGAGCAAGCTTTATACTGTTAGTTTGTTGCCTTACTCTTCCCTTCAAGGTTTGAATGGGTAGGATTATAGTCAGAGTTAGTTACAATTGGTTGGATTAATAATCTGAATTATAATTTGGTCAGATTTACAATTAGAATTATAATTGGTTGGATTTACAATCCTCTTTATTTGCCCATTCCATATGTCAAAAGATTTGTGTCCTGTCATTGACCCTAGTCATTTTGGGCCAGTTTAAGCCTGGTTCCCTTTGTCAGGACTCACCTGGTGATTAGTTAGGGATATTTTAAGATGACACTGCACCCATCCCTTCATCCTGTTTTGGCAACATCTGTGGAAACCTAACTTCTCATTCTCCCCACTTTAGCAAGAAGCTGTTCATGTCAGAGAAGCAGTCTAATTAGCTGACATTAAGTCTTCTGGTATTCCTCTTGCTTTAGGGTTGCTGCTTTTGTTATGCAAATATTTAACTTGGAGATTTTAAGTCTATGGTCAGACCAGCAGTCTGTGCCATATGTTAACTTTGTCAGTCTTGCCTCCTGTCTGTCTCTTCTTACAACAACATAGTCAACTAGATGCCAATGTTTGCTGTGAAGGTGATCAATGAAGATTTATTGAGTTTAGGTAAATGGAAGACAATGTTAGCTATATGAAGATCAAGAGACTCACAAATCTTCACAAAAATCACAAATGCTAAGTGATCATTGCTATTGCTGCTGCTGAGACCATTCCTTCCAAGGACTCCATGTCATATTCTGATAAAGTCACACAGAATTATCCACTTATCCTCTTTAGGTACATTGATGATGAGAATCTCTAAGTATTCCTAAAATTTTTCTTTGGCCTTATCATGGTTTTGTCATGATGGAGCATACACACTGATAATGATGGTTTGGTATTTTCTTGCGAGTGGCAATTGTATTCTCACAAACCTGTCATTCACTCCTTTTGGGAAGCATACAAGCATGTCAAATTGGTTAATTTTGATTGCAAAACCTACACAGACTTCATGGTGCTCCCAAAACTGCAGCTACTCTAAGAAAATGTGTATCCAAGTCCAATTTGGGGTTGCTATTTGGATGCAATACCTGCTAAATACTCTCACAAAAAGAAATATTTGTTTTTCAGGTCCACTGGAGTTTGTGTTATTCATAAACTTGTACACATTCCATGTATGGATGGTGAGTGAAATTATCTTCACAAAAGTATTTGTATTTTGTGTGTATGCATGTGTGTATATGAGCGTGCTTCGACCTCAAGCAGCCCAGATGTAGCAGACAATTTTTAGGGCATCTACATCTATATGCCAAAGACATCCAACAAAAAGAAAGGGTCATATTTGTACAAAAATATTTATAGCAGCTCTTTTTATGGTAGCTAAGAATGGGAAATTAAGAGGTTGCCAGTGAAATGGAGAATGGCTGAAGAAGCTGTAGTATATGATTGGAAGGCAATGTTATTTTGCTACAAGAGATGACAAGCAAGATGATTTCAGAAAAAATCTAGAAAGACCTAAACGAAGTGATGCAAAGTGAAGTGAGCAATGTACTGGAACAATGTATACAATATTGTACAATGAAGAACTATGAATAGTATAACTATTCTCATCATTACAATGATTCAAGACAATTCCAAAAAAAGACTTATGATGGAAAATGTTATCCACCTCCAGAGAATGAACTGATATAAAACTGAAGCTGATACTGTTGAGGTAGGTAAAAATGGTAAAATGGTTTGGATAATCTCTTTTGACTGACACATAATTTGGATTTAAGTGAGGCAGAATTGCTTGAAGTATGCTTTACTCTCTCTTCCAGAGTCATCAGAATCCAGTAGCAAGACAAAAGTGAAAACTACTGGCAATGATATGGTAAAGTAAGTTCAAAGGAGAATTTCCAGAATGGTGAGGTGACTGGAAATCATACTCTAGGAGCAATGGTTTGCAGAGGAAAATTAACAGTATTTCTGGGTGGCTATTGACCCAAGAGGAGCAATTTCAACCTTAAGTTTTGATTAAACTTCTAAAGTTTTGCCAAACTGTATACTTGAATACAATTACCTCTCTCTTTAATCTCCATCTTTGCTTTTAATGAGAGAATACATTTCATGAGCCCAGTGGAAATGCTGATTAAATTTCAAGGCAAGGATAAATCTTCTTCATTAGTGACACTTTAGTTAATTAAGGAAAGCAGATTGCCTCAAGCATTATAAATGAAAATAATGTATTAATCACTTATGTTCATTTGACTTCTGAATGAATGAATTCAACCTGAAAGACTGGATCAAAATTTTTTTTTTGATAGATGAGTAGCTAAAACAATAGCAAGAGTTGCAAAGCTTCAGATTTCGCATAATTATAGGTTTTGCTGAGTTGAATGCAAGCCTAGTTTTATCAAATATCAAACACAGATGGAACAAAGATGAGATCATTTGGACATTGCCATTGGGCACTGAAACTCCTCTCTCAAAGGAGAAAAACAGAGAAACAAGTGAATTCATTAGCAAGAAAAATTGTTAAAATAGTAATACATATAATAATATATAGTAGTGGACTACTTTCTCTTCTAGCTATCATATCCCAAGTGAACTACTCCTTTTCCCCTTCCTACCTTTTCTCTCCCTAATACCAAATTACAAGCATGTTGGAGTCTCAGGAACTGGGTATTATTGCTTGTAGCAATAATTGTCTCATACTTTGTATAGCAATAGATTGTTCCAAGAAGAGTTGAGTTATCATAGTCTGTATCAAGCATGTCCTGAACCAAACTGTTAGTTTGGGAAATAGTTGAGAATCAAGGCAGGAAGTTCAAGGGAATCAGGATGAAGCAAAGGTTGCAAATAGGAGATTAGTTAAGGAACAAGGAAACACAGTTTGGCTTGCTTTGTTGTTGTTCCATCATGTCCAACTCTATATAACCCCATAGACTTTGTCTTTTTCTTGGCAAAGATACTGGAGTGGCTTGCCATTTTCTTCTCCAGTGTGTCTCCTTTTTACATATGAGGAATTGAAGCAAATGAGATTGAGTGACTTGTCTCAAGTCTGGATTTGAACTCAGATCTACTTGACTCCAGACCACTTCATCAGGTGCCTTCTCTATGGCTTACTTAAAGTCTAAAAAATCACTATGATATGGGAAAACTAGCAATGTCACAAAGATACACAGATAGAGATTTGAGAATATTATAGAAGGATGTCATAGTGAAATATGGAGTCAGTTCAAAGCAATTCAATAAACTTTCTTAAATACCTACTGAATTTAAAGCACAGTGCTAATTTTCCACCTGGATTTTGTCAACCACAGGAACCTCTTCATCCTGGAAGATCACATCAGCCTTGGAACTCACATCTCAGAATTCTTTATTAAAGGTAGAGACCTTTCCTCAGAACTCTCATTTAAGAAGGGTGTCCAGACCAGCTATCTTTTCACTTCTCACTAGCTGTATTTCTCTACACATACCTTCTCCTTCCTTATCTCTACCCCATTTTCAACTTCTTTTTGTGTATTGTGTTATCTCACCAGATTGTAAACTTCTAGAGAGCAGAGATTATTATTATTTTTTTTTAATTTGTAGCATTTAGAACTGTGCCTGCTATTCAGTAGGCACTTAAAAATGCTTATTGCCTTACTGATACTGGAGATATAGAAGAAAAACAAAAATAATTCTTGTCCTTAAGGAGTTTACAACCTAGTAGGTTTAACTGGAAAAGCTTTTTGGCTCCAGGATTCCATGTTTGTTTGTTTCAGGGACTCAGTATAAAGCAATCCTGTAATTCAATCTTTAAAGTATTAAAATTCAATAAGTGAATGAGTTTTCATTTAAAAAGCATAAATCAGGCAAGTGACACATACCTGTAATCCCTGACTGAGACTGTTGAATCTCTTGAACTCAGGAGCCCTGAGCCATAGCAGTGTTGATTAAGGAAATCCCATTAGTAATTGGTGAGATGGGAGTGTGTGGGCAGGTAGGGACCACCAGGCTGGCCTAAGAGGGATGTCTGGGTGAACCAGCTCAAATTAGACATGAAACAGATCATAGCTCCTATGTCCATCAATAGTGGAGTTGAACTTTTGAATGTCAAGACTAGTCTGTTTTGTTAGGGAGACCCAACCACATCAAAAGAAAACAAACAAAAAGCATATACCTGCATTTTGTTTTGCTTTGTTTTTATATCCTTTTTAGGATTTAGCCTGCCAGCTAAGGTCATGTCCCAATCTCATGAGGTGCTCCCTTTCTTCTAGTAAAACACTTTTCTAGTAAAACAGCCCCTATTGAAATAAAGATATGTGTATATATGTACATATATACATAATACATAATATAAAAATAAATATATTTTAACCCATCCATGTTCATGAACCCCCTTGTAATTACAATTTAAGAACTCCTTTTCTAGAGTCAGGAAACAAGTTCAATAACAAGTTCAGTGCTAAGGAAGTAAGCTAATTTGGCAATTAGTAACTAAATAGAACTGGAAAGCAGGGGACTCACCTCCTATATTTGAGGGAACTACATTGGTGGGGATTGGAAGAGAGCACTATCCTTATTCTAATCCTTTTAAGGGTATTGGAAAACCTTGGGGGAAGAGTAAAATCTAGTTTACTCATCTAGATCCCAGTTTCTTAAATTGTGGTTCATGATCCCATGTGGAGTCCCATAACTAAACGTGGGAGTCATAAAATTATGATTTATTGCCTGTATATGTTTAATTTATATACTCATTTTATAGATCATGTAAAAATTTCTTAGGCAAAAGGGGTTACAAGTGGGAAAAGTTTAAGAAGCTCTGTTCTAGAGTTCCATATATTATAGTTTTTAAGACTAACTTTTTAAAAAAGAATTCAGCCTAAGACAAGGAGCATGAGAAATGACCATAGAGAAAATACTATTTTTTTTCTTATTGAAAAAGATTTATTTGTAGTCATAAGAATGTGGAACATTTTAGTATTGACTCTGCAAACAGATTCTCCTAGAATCAAGGTCAATGAAGAAGTACAAAAATTTTTATGGAATAATAATAACCTATATTTTCCCACAGCCAAACTCAGTCAACTGTATTATGATGAATTGGCTTTCCTCTTATCTCTTCAGTAACAGAAGGAAGGAACTTCAAGAGAGTAATGGAATGGAGAAGAGGACATAGGCTTTAGTCCAGGAATCTTCACCTTTTTGAGTGTGTATCATGGAGCCTTTTGGAAGTTTATGGTCCCCTTCTTAAAATAATGCTTTTAAATGCATATGTGACTTGGGTTGGTCTAAGCATGCTCAGTTCAGGCCTATATCCTCTATCATGTGGACAGGGGCAATCGCCTTTGATTGGCTGTATTTCTCCATCTTTAAAATTGGTGAAACTGAGTCTTTTAGTCTTTTTTGGCTATTCTCTTTTCCACAACATTTTTTTTTCTGTTGCTCTTTTTAGTAACTCACCTGCTACTCCCAGAAATATGAGTTCTCTGAACCAAATTGACCCTTACCTGCTCCTTCTTTTACTCAATGATGAATGAGCCTACAAGTGTTTATTTCTGTTTTGTGAAGTTTGTCTTCAGCCTCAAGTGCTGGAGATGATCTTCATAGACCAAGAGCCCAGGCCATAATGACTTTGGAACCAGTGTTGTAGGAAAAATGATGCAGAGATCCTGAGAAGTTGGAATACTTGGGACATCAGCTCTGAGTGGCATTTGAATTTGGATCTGAGCTAAGCCATAAACCTAACTCTCCTCACCTTCCCAGAGACTAAGATAGTGCAGTGGGGGAAGGGGATTATACCTGCCAGGTTTGGGGAGAGTAATTTTGTATATTTGTGATTATACCTTTCGAAGTAAATATTTCAAGCTAATTTGGCAATTAGTAACTAAATAGAACTGGAAAGCAGTGGACTCACCTCCTATATTTGGGGGAACTACATTGGTGGGGATTAGAAGAGAGCACTACCCCCACTCTAATTCTTTTAAGGGTATTGGAAAACCTTGGGGGAAGAGTAAAATCTAGTTTACTCATCTAGATCCCAGTTTCTTAAATTGTGGTTCATGATCCCATGTGGAGTCCCATAACTAAACGTGGGAGTCATAAAATTATGATTTATTGCCTGTATATGTTTAATTTATATACTCATTTTATAGATCATGTAAAAATTTCTTAGGCAAAAGGGGTTACAAGTGGGAAAAGTTTAAGAAGCTCTGTTCTAGAGTTCCATATATTATAGTTTTTAAGACTAACTTTTTAAAAAAGAATTCAGCCTAAGACAAGGAGCATGAGAAATGACCATAGAGAAAATACTATTTTTTTTCTTATTGAAAAAGATTTATTTGTAGTCATAAGAATGTGGAACATTTTAGTATTGACTCTGCAAACAGATTCTCCTAGAATCAAGGTCAATGAAGAAGTACAAAAATTTTTATGGAATAATAATAACCTATATTTTCCCACAGCCAAACTCAGTCAACTGTATTATGATGAATTGGCTTTCCTCTTATCTCTTCAGTAACAGAAGGAAGGAACTTCAAGAGAGTAATGGAATGGAGAAGAGGACATAGGCTTTAGTCCAGGAATCTTCACCTTTTTGAGTGTGTATCATGGAGCCTTTTGGAAGTTTATGGTCCCCTTCTTAAAATAATGCTTTTAAATGCATATGTGACTTGGGTTGGTCTAAGCATGCTCAGTTCAGGCCTATATCCTCTATCATGTGGGCAGGGGCAATCGCCTTTGATTGGCTGTATTTCTCCATCTTTAAAATTGGTGAAACTGAGTCTTTTAGTCTTTTTTGGCTATTCTCTTTTCCACAACATTTTTTTTCTGTTGCTCTTTTTAGTAACTCACCTGCTACTCCCAGAAATATGAGTTCTCTGAACCAAATTGACCCTTACCTGCTCCTTCTTTTACTCAATGATGAATGAGCCTACAAGTGTTTATTTCTGTTTTGTGAAGTTTGTCTTCAGCCTCAAGTGCTGGAGATGATCTTCATAGACCAAGAGCCCAGGCCATAATGACTTTGGAACCAGTGTTGTAGGAAAAATGATGCAGAGATCCTGAGAAGTTGGAATACTTGGGACATCAGCTCTGAGTGGCATTTGAATTTGGATCTGAGCTAAGCCATAAACCTAACTCTCCTCACCTTCCCAGAGACTAAGATAGTGCAGTGGGGGAAGGGGATTATACCTGCCAGGTTTGGGGAGAGTAATTTTGTATATTTGTGATTATACCTTTCGAAGTAAATATTTCAAGCTAATTTGGCAATTAGTAACTAAATAGAACTGGAAAGCAGTGGACTCACCTCCTATATTTGGGGGAACTACATTGGTGGGGATTAGAAGAGAGCACTACCCCCACTCTAATTCTTTTAAGGGTATTGGAAAACCTTGGGGGAAGAGTAAAATCTAATCTATGAGGTCTTTAGAAAGTGGGAGCCAGGGTGGCCTTTTACACATAAAATAAATATATGGGATTGCCAAGAAAATCAATTATATTGAAGGGAATAGAATAAACATTTGGCAGATAAGTGATGCAGTGCTAAGGAAGACTAATTTTCTTGAGTTCAAATTTGGTCTCTGACCCTGTGTGATCTTGGACAAATCACTTAACCTCTATCTGCCTTAGTTCCTTACCTGTAAAATGACTTGTAGAAGAAAATGGCAAATTACTTTAGTATCTTTGCCAAGAAAAGCCCAAATGGGTCATGAAAAGTTGGACATGATTCAACAAAAACAAAAAGAATAAATAATAAGAGGTCCTGAATTTATGTTGGAATGAGAGAAACTAAAGAATTGATCCCTGAGGCAAGCAGGGAGAAGACACTGATAGAATTAAGTTTAGCTCCATGGTCCAACTCTCTGGGGAGGTCATCCAGTCAGAAATCCAAGTTATGTCAACCTCCTGAGATCGATCCTCTGTAAGGGTCTCAAGCAGTCTTATCTTGTCATGTCCTGTTAAAAATCCCAGTCATGTGCCTGAGGTTAAATTTTCCCTGTAAAAATCTACTTATGGGCCATAGTTTCACTGCTGCCCTCCTTTGGGTCAGTCTCCTATGCACTCTTCCTCTTGGTATCTTTCCCCTTTCCCCTTTCCCATGCCATGTGGTATCTCTCCTAACCCCCTGTGCTCCTGACTCCACTTCTCCTTATAGCTAACTAACTCTTCTGAGGTGCTAAGTCCTTTTTAGGATTTAGCCTGCCAGCTAAGGTCATGTCCCAACCTCATGAGGTGCTCCCTTTCTTCTAGTAAAACGCTTTTCTCGTAATACAGCCTCTATTGAAATAAAGATATGTGTGTATATGTACATATATACATAATACATAATATAAAAATAAATATATTTTAACCCATGTTCATAAACCCCCTTGTAATTCCAATTTAAGAACTTCTTTTCTAGAGTCAGGAAATAAGTTCAAATCTCACCTCTGCTAATTCCTATGTGTGTAACCTTGTATAAATTATTTAAACTCTCTACACTAAATGTCTTCAAAGGTTGATTGGGCTTCAAAGATCTTCTCTATCTGTAGAGCTATGGGACTATATTTCAAATTTTCTGTAGCAATCAAAGCCACTCTAGTTTTGGACTTGAAGGAAACTAATTTTTTGAGAGTTCAGTTCCACTAGTTTCACTAGTAAGTAGCTCTTTAGTTGTGTGGGTTGAGTAGAAAGTCCTATTTTCAATCTTTCCCATGCAAAACATAGACAAGGAACCAGCCCAGTGACTCCCAAAGACACAGTCTAACAAATCTTGTCTGCTTTTCCTTTTCGTGTTGTCTTTGCAATACAGAAAGATTATCAGAAGTTACAAGGACAAGTTGGTTGACACATTTAAAATGGCTTTGGACTCACTTGGAGGGGCTCGATTTCAATCCTTACCCTATAATTTGCTGATTGGGTAATTGGACAAATCCTTTTTTTCTTTCTGGGTCTTGCTGGGTCTCAGTTTCACAGGATCACACCTGGGAAAGTCCTTCAAGGTCACCTAATCCATCTCATTCATTTTACAGCTGAGGAGACTGAGGTCAAGTGAATTTAAATGACCTGCCCAAAATACACAGATGTTAGATATGAGATTTGAACTTACATCTTATGACTCCAGACTCCCCCTCCCCCACTGTACCACTCCTCTCTATAATCTAGACTCCCCACTCCCCACATTGTATATATAAAATGACAGGGGTCTAAGATTTTCTTTGTCCAAGTCATGATTCCAGAGATGACTTAGTCTGATCATTCTTACATTGCCCTTACATAGAATCCCAATATACACACGCCTTTGACAGATTTCATAATTCAAGGTTGAGTCAGGCAAGCTATGATAAGAGTTTGAATTTCCATACAAGTAGGCAGGCAACTTTAATGGTCATAGAGTGGCTAGGGTTGACAGCGGACCTGTATTTTTAATAATCACAAGTGTTTTAGAGCTAGCTGGATTCATGAGAAACTTTTTAGTGGGAGCATTTGCTCTGTGAAAATTGGCAAATGTTACAAATTAGGACTTGTTTTATTGATTTTTTAGACCTAAGAAAGTGATGGAGAAAATGTTAATAATGCATATTAAATCTAAAAGTACTTTCTCTGTATATTTGTTTTCCCTGTAAAAGCTGTTAAACATTCATCAGGACACCACTGTGGGATAGCCTGACAGTGGCTGCTGGAGATCCAACCCAGAATAGATCTCCTCTTGTGAAAGGATGATACAAGGAGACTGAGAGGCCGTTGCATTGTCTGACCTCTCCCTCTTCCCTTTGCCTCCAATTTATCTCATTCCCAATCCTCAACACCTGTGTCAGCAAAGGCTGTCTTGCAACTCCTTTAGATGTTATGATCCACAGATGTGGAGGCTCTTGGAGAACTGACTTGATCTATTCCACAAGCCTCATTTTACAGATGAGGGAACTGAGTCCCACAGAAGGGAAGGGATTCATACCAGGTCACATAGGAAAAATAGTAGAGTCAATATTTGAACTCACATTTGTTAACTTCAAGTTCAGTGTTCTTTTCATAACCTCACAATGTTTCTGTGTTGAAATGGACATGATTGATTAATGTAAAGGGACTAGAATCTGGAAAATCGAGACTGATGGAAGAATTCTTAAAATATTTCAAAAACATGAAACCTGATTATGTTAAATTTGGAGTGGGAGAGATTTCCCCCCAAAAAGGAAGCATTAAGGAGCAGCTAAGTGACACAATGGATAGAATATTAGCTGTAGAATCAAAGGCCCTGAGTTAAAATTTGACCTCAGATACTTACCAGCTATATGACCTTGAGTAAAATTATATCTCCAAACAAACAAACAAACAAACTCTTGATTTGCTTTCTATTCTCCTGTTTGTACTTAGAAAATCCTCATCTCTTATGGTCGAATAAAGGACTTTTTGGACAACTATTAGATCCTAATGAATTTCTTATTAAGTGTTGGGAGGTGGAGAGGTGGGCTAGATTTATTGATAGCAATGATTCTAAGTGGTATCTTTCATTGCTATGAGTTGATCTTTAAAGAAACTAGATCCAGATTTTTGGCTGCAGCAATTTTTCTGAGTCCTTCCAGTTTTTATAGAGTATGTGTATGACAAACATATGGACTAGATTTTCCAGGACAGTTTCAATTTTTGGAAAATATATAGTGCTTTTAATGAACTTTTTGATCAAACTTTTATTAAGTAATTTTTATCCCCCATTTTACATGCAGTCATTTCTGGATATGCTCCACTTCTGCCTCCCCTTCTTCAACTCTTTCCCACCCAGTGAACCTTCCCTTGAAACAAAAAACCAATCACTATCATAACATCTGATGGTAAATACAACATTCCACATCCATAGTTCCTCCCCCCCCCAAAAAAAAAAGCAAATACACATTTTTGTCTCTTTCCTAGGGTCAAGACTGGTCATTTTACTTCTGTGGAATTTTAATTTTGTAGGGGTGTTTGAATTGTAGTTTTTGCCTGAAATCTCTATTTTCTTTAATTCCTCCCCCTCATAGATAGGACAATGAAAGTCCTAAATTGTGGGTCTGACCCTGTGATTACCCTGCTCAGTAAACTGTAGGATTAACTACAAGTCTTCTGTTTGGCATTTAAAACTTATTGGGACCCAATTCCACCCTATCTTTCAAAGGTTATTATACATTATTTTTCGGCAAGCACTCCTCAATCCATCATGGAGGATTAGTGAAATTGGTACAATGCTTGAAAAGATAAGCAAAGTTAAGGATCAATATCTGCTGACCATACTACCTAAACTAATCTATTTATTTAGCACTATACCAGTCAGACTCCCAAAAAACTATTTTGATTACCTAGAAAAAAATAACAACAAAGTTCATATGGAAAAACAAAAGGTCAAGAATTTCAAGGGAATTAATAAAAAAAAAAATCAAATGAAGGTGGCCTAGCTCTACCAGATCTAAAATTATATTATAAAGCAGCAGTTACTAAAACCATCTGGTATTGGCTAAGAAATAGACTAGTTGATCAATGGAATAGGTTAGGTTCAAAGGACAAAATAGCCAATAACTTTAATAATCTAGTGTTTGACAAACCCAAAGACCCCAGTTTTTGGGATAAGAACGCAGTATTTGACAAAAATTGCTGGGAAAATTGGAAATTAGTATGGCAGAAACTAGGCATTGACCCACACTTAACACTGTACACCAAGATAAAGTCAAAATGGGTTCATGACTTAGGCATAAAGAATGAGATTATAAATAAATTGGAAGAGCATATGGATAGTTTACCTCTCAGACCTGTGGAAGAGGGAGGAATTTATGACCAAAGAAGAACTAGAGATCACTATTGACCACAAAATAGAAAATTTTGATTATATCAAATTGAAAAGTTTTTGTACAAACAAAACAAATGCAGACAAGATTAGAAGGAAAACAATAAACTGGGAAAACATTTTTACAGTCAAAGGTTCTGATAAAGGCCTCATTTCCAAAATATATAGAGAACTGACTCTAATTTATAAGAAATCAAGCCATTCTCCAATTGATAAATGGTCAAAGGATATAAACAGACAATTCTCAGATGAAGAAATTAAAACTATTTATAGCCATATGAAAATATGCTTCAAATCATTATTAATCAGAGAAATGCAAATTAAGACAACTCTGAGATACCACTACACACCTGTCAGATTGGCTAAGATGACAGGAAAAAATAATGATGAATGTTGGAGGGGATGTGGGAAAACAGGGACACTGAAACATTGTTGGTGGAATTGTGAACACATCCAGCCATTCTGGAGAGCAATTTGGAACTATGCTCAAAAAGTTATTAAACTGTGCATACCCTTTGATCCAGCAGTGTTTCTACTGGGCTTATACCCCAAAGAGATACTAAAGAAGGGAAAGGGACCTGTATGTGCCAAAATGTTTGTGGCAGCCCTATTTGTAGTGACTAGAAGCTGGAAAATGAATGGATGCTCATCAATTGGAGAATGGTTGAGTAAATTGTGGTATATGAATGTTATGGAATATTATTGTTCTGTAAGAAATGACCAGCAGGATGAGAGGACTGGTGAGACTTACATGAACTGATGCTAAGTGAAATGAGCAGAACCAGCATATCATTATATACCTCAACAACGATACTATATGAGGATGTATTCTGATGGAAGTGGATCTCTTCGATAAAGAGAGTTAATTCAGTTTCAATTGAACAAGGATGGACAGAAGCAGCTGCACAGAAAGAAAGAACACTGGGAAATGAATATAAACTGCTTGTATTTCTGTTTTTCTTCCCGGGTTATTTTTACTTTCTGAATCCAATTCTCCCTGTGCAACAAGAGAACTGTTCGGTTCTGCACACATATATTGTAGCTAGGATATACTGTAACCTATTTAACATATAAAGGACTACTTGCCATCTGGGGGAGGGGGTGGAGGGAGGGAGGGGAAAAATCGGAACAGAAACGAGTGCAAGGGATAATGCTATAAAAAATTACCCTGGCATGGGTTCTATCAATAAAAAGTTGAAAAAAAAAAAGGATCAATATCTGCTTCAATCAATTGTTTTGAAAAGCTGCATGGTATAGTGGATCAGAACAAAGCTTCTTAAATTTTTTCCACTCGTGATCTGCTGACAAATTTTTATATGATCTTAGGTATAGAGGTATAAAATAGGTCCCAAACCAAACATTTACTGGTAATAATAATTTCACAACATCTACATTCAATTGTATGACCCTATATGGGTCACAGCCCATACTCTAAGAAGCTTTGGATTAGAGGACAATTATCAATTCTACATTGAAACTTTCTGGCTAGCAGTTTTGATGTCACTGGTCAGCACAAGAAATGAAATGGTAATCTTTTGGGAGTTCTATGGAAGCTGTAAATGACAGGTGAAGGCCAGCAGATGATATAAAAAAAGATTTAGAAACTCAGAAATACGTAAAATATGTGTATAGTATCATATTAATATCAACATATTTTATGTTTTAAAATCATAACAATTCATATATTTTCTTTGGCACAAAAGGAAGGCTAAAATTTTTTAAGTGGATTTTCTAGATCACAGGACCCAATACCCTTAACCTCTGAGATGTGGAAGGGATAATTGTAGTTAATTGAAGTGAGGAAAGACCTGACTTTGTTCAGACACAAGCTATTGTGTCTTAGGCGACTTACCCTCTTCAAGCTTCAGTTCCTCACTTGTAAAATGAGGGGATTGGACTGAATGTCTGGTTTAGATCTTGAGATTAAGGTCCTTTCCGATTCTAATTCTATAATCCAACCCAAGTGAGATTCTTACTCTTCCTTATAACATTCTAGCTCCCATTTTAATTCCCTGACCTGAACTACTAGGGTAATCTGAAATGGGATCCTACCTGTTAGAATTATTAATTCATTTAATGAACATTTATTAAATACCTACTATGTGCCCAGTGCTCTCTTAAGCACAAAAAGACAAAAGAAAGTCTGTCCTTAAGGAGCTTACAATCTAGGTAGCATTCAACCAAATATATGCAAAGAAATCTATACAGACAGGATAAATAAGAAAGCACTAGAATTAGGAGAAGTTGGGTAAGGTTTTCTGTGAGAGGTAGGATATTAATTGAGACTTAAAGGAAGCCAGGAAAAGGTCAGTAATTGGAGTAGAGGAGAGAGAATATTTCAGGTGTGGAAGAAAACCAGAGAAAATGTCCGGAGCTGAGATAAAGAGTGTTTTATTCATGGAATAGCAGGAGACCCTTGTCATGGGATCAATGGCTATACAGAGAAATAAGACTGCAAAGAAAACAAGAAAGGTAGGAGCAGGATAGATTATGAAGACTTTGAATGCCACACAGAGCATTTTGTATTTGTTCCTGGAGGCAATAGGACGTTACTGGAATTTATTGAGTATGTGGCAGACATGATGGGGCCTGTGCTTTAGAAAAATCATTTTAGTGGCTGAAGAGAGGATGGCTTAGAATGAGGAGAAATTTGAACAGGCAGACCCACCAGGAAGCTTTTGAAATAATCCAGATTTGAAGCAATAAGGGCTACACCACAGTAGAATGATGGCAGTGTCAGAGAAGAGAAGGGAGAATATTTAAGAGATGCCGCAAAGGTGAAAATTGACTAATTGGGAGAGTGTGAGGAGTCCAGGATGAGCTCGATATTGCAAGACTGAGGGACTAAAAAGGATGCTGTTACTCTACGAAAAGTAGGAGTGGGGGAAAGATAAGGAGTTCCCTTTTGGATATATCGAGTTTAAAATTCCAACTGTACATCCAGTTTGAGATATGTGAAAGCAGAGAGTTTGGGGTAGGAAATGCAGATTTGAGAATCATTAACAATTAAATTTGAGAATCATCAACATAATTAGACCCATTGTTTTTGTAATTGTTCAGTTATTTTCAGTTTTGTCTGGCATTTTGTGACCCCATTTGGAGTTTTCATAGCAAGGATACTGGAAAGGCTTGCTGTTTACTTTTCCAGCCCATTTTACATATGAGGAAATTGAGGCAAAGTGTTAAATGACTGGCTCAGGGTCACACAGCTACTATATGTCTGAGGTCACATTTGAACTTAGGCCTTCCAGA
This sequence comes from Antechinus flavipes, assembly GCF_016432865.1. Classification (NCBI taxonomy): domain Eukaryota; kingdom Metazoa; phylum Chordata; class Mammalia; order Dasyuromorphia; family Dasyuridae; genus Antechinus; species Antechinus flavipes. Next base: position 242,688,646 of record NC_067398.1, on the reverse strand, counting down.
TTCCAGGTCTGCTGCATTGTACCACCTAGCTACTCCTGAATCTAAAGGAGTTGATAAAAATCACCAAATGACATTGTATAGAGGGAGAAGAGAATAGAATTTTGAGGGACACCTATGCTAGAGAATATAATTTGGAGAAAAGAAAACAGAGAAGGTATGATCAGATAGATAAGAGGAAAAGCTTGAGAGAATGATGTCCCAAAAACCTAAAGAGAAGAAAGTATCAAAGCTTGAGAGAATGATGTCCCAAAAACCTAGAGAGAAGAAAGTATCAAGAAAAGGAGAAGATCAACAGCGTCAAAAACTGAAGAGAGGTCAAGGAGAATGAGCATTGAGAAAAGGCCATTATTCAAACCAGTTCTAATTGTTCAGTGATGAAAAGAGCCATCTACACCCAGAGAGAGAACCGTGGGATCTGAGTGTGAATCACAACATAGCATTCTCACTCTCTGTTGTTGTTTGCTTGCATTTTGTTTTCTTTCTCAGGTTTTTTTTTTTTTTTCCCCTTCTTGATCCGATTTTTCTTGTGCAGCAAGTTAACTGTATCAATATGTGTGTGTATATATGTATATGTGATTTAACATATATTTTTAACATATTTAACATATATTGGACTATCTGCCAGCTAGGGGAAAGGGTAGGGGAAGGAAAGAAAATTTTGAACACAAAGTTTTGTAAGGGTCAATGTTGAAAAATTACTCATGTATATGTCTTGTAAGGAAAAAGCTTTAATAAAAAAGAAAGAGAAAAGGCCATTAGATTTAGCAAGTAAAAGGTCATTAGTAACATTGGAGAGAATAGTTTTGGTGGACTAATAAGATCAGAAGCCAGATTTCCTTTAGATTTGTATACTCCCCTCTACTTGAGACCTGTTCTGATCCCTCTAGCTGCTAGTGCCTCCCAAAATTAATGTGAACTTATTTAGCAGCTCTTTTTAATGTACTTGTATGTGTAGTTATTATCTCCCTGATAGAATATAAACTGCTTAAGATAAGGAACTTTTTTCATTTTTGTCTTTGAATCTTCAGTGGCTAGCACAGTACTTAGATCTAAAAAATTCTTGTTTATTGGTTGCTTGATCAATATTCTTTTCCTGGTTCTGCTTACTTCATTTAATATTAATAATAATGATAATAACAATTAACATTTATACAGTACTTATTATGTGTCTGGCATTTGATCCTCACCAACAATCTTAGGAGGTAGATGCTATTATTATCCCCATTGCTTACAGCTGAGGAAACTGAGGCAGACAGAGATTCAGTGACTTGCTTAGAGTCACATAGCTAGTAAGAATCTATGGCAAAATTTGACTTGTTTACTCTAAATCTAATATTTCATTCCTGGGTCACATAATTTCTTCATAAATACCTAAAATATTTTTCTCTAAATTCCTTGTATGCATTATTTTTTATTGTCTAAGAGAAATTTGTTGCATTTATATACAAATATTATATATCAAGTCAAATAATATTTGTAGAGTACTTAGCACAAGTACATACATAGTGAGCTCTTAATAAATAATAGTTATCTTCCCTTTCCTCACCATTTTGTTTCTACTTTTTTTTCTATCACTGCTATGCTATTATAAATATTTTGATATATATGGGAATTTCTTTCTGTTTTTGATTAACTTTTATTTTTATGTACTCAGGAATGGGATCTCTGGATCAAAGGGTATAAATAATTTGTTTGTATAATCCCAAATTGTTTTTTAGAATGGTTGAATCAATTTGTCTAATTGTCTAATCCTCTATTTTTTTTCTCAGCATTAGGTATAATTACCATCTCTACGCAGATCTATCTTTCCTGCCTCAATGTTCACAATTAGTGTGAATAATGAATTCCCTTAAAGTGATCCCATAATTCAAATTCACACTACATATTTCCATCAGTCTAAAACCAATGAATGTATTTTGCATAATTAATACTTTTAATAGTGTGAATTTGAATATGTGCTACTACTTCAGGGAATTCATTATTTGCACTAATTGAGACTTGGCTGTACAATCATGTTCTACAATTAGTAATAAAGTATATTTTAAATGAAACTTTGTAAAATAAATGATCTTTGTTAAATCATGTGTCCTGGTTTTGGGATGTTTTATCATATTCATTGTTTCTTACAGAACAGTAATAATCAATCATATTCATCTGCCATAGTTTGTAGCAAAGTGTACTTTTATTGAAGCTTTGCAAAATATAGAATCTTTATTAAACCATGTGTTTCACTTTGAATTGAAGAAAAAAATGACTACTAATTGTAGTGGCCTAATCTAGACTTAAGACCCTAGAGAGAACATCACCATGCTATTTTATGAGGAGAGCCTTTTGTAAATCTTTTGAATCTACATAATGTAATTTGTTCATTCTGTTATTATTAATGAAGAATGAAATAAGGTAAAATACAGAAAGGCAATACCTTCTTCAACAATAACAGACCAGAGAGATTTGCTTGTTATTTATGACTCCTATTGAGGGTCTAAGAATTCAGAAGCAATTATGTACAGCATAGTTCCAATTAGTCATGTTGTGAAAGAAGAAACAGAACCAAAGGAAAAAAAAAAACACCCACAAAGAAATAAAGTGAAAATAATATGCTTCAGTCTACATTCAGATTCAATCAATTTTTTCTTTAGATGTGGATAGCATTTTCTATCATAAATCTTTTGGAATTGTCTTGAATCATTGTATTGCTGAAAAGAGGAAATCTATCAAAATGGGACATCACACTACATTCTTTTGGTTCTGTTTAGTTCACTTTGTATCATTCATATAATTTTTTCAGATTTTTTCTGAAATCTGCCTGCTCATCATTTCTCATAACACAATAGTATTCCATTACATTCATGTATCACAATTTGTTCAGCTATTCCCCAATTGATGGGCATTCTCTTAATTTCCAATTTTTTGACACCACAAAAGAGCTGCTATATTTTTGTACATGTAAATCATTTTCCCTTTTTTAATGTTCTTTTTGGGATACAGACTTAGTAGTGATATTTTTGGATCAAAGGTATGCACATTTTTATATCTTTTTAGGCATAATTCCTATTTAATCTCCAGAATGGTTGAATCAGTTCACAACTCTATCAATAATGCCTTAATGTCCCAGTTTTCCCACATTCCTCTCAATATTTGTCATTTCCTTTTTCTGTACTGTTAGTGATCTGATAGATATAAGATGGCACCTCAGAACTGTTTTAATGTGAATTTCTTTGAGCAGTAGAGATTTAAAGCAAGAGTTCACTTTTGAGAATTAATTGACCCATCCAGCAGGTCATCAAAGTGTGGGTCTCGAGGTGGACATTTGCCTGTAAGGCTATTGCCTGAAAAGGGATGGGGTTAGAAATGAGGAGGGAGACGAGCTGAGGTGGAGCAAAGTCTCTGTTTATTGAATGAAGAGGGTCTAGTTTTATATGATTTCTGGGTGGGGGGTTGCAATGTAAAGAATGTCAGACCATAGGTGTGGCTGACATCCTGGGGCATACTCGTTATCTAGTTCCTGGGAGGGTAGGGCCAATTTCCTGGGACACACATAATCTTGTCTCAGGAATTTAGGATGTATTGTTTGTTCATGATAAGGTCTTAGCTCAGAGTTTACGCGCAGGTAATCACATTAGCTCTTTGTTTCCAAGGACATGGTTTCTGGCAATTAATAGCGTATAAGTAAGTGTATATGGTATTAAACTTCTAGCCCATTCTCTGAAACTAGAGATTTTCTCCACTCATGTAAAATTAGCTCTTATTTTCTCTTCACTATTTCAAAGAAATCTATTATTATTATTATTATTATTATTATACTTTCCCAAAAAAGCAGCATCTGGTTTCATTTCATTTATTAAGCTGAGCAATCAAAGGAGACAATCCAGTTGATCACACAGATGCAAAGAGAATATTTTTTCATAGTGGAGAGAGAAGAGGAAAGCTTTGTCAGCATCTACAAATAGTTTCTTTTTGTGCTAAGGTGAAGAACCTTGGCTAGTGGTGGTAGAAATGATACACAGAAATGGATCTATGATCTCATTGATGTTAGCATTTTCTTCAATGGTGTAACTCACAATTCATCTATGACCAAATACCCTGTATTACTTTTATTTATCTCTTCTCATTACTTTAGGTCAGTGGTGTGTTGAGAAATGTTTAGCAACTGGTTCTCCAGTTGGAACACTATTTCGTTTAATCTGCATCATTATTTTCTCCATGATTTTCTTAAGTTTAGATAATAAACAATAACAAAAATAAATAAATCAAGCCCTGATTTGTAGTATTTATCAATTTCCTTGGTGTAAATGCTTACACTAAAGTTTTAAGTTCTGGGAGTCAGTTCCAGTAGGCTCTAGCACATTCCCATTATAGGCCAATCTCCCAGCACATACTCTTGACAACAATATATTTTCTTGACATCTCAAGGATTTTGAGGGATATCCAAAATGTACACTGATACATTATATTCACTATATGAAAGTTTTTTTTTGTTTTTTCAATGTTGTTGTTTTTAATTCTGCTCACTTCACTCTGCATCATCATATAACTTTTTATAGGTTTCTCTAAAACCATCTTTTTTCTGTCATTTTCTGTGATGCAATATTACTTTATGTTAAATATTAACATATCTTAATTAGTTTAGCCACTCTCTAGGTGATGTGTACTTTTTAACTTTTTATTTCTTTGAATCTACCAAAAAACAAATACCCCCAACTCTACAAATGTTTGTGTGTATCTGGATCCTTTTCTTCTTTCTTAGATGTCTTTTGGGTACAGGACTAATTTTGGAGAGAATATTCTGAATTACTTTTTACATGGCTAAATCTAATCATGATTCCACCAATAGTATATTATTGTGCCTGTTTTCCTGTAGACCATCTAATAATTTTCCTTTTCCTTTTTATTATCTTTGCCATTTTAATGTGAAATAAAACCTCAGAGTTGTCCCTTATTATTTGATTCAATTTCCCTTATGAGTAATTTGAATTATTTAAAATTTGGTTGTGAATAACATTCATTTCTTCCTTTGAGATCTATCTGTTCATATTGATAGTGAATACATTTTTCAATAGAGTATAAACACCAGCCTAGAAATGATAAAAGTATTTCAGACTGAATGTGTTCTCAAAACCATAGATGATTTAACCAAACTTCTTAACTACCCCTGTTACAATGATATAGTTTAGAGCCTTATGTATTAACAAAAACAAAAGTTGTGAAGAGAAGCTAATTTGGGAGAAACTCAATCCAACAAAATTACAAGGTGATTTTTTTTTCTTTTTTGCATAATGACAATTTAAGAATTTGGGAATTAGGTCACATAAGACAGGATGAAGAGTGAATGAATATAACCTGTAGAACAGAAGAAACCATGTGGTGGAAGACAAGGAGAAGCCAGTGAAGATGATAGAGAAGATAGAAAGAAAGAATGATAGTATAATGTTGTCATCTTTAGATTTAAATTGATAAATTTTAAAGATGAGAAAAGATCATAGATTTATTTGGAGGTGTTATTGATCATTTTTGATGGTCAGTTTCAGTAGAATCACTTTATCTCTATATTCTTATTTCTAAAATGAGGACATAGGACTACATAATCTTTGAGGATTTTTCTAGCTTTAGAAAATCATAGCCTGACCTTACAGGTTAAGTCTGAAGGAGATAAGGTGAGATCTTTCAAGACAGTTGTGAAAATCGAGTAAGGCTTCATCTATTTCAAAATTGAGTAGGCCTGAAGGACTGTAAGCATTATGTCAAGGGCATACTTAAAGTCTCCTCCCTGTTATCCCATTAAGGGCATACTTAAGTCCCCTTCTTGTTATCCTCCCTATTTCAACCGAATATGGGCAACTATGTACTTATTGGTCAAGTTCAATTTCTTGGGTAGTTCCTGAGTTTAGAATGTAAGATCCTCAGCCAATAAGGATGAGGGTCAGTGGTGGGAGGGGAATTTGCGTTAGGGATTAAAAGCGTTGACCCTGCCCCCTAAGGTGCTTCCTCCCTTCGATGCTCGATGGGTGGGACACCGGATTCTCGGAGAACATACAATAAACTTTGCTTTGCTTCTAGAGTTCTCATCAGTCTTTTTTATTAAATGGTTTCTGACCCACACAGTCCAGTTCCCTTTTGGTAATTTTATTTTGTTTCACAAAATAATTTCAACAAATATGTTTGCTGGAGGAAAATGATTAAGTTATGAGCATACCCCAAATTGTCATAGCACTTTTCATGAAAAAAATTGCTTAGGTGATTCATAATAAAGAAATAGGGATGAAAACAATGATATTATCTGATAAAAGGGAGCTAAGACAACTGGTACAAAGAAATGAGGTACCAAGTTTATGACCATGATGCAATTCTATTAGACCCTTTAACATAGTCATATCATATTCAAGTCAAAGCAGAGATATGATTATTTATTTGGTCTTTAATTATAACAGGAGGTTTAAAAACCCTTTACTTGACTTTAATAAAAGTTTTAGTCTTCTCTGAAAACTGGAAATTCCAAAGCTTTTGGTTCCTAAAAGAAAGTAAGAGGAACAAAAGGTGAAGAGGTCAGATTCTACATACTGAAAAAACAGGGCAACTAAGCAAGCATGTCATATATTTCTTCTGGAACAAGAAGTAAGAAATGTTAATAGTAAATTGAATATTAACCTTGCTTTCCACTTAATCCAAAATGGCATTTTATTGCTATGTTACATTCTGGCATTCTGTTTGTTTTCCATGACATGTTTGAAAAACCTGCTTTCCCCCCAATAATTTAATAAAAAAGACATTCTGTTTTATTATCTTAATTAACAGAAATCTGATTTATCTCCTTCCCATCCTACTTCATAAAAAAAGAAAGAAAAGAAAGGAAGGGAGAAAGGAAAGAAGAAAGAGAAAGAAAGGCATTCCTAGTAAAAGTATGCATAGTCAAACAAAACACATTTCTACTCTGGCTATCTTCAAAAAAAAGATGTCTTATTCTGCATTGCAAATCCATTACTTCTCTGTTAGGAGACTGGTATTATGTTTCATCATTAGCTTGCTAGAATGATGAATAGTCGTTGGATTGATCATGGTTCTTACAGATTTCAAAGTTGTTTGTCTTTCTAAGTATTGTTAATGTCTAATTTTTTCTTCTGGTTCAGCTCATTTAATTCTTCATCCACTTTATAAGTTTTCAAAATTCTTTTTTTTTTTTTTAATGATATTGATGTTATGTGTAAAATATTCTTCTGGGTCTCTTTACTTCATTCTGGAGCAGTTCAAGTAAGTTTTTCTATTTCTTTGAAGTCATCTATTTTCTCAGTTCCTACAGCATAATACTATTCCAAGTATTCTATCACAACTTATTTGATCATTCTTCATGGGTATCTATTGATTTTCAGATATGTGTGTGTGTGTGTGTGTGTGTGTGTGTGTGTGTATAGTGTGATTACACAAAGAACCTTTAAGATCTTTTCTTGTTTCTTTTACTTCTCTTGTGTATAGGCTTAGCAGTGGAATAACTGAGTAAAAGGGCAGATGTTCAGTAATTATTTTTTGTTTAGTTCTAAATTTCTTTTCAAACATATTTGTAACCTTTCACATAGCCACCAACAATGCATCAACAAGTCTGTTGTTGTTGTTGTTGTTTTTACAACATTTGAAGTGTTCCTTTTTTTTTTTTCATTTTTGCCTTGATCAGTGTGAAGTAGAATCTGAGATTTGCTTCAATTAGCATTTCCCTAATCAGCATTAATTGGAACCATTAAAAGAATTGTCAATAGATAAGCCTAGATTTCTTCCCTTTTAAACATTCTGTTCACATCCTAAGACTATTAATCAATTGAGGAATAGATCTTCTTATAAAGTTGAATTAGTTCCTTATATATCTCAGATATTAGACCTTTAACAGAGAAATGTCATTATTGGGCTAAGGACTTGTTATTTGATCAAAGCACCATTGGAAAAATTGGACAAGAATATGAAAGAAATTTAATTTAAACCAACAACTTCTTCCTTATGCCAAAATAAGCTCCAAATGGATATTTAAATTAAATAGAAAAAGTAATATCACAAACAAATTAGAGAAACATGGAAAAATTACCTATTAAATCTATGGATAGAAAAAAAGTTCATGGATTAAAGAAGATAACGATGATTTTAATTATATGAAATTTAAAAGTGTTTGTAAAAATAAATCCAATAAAGTTAAGATTAAAAGGGAAACAAATAATTGGGGAAAACATAGCAAATTCTATTTTCTTATTTTATGATATGATTTTAATATCTAAGTAATTAATTCATTTGGAAAGATATATTATATGGTATGAAACATTATCCTAATTCTTTAATTTTCTAAATTAAATCTACATTATTGTTTTCCAGTTTCTAATAGCTTTTTATTAAATGATTCACTTCTCCATTATTCTGTCAACTTGCATTCATCAAATGATAGTTCAGTGTTTAACTTCGTACTAATTCTATATTATTGATTCTATTCCATTTATCTTTCCTATATTTTAAATCTAATACCAGATCACTTTGCAGTATAATTTAACATCTGCCAGTACAAGTTCTTTCTCTTCCTTAAGAAAACTACCTCTCATATTCTTATATGCCTATTTCTTTTTCATATTAAAATCTATAAAATAGCACTTTGATATAATTGCAATAGCATTAAATCTATATATAAACTTGGAAGATATTGCTATATTTACTCTATGGGCTACTCTGCTTCCCTTCCCCTTAGGTTTTGTTTTGGGCCTCCTTTTTTCCTCCCCCTATTCTATTGCACTTAGTAATCCCATCGACTCCCATGGTTGCAATGATCATTTCTATGTTGAGAATTTTCAGATCTCTAGGTTGTTATTTTGTCCTTTCTGACTCTTTGTGAACCAACTAAAAGTTTTCTTGGCAAAGCTACTGGAATGGTTTGTTATTTCCTTCTCCAGTTCATTTTACAAATAAGAAATTGAGACAAACAGGATGAAGTGTTTTGTGCAGGGTCACACATTTAGGAAGTGTCTGAAGCCAGATTTGAATTTAGGAAGATAAGTCTTCTTGATATCAAACCTGGGACTCTATCAGTGGCCATTATTATTATTATTATTATTATTAGTGTGCCATTAATTGCCACAGATCCAGACCTAATCTTTCTCCTGAGCTAGTCATGCAACTTGGAATGCCTTCTTGACAACTCAAATTAGATGTTTTGTAGACATTTTAAATTTATCCAAAACTGAACTCATTATCTTCCCCCCTGCAACTCCTCTTTGTAATTTGTTATTATCAGAAGTACCACCATCTATCCTCTCAGTTGTCAAGGCCCAATGTGTCATCTATGACTTCCTCATTCTCTCTTATCCCACACATCCAATCTGTTGTCAAGTCCTGTAGGTTTTATTCTTATAACATCTCTAGTATATGCTCTTTTCTTTGCTCTGACACTGCTAACATCATGATGCAGGTGCTTATTACCTTATGCATGAACTATTGCAATGGACCTTCCCCAAGTCTCCCTCCTCTCTAGCCCATCCTTCATTTAGCTATCATAGTAATCTTCCTAAAGCAGAGGTTTATCCCCTACTCCTATTCAGTACACTCCAATAATTCCTTATCAACTTCAGCATCAAATATAAAGTCATTTGTTTAGCAACCAAAATACTTCACAACCTGACCCCTCCTACCTTTTTAGACTTCTTACATTTTATTCCATTCCATTCTTATTGGATTCACTGACATTGGAATCTTTTTGCTTGTTACTTGAACAAAACACTCCATCTCCTTAGCTCATGGCACTTATGCCTCGAATGCTCTCCTTCTTCAAATATTATCTCCCACATTCATTGGCTTCCTTCAGATCCCCATCAAAATTTCACCTTCTGTAAGATGTAATTTCACCTTTCACGCCTTTCCCAAAAAGTAGTTACTAATTCTAGTGCTTTCCCTCCATTGAACAACTCCAATTTATCCTTTCCTTGTTTTATTAGTATATATTTGTTTATTGTCTCCCCCATTAGATTGTGAACTCAAGAGTTCCACTGTCTTTTGCCTTTCTTTGTAACCTTAGGGCTTAGTACGGTGCTTGATACATAGTAAATACTTTAAAAAAATTGGTTGACTGACTGGTTTGACATAGTTAAGCATCAACTGTCTTTTTCATTGTTTATTCCTCCCTTATTTCTATTTACATAGTTTTTAGTTTTGTTTATAGATGTTGATACATGTCTATGTATACTAATGCCCAAGTACTTGATACATTTTGTCATTAATGTAAATTGTGTTTATCTCCATCAATTTATTTTGCTTTTTGTTAATGAAATATTAACATGATGGGGATATTAGTGAGGTTGTCTGATTTTCTCCTGGGACCAAAGTGGTTGTTTATCTTTATTCATTTTTGTTGTTATTGAATACCTTAAGTATCATATAGTGTATATAGTATAGTATCATATATATCTTGTAGTTTCTATAGTATCATACTGTATGCAAATAAAATATTTAAAATTCTTTTGCCTTAGATTAGCTCCTTCATTTCTCTTTCTGAGAACTATGGAATCTGAATATAAAATGAAGTATACTATTTTTACCTTTTTTTGTTTGTTTTATCTTTCTTGAAGTTTTTCTCTGTTGTTCTGATTCTCCTTTTACAACATGACTAATGTAAGTATATCTTTAACATGATGGTACATATATAATCTATACTTAATTGCTTACTTACTATCTTGGAGAATGGAAAATGGAAGGGAGAGAGGGAGAAAAATTTGGAACTCAAAATCTTACAAAAATAAATGTTGAAAAATTATCATACATGTATAATAATTAATTTCTTTTCCTGGAATTTTTATAACTAACTTTCTAAAATTAGATCAAATATCAATGGTGAGTTTGGAAGTATTTTATACTCATTAATGAGAAAGACTTAAATATTTCATTACCAGTGTAGTATTCAGGCTGACCATTTGTTATCTTTCCAGCCATATAGCATCCATTTCCAATCATTTTTGTAACTATATACTATTACCAGAAGAATTTTGGTATAGAAAAAGTGAGTTACTTTTCAAGAGTGATTTGGGGTCATAGAAAGGACTGACATTTTTTTGAAAGTTACCTTTCTTTCTCCCATCTCTTCTGGTCTTATAATGATGGATCCATGCAAAAGGTTGTTTATTGGATATTCTGTGTGATAAATGTTCTATGGTCTTTTTGTTTTCTCCACATGTATTATTAGATTGAATTTATTTGAACGAATATAGATCTTATGTAGGAGATTCACAAGGCTGACAATTAACAGTGTAATTGCTCAATGTACTCAGGATTCAATTATCCACAAATACAATTATTTGGAAAATCTTTATCATTTTTAGGGAATATTTCTTCCAGGGAGGCTCTACATTGGTAATTATCCATAGTATAATGGAAAGTATTCTGGATTTAGAGAAGAAAATCTGTGTTTTGAATTGCATCTTTACCTCTTGCTATATGGACAAATTATTTACTCTCTCTGGTTCCCAATTATGTAAATTTAAGAGATTTGATAAGAGGGGCTCTGATATTCCTTCTCAATTGAAATCTATGATTCTACAAATTGGAAGAAAGTTTACAGAACATCTAAATCAATTCACATCCTTAAAAGAATTCCCATTAAAATATTTACAAAATGTGATTCTTTGCTTTGAAGCCCCAAATGGTAGAAAACTTACAGTCTCCCAAGGCAGCTTGTTTAATTTTGAGATGACTCTAATTTTGGGAAAGTTTTTCCTTATAACAAGCCTAACTTTTTTTTTTTTAATAGCTTTTGGCCTATTTTTAATTCTTCCTCAGAAAACAAGAAAATCTGGTATTATTCTTGTTCCAAAAGATAGAATTTTAAATACTTCGACATTTCATTCTATCTCCCCTGTTTCCTACCAGTCCCCGCTTCTGAATCAGTCTTTCTTTTTCAGCTTATTCCCAAAGATTTGAAGACTGATGTTTATGTAATCTAAGCTATAAGGCCTTTATCCTAACATTAAGAGGGAATGGTTATAACCTGAGGCAGAGTAACTGAATAGGACAATTGGGAAACTGGGTCAGGACATTAAAAGGGAACTGTGACACAACAATATAAATGGCATTTTTCCCCCTTGTTAATGTCAAGTTCCACTAGATAACTTGGCCTGCCAAACAGTAATGTAGTAATAAAATCTTTGCCTCTTGATTTGGAGATGATCTAGCCCACAAATTCTTTTGTGATATCTTGCAACATTGGATCATCATCCCAATATATTTTGGAGTCTAATTCATACCCTCCAACATTTGGTGGGGAGAGCCTTGGAAATCCAAAATATTTTTTTGTGGTTAAGCACGTCAATACCCTGTCCCCAGAGGTAATGTCTTTCCAATTTTAAGGTAAAGCATCATGGATTCTAATACAAGAAAAAGGAGAAAGATGATTCACAAGACATACATCCAAATGAGGTTTATTGATAGAACTTCTTTAGAACTGATCAAGCTCCCAGAAAGGCTGGAGATGAAGGATGCTACAAATCTTCAAATCTGCATTAGATCAATGCATATATGTGCATTGGTGCTGGTGAATCTAGGGCTGGTGAATCACTTGGTGATGGGAGTTCTGAATTATAGTAGGGCTAAAAGTGATTGGCTGTTTGCACTAAGTTTGATGTCAACAAGATAAACCCCCTAAGAATGGAAGGCCATTATGCTGTCTAAAGAGTGGCAAACCAGCCCATATTAAAAAAAAAATGGAGTTTGTTAAAGTGTCTGGGCTCCTCACTATTGAAACTAATTTATCAGTAGCTGCTGGATTTTCAATCTGGGGTAAGATAGGGAGATCCAATCTTATAAAAAGAAAAAAAGGGGGAGGAGAGAAGAGTATATGTGAAATGGAGGCTACTATGGATTTCGATTGATAGCATCTAAATTTGGTATATCATCAACATTGAGCATTATATGGAGTTATCATTGAAAGAGCTTGTTCTACCTTGCTTATGTCATTCTTATCATCAACAAATATTTATTAAATTTTCAAAAGAAGTATTGCAAATCACCAGTAATCATGTGAAAAATTTCTTCAAACCACTAAAAATAAGAAAAATGTATATTAATAGTAACAATACTTACATTTACATGGCACTTATTATTTGCCAGTGAATGGAATAAATGAAGATTTCTCAGGAGATTGTAAAGTAGAGCAGACTTTAGGCCTAAATTTCAGGAAGTCATGTGATCATCATGAAGCAGAATCTGCACTGCAATGTCAGCACTTCGCATGCTAAATAAGGAGGCATTATTGCACATTGGTTAACAGCCCCTTACATATTCGGGAAGAATTCAAACAATCCAATGAATTTTTAAATCAACAGAATAAATCTATACTCTGCCACACACCTTGCTGGACTGCCCAATTAGTATGCTGGCCTACTTCTTGCAGGAAATAAATACTTTCTGTTTGTATCTGGATACACCTTCCAGAAGTGAATTTGGGTAAGAGGAGGGGCGGGGCCTAATACTCCATCTCATTCACCAGGCACTGTGCCAAGTGATTTATGACTGTTATCTCATCTGATCTTCACAACAACCCTTGGAGGTAAGACTATTATTATTCCCATTTTAGAAATGAAGAAACTGAGGCTATCAGAAGTTAAATGACTTGCCCATGGTCACCCAGATGAAATGACTGAGGCTTGATTTGAACTCAGATCTTCCCTAATCCATGTTTGTATTCTAGCTGCCTTAATAATGTTAGGGCTTCTTTTCATTCATCATTGTCTCTCAAAATGGCAATAATAAAGGATAGAAATAGTAAGCTGTGGGAAGATAGTTGAGTTGTTGGCAAAATATTGAAATTATTCAACCATGAGAGAAAACAATTTGGAATTACTCAAGAAATGTTACTCTATGTTTGTGCCCTTTGACCTTCAGAGACCTCCTTATTATCTTTTCTCCCAAGGACATAAAAAACAGAAAAAACACAAACCTATAAATACCAAAACATTCATAGAAGTAAGTGCTTTTTGTACTGGATAAAAATAAAATTGTAGAAAAATGTAGATTCCTGTTAATGGGGGGAATGAATAAACAAATCATGTTACATGAAGAGTAATTGAGTAATATTTCACTTTAAGAAATGAAAGACATGAGAAAAAAAGAGAAATGCCAAAAGACAGTTTTGAACCAATGCAGAATAAAATAAACAGAAAATTTAAAAAACATACAGTAAAAAATATAACACTGAAAGCCAATCTGTTTTATTATAATGACCAACATCAGTTCTGAGGATCAGATAATGAAACACACTTTATTTCTCAATAGAAATGAAGAATTAAGGGGGTAGAATGTAGTTCAGGATCACTGTGTTGTTAGTTGATTTTGCTTAATAGTTTTTCATTGTTATTAAGGAAGGTCATTGAAGGAGGAAGAAAATGACTGGAGTGGAAAGACATCAATAAAAGACGCCTTAAAAAAAAAAAAAACTTTCTGTTGATCATGATGATAGCCTAATATCTTATAATGGATTCAGTGAGACCTTTCTTCTTGATGAGAAAAGGGACTAGATGAGTTCTCAAATTTTATCTCTGAAACTGAAAGACTATTTGGTATGAACCCTGTAAGATTATTGCTTACCCTTTCCAGCTTTCTGAAGGAAAATAGCTAGTTTCTAAAACATCCTACCCCTATCCTACTCTTAAAGTTATCAATTTAAAATGTAAGATTACAGTATCATTCCCACCACTCTAGGATGAAGTTTATTCTTCCATCACAATACAAGGCATTTCTCATCTTCTCAATCAATGAGATTAGTTCTCATCTAGTTCCTACTTGCCCTCCCCTCTTTTTCTTCCTAAATAAAACCCATCCTTTGAATCCCATCTCAAGTCCTATTTCTTCATGAAGCAACATTTTTTAGAGGTTTTGTAATATAATGGCTATGGTATAGGATTATAGAGTTGGAGCTGGGAAAGAGTTCATTTTATTTTATTTTTATTATTATTATTTTTTTGCAAGGCACTTGATATTAATTGACTTGTCCAGAGACACAGTTGGTAAATATTAAATATTTGAGGCTGGATTTGAACTCATGTCCACTTGACATCAGGGTTGGTACTCTATCCACTGAACCATCTAGTTGCCCTCCCCCCCCCCCCCCCACTTTATTTTACAAATCAGAAAAATAAGGTGAAATGATATATACAAAGTCACATAGAGTGGCAGAACTAGGATTTAAAGACAGGTTTTCTTAGCACATCAAATGTAAGGAAGTGAGCACATATTCTAGTTCTCCTAATGGCATATTACCTGTATAATCCTTGGCCAGACATTTAACCTCTTTCAGCTTAGTTCCTTTTGCTGTCCCTTTGAAATTCAAAGGGGTATACTTAGGGAACCCCAGAAATTCTACTAAAAAGCTATTAGAAATAATTCATAACTTTAGCAAAGTTGCAGGATACAAAATAAATCCCCGTAAATCCTCAGCATTTTCACACATCACCAACAAAATCCAACAGCAAGAGATACAAAGAGAAATTCCATTCAAAATAACTGCCGACAGCATAAAATATTTGGGAATCTACCTATCAAAGGAAAATCAGGAATTATATGGGCAAAATTACAAAAACCTTTCCACACAAATAAAGTCAGACTTAAATAATTGGAAAAATATTAAGTGCTCTTGGATAGGCCGAGTGAATATAATAAAGATGACAATACTCCCTAAACTAATCTATTTATTTCGTGCTATACCAATCAGACTTCCAAGAAAATATTTTAATGATCTAGAAAAAATAACAACAAAATTCATATGGAACAATAAAAAGTCGAGAATCTCAAGGGGATTAATGAAAAAAAAAATCAAATGAAGGTGGCCTAGCTGTACCTGATCTAAAATTATATTATAAAGCAGCAGTCACCAAAACCATTTGGTATTGGCTAAGAAATCGATTAATTGATTAGTGGAATAGGTTAGGTTCACAAGACAGAATAGTCAACTATAGCAATCTAGTGTTTGACAAACCCAAACATCCTAACTTTTGGGATAAGAATTCATTATTTGACAAAAACTGCTGGGATAACTGGAAATTAGTATGGCAGAAATTAGGCATGGACCCACACAACACCTTATACCAAGATAAAATCAAAATGGGTCCACAATTTAGGCATAAAGAACAAGATTATAAATAAATTAGAGGAACATAGGATAGTTTATCTCTCAGACTTGTGGAGGAGGAAGAAATTTGTGACCAAAGATGAACTAGAGACCATTACTGATCACAAAATAGAAAATGTTGATTACATCAAATTAAAAAGTCATTGTACAAACAAAACTAATGCAAACAAGATTGAAGCAACAAACTGGGAAAACATCTTCACAGTTAAAGATTCTGATAAAGGCCTCACTTCCAAAATATATAGAGAATCGACTCTAATTTATAAGAAATCAACCATTCTCCAATTGATAAATGGTCAAAGGATATGAACAGACAATTCTCAAAGAAATTAAAACTATTTATAGCCATATGAAAATATGCTCCAAATCATTATTAATCAGAGAAATGCAAATTAAGACAACTCTGAGATACCACTACACACCTGTCAAATTGGCTAGAATGACAGGGAAAGACAATGTGGAATGTTGGAGGGGATGTGGGAAAACTGGGACACTGAAACATTGTTGGTGGAATTGTGAACACATCCAGCCATTCTGGAGAGCAATTTGGAACTGTGCTCAAAAAGTTATCAAACTGTGCATACCCTTTGATCCAGCAGTGTTTCTACTGGGCTTATACCCCAAAGAGATACTAAAGAAGGGAAAGGGACCTGTATGTGCCAAAATGTTTGTGCCAGCCCTGTTTGTAGTGGCTGGAAAATGAATGGATGCCCATCAATTGGAAAATGGTTGAGTAAATTGTGGTATATGAATGTCATGGAATATTATTGTTCTGTAAGAAATGACCAGCAAGATGAATACAGAGAGAACTGGCGAGACTTACATGAACTGATGCTAAGTGAAATGAGCAGAACCAGGAGATCATTATATACCTCAACAATGATACCATATGAGGATGTATTCTGATGGAGGTGGATCTCTTCGATAAAGAGAGTTAATTCAGTTTCAATTGATCAATGATGGACAGAAGCAGCTACACCCAAAGAAAGAACACTCGGAAATGAATGTAAACTATTTGCATTTTTTGTTTTTCTTCCCGGGTTATTTATACCTTCTGAATCCAATTCTCCCTGTGCAACAAACTGTTCTGTTCTGCACACATATATTGTATCTAGGATATACTGTAACCTATTTAACATATATAGGACTGCTTGCCATCTGGGATAGGGAGTGGAGGGAGGGAGGGGAAAAATCGGAACAGAAGTGAGTGGAAGGGATAATGTAAAAAATTACCCTGGCATGGGTTCTGTCAATAAAAAATTAATTAAAAAAAAAGAATTTTAAAAATTAAAAAAAAAAAATTCAAAGGGGTGCTTTTGACCAGGATTTGTGAATCAAAGATTCTGGCTTGCTGAACTGATATGCCTTAGCCAGGAGAGGCTGGAAGTCTGAAAGGAATCACAGATCAATAGGAAATACAGTTTCTTAAAGGGACCACAACCCGCTTCAATTTCACCCATTAAGGAACTCCCTTGTGTGGGAACTCTTGGTACTGATGCAGATAGCACTTTATCTTTAATTTCTAGACTTAGAAAACTGTCTGTGGCACTGAGATGAAATGATTTGCCTATAGTCACAGAGATATTATGTATCAGAGGAAAAACATAATTCTGAGTCAATCAATTGATTGCATTCCCACATGTACAGCAAAGTCCCTCTAACATTCAGCATTTATTTCCTTTCTATCCTCACATTTACATTCATAATCTTGAACATCCCAACATATTATCCCATTATTTGGTGTCTTCCAAGGGCACACTAATTCATCAGAAAATTATCAAAACTTTTGCAAACAGAAGACAAAACCAAAACGTTTATTTTCCCCCAATGTGTTTTTATCTATTAAACACTTGTTTGCACATTGTTGCAAAGCAACCTGAATATAATGTGACATTTCTGACAAGGAAGAGGAACATTAACTAAATGTTAATAGCAGATACAAACAGAAGATTCTTTCTCATTGTAAGTTACAGCCACAATGTGTTCTCAGAATTCAAGGACCTTTTAAAAACTTTAAATAGTGTATCATAAACACCAATCTTTTAGTGTAACATAAACAACAATCTTTTTCACAGGGGAAACAACTTCTAGTTGCCTGAGAGGAGTGTCAGGGTCCCTGAAAGTGTTTTGAAAATATCAAGAACAAGAGACACTGTGTCAGCAATTTCAATAATGTTGTTTGACCTTAGAGGGGTCTACATTAGATGGGGAATAATCCACTCTGCAAGGTTTCTGATTTGTCTATATTCTCTTATATTTAAATATTGGATTGGAAGAGAAACAGCACAATTTTAAAAAGATTCTTATAGCTAAAGAAATAGTGTGGTATAAAGGATAGAACGCTGGCTCTGGCATCAGGAAAACCCTTGTTTAAGGCTTGCCTATGCCATATATTGACTGTGTGACCCTTAATCTCTTAATGCCACAAGCAACTTGTCTAAAAATAGAAATTGCAAAGCAGATGTTGATCCACACTCTTAGAGAGAATTTGCTCTTTTGAATTCCTTATATATGTGAAATTGCGTGTGTGTGTGTGTGTGTGTGTGTGTGTGTGTGTGTGATGTATAAATAGTAGACGGGTTTTTAAGTGTGGGTCCATGAACTTTTTTTTTTAATTAAAAGATATATGTATTTAAAATAATCATATTTTTATGTAATTGATTTCCTTTATAATCCTTTGTATTTTATTTTATTCACTTAAACATATTATTCTGAAAAGGGGCTCATAGGCTTCACTGAGCTGCCAAAGGAGTGTATAACCTAAAAAAAAAAAAAAAAAGATAAAAAACTGATATAGATTTTAAAATTAGCTTTGTAAAAGAGGAGTCCATTAAAGGAACTTAGTAATTCCAATAATTCTTTACCATGAATGTAAATAGTTACACTTTCCACCAAGGAGATGTTTGCTTTAAAGAAGATAATTCAAGTATCACAAAAATACTGATGACATTATATATAAGTTACAAGGGTGAGGAAAAAACACACACACATACAGAGACATATTTTCACACACTATTTCCTTTCCTCTCACCTTCACCCCATTGCACACAAAGTGATTATCCAAAAATGGTTTATCCACTTCCTGATATTTGTATCTCTGCTTCTACCTCTAGGATATTTTTACTTCTTTTAATGGGAAGAACAGTAGCACCATCTAGTTCTGACCACCATGTTTGGAATCTAGTTTTTCTTAGAGGAACAGTTTGATAGAAAGGCTAAATATTATTGCTACTGACATTTCTGAAGCCAAGTTATCTCCAATCAAAATCTCTGTTTAGACTTCTAGTTTGACAGGAGACTCATTCCAAAACAAGCCAACATATAAAAAGGGCTTTACTTTAATTATTTTGTATAGTAAAATTTTCTCACTTCATTGCTTATTTCAAGAAAATCCTTTCTTTTTGAAAGAATTCTAAAACTTGGACTCAAATATATTTGACACAAGTGTGGATACTATAGAACCAAGTCTTGCAAGAAAGTGTTAAGAAACAGAGGGAGAGAGAGTGGGAAAGACAATTTGTAGTCTAAGAAATCAAATGTTTTTTTCCTTTAGCCTTAGACTATTTTCAAATGTTCTATCAAGAGTTAGCAGATCTGAAAACCTGTTTTGAAAAACTTCCCTGTTTGTGTAGGTAAAGCTGTTTTGAGGAGAAAGGATATCTTTTTTTAAAAAAATCACATCTAATTGGGACATTGCCAATTATCTTGTATTTCTTGATGTTTTTAGTTGGTTCTCTAGAATAAATAGTCTTGGGCCCTTGGAGAAAACAACCATATTAATAAAAAAGAGGCAGTTGAACCTCTTGGAAATCTTATAGTTTTCTCCTGCCTATGCTCATTATTCCCTGCTTCCCCACCTTGCCATTTGTGGTACTTTTGTTAGTAAACATTATTCTCAGCCTATGGCATTTCAAAAAGTTTTTAAACCCAGGAAACTCTGTTATTCTCCCTTGATATTGTTTCCTTAAATTTTGTGAGGACATAAGCAATAGTTGACAATTTCAGCAGTAAATCTTCACCCCTTGTCGCAAGTGCCAAATGCCAACCTGTGTATGTGCATGTGAGATAAGGAGAGACAGTGACAGAGAGACAGAGAGAGCTACAGAGAGAGACACAGGGGGGTTAAGAGAGAAAGGGAGGAAGGGAGGGAAGGAGAGAATGTGTTTTGGGGAGTTTATGATGAAAAGAAGGGGGTGACTTTTTTGTTAATTTTCACGGTTTAACTTTGGGACAAAATTAAAAGTAAACAGTTGTATTGGTTTTTTGTTTGTTTGTGTGTTTGTTTTTTTAATTCAGGAAATAAATTAACACTATGTCATGAAGTTTTAGAAAGTCCCCAAATCCACTCCCAATTACTTTGTGTATTATGTAAAAGTGAAGTCTGTGGAGTTGTTTGATCACTTGCAATTAGTAGAAAATTCATTTCTTTTAACTCTGGACTATTACTTAAGTGAGGGTAGTGATGCCTTGATATATTGCCAAGGAAAAAGACCTATTAATCTTTGCTTTTTTTTTTCCCTTGGATTCTGAATGAATATGGAGTGATACCTCAGCTTAAATACCCAGTGAAATAGAAAAACATTTGAGAATGTCCACAAAACCTGAGTTGGGTTTGCTAGCAATAAAATACTCCCCAAAGTTAATAATTAGGAATGGAAAAAAATAACCCTATCAATATTCTCAAATTTACTTAAATGAGTAGCTTTCATCATCATATTCCAACTCATCTTCATCATCATCATCCAGCAGACCATACTTAAATTTCCGATAGACTGTGCCATCTTGACCCATATAAACAATGTCATCATCTTCATCTTCATCATAGTCCCGATCTCTGTATTCAATAACTTGGTCCTCTTGGAAGTCGGTGTTCTCTCGATAGCTGCTTTTATAGGAAGAGAAGGTCTTGTTTTGCTCTGACAGTTTCTCATATCCAGCCTTGTGAGTCTTTTGGGATTTGGCCTTAGACCTTCTCCAGACACAGATTGTGACCCCAAAAAGGAGGATCAGCATGATGGAGGAAGTAATGAGCAGACCTGTCCGCTTTGTATTCTCAGTCTTGGACTTAATCACACCAGCTCGAAAGCTGCATTCCTCTGGAGGAAGATGGAACCAAAAGAAAGAAAGAAAAGAAGAAAGAGGGAAAATAAGGTTAGCTATTTAGAAATTATATTCCAAATACTAGAGGAACTATTACTCTAGTTCCCATGGAAGAAACATCTTGGAATGCCTAAAGAATTATTTGGGGCCACAGGAATCCTTTCAATATCCCATACTATTTGGGGTTAACTCAAAAAGACTTTTAAATAGTTCCCTATGCTCTTCTCCCAAATTTCCTTTCCCTCATGGGAAATATTAGGAAAGTCTATTCATGTTCCCAATTCTTAATTACTTGGCATATAAAGCCATCCACAATCTAGTTCCTACTTACCTTTCTGGTCTTCTTTCATACTCTGCTCAAGTAAGACTTAAATCATGACTTGAAGTAGGAATAAGGATTATATTTTAAAATTTTCTTTTTGCTCTCTGTTCTCATAATGTTCAGAAATGAAGGTCAACAAAGGATTATTTCCTTATTCCTAGATGAATGGACACTACCATAGGTAACTAAGGGAAGACTAGGAGGCAATAAAAGATGAATCTTGGTCTTTCCTTCACCTGGAAGATTGTAATTTGGAGTCAATTGCAAGGTGATTTGTGGGAACCTTATTTGTAGTCATCCAAGTGAAATAGACTAATATGGGATAGAGAAAAGAGTTATTCTTTAGGAAGGAGAGAGAGAAGGATACTTGGGGAAATTATGGTGACATTAAAAAAAAAGATGTCAAAACAAGCTAATTTATAATTTTATTTTATATACACACACACACACACACACACACACACACACACACACACACAAATTATATTTGAAGAGGTTTTTGACTGCTAAGTCATTCAGTTGACATTATGCGTTTGAAGTTACCTAATATACCTGAAACTAGATGGTACAGTATGCCTTGGACTTGGAGTCAGGAAGATCTGAGTTCAAATTTGACCTCAGACACTTAATAGCTATATGTCCCTGGGCAAGTTTAACTTCTATCTGCCTCAGTTTTCTCATCTGTAAAGTGGGGATAGTAACAGCATCTACCTCCCAGGGTTATTATAAGAATCAATAAGATAATATTTGTAAAGCATTTGGTATAATGCTTGACACATTTGTGTTTAGTTGTATCTGACTCTTCCTGAGCCCATGCATTTTATGTCCATGGGGTTTCCAGCTAGTATGTCTGAAACTAGGTTTGAATTCCTGGCCCAGTGTTCTATCCACTAAGTCACCTAGCTGTTTCCTAGGCAAACAGAGCTAAGTGTCCAAGGTTGTATTTGAACTCAGGTCTTCCTGTTTCCATGTCAAATATTCTATTCATTGAGCTAGCTAGCTGCCCTAGCTATCTGTGCTTGGCACATAATTACGTGGCGATAGCGGTGGTCTGAGGATCGCCAGGCCAGGTTACACTGCATGGGGGAAGCTACCACCACATCAATAGTAAGTTCTTAATAAAATTTAAATTAAAAATATTTTTCACATGAACTCTTTTCTAGTTAAACCTCCTCTACCTCTTCTATCATTGCAACTAAGATATGACTATCTTTACAGAGTAATAATTCTAATATTCATATGACATTGCAGGTTTACAAATTGTGTTACACAAGTAACTCATTTGGTTTTTGAAGGTCTTGCTCTCTCAAGCCAGAAATTAAATCCCAGCCTTCAAAATATAAGACTGCTGTATCACAATTAACTCCCATTGTCTCCTTACAATAATAATCATTATAGTTTTCAGTAGCTGTAGCTTTGTATCAACTGTATTGGTCATTATATATTATCTGTGACACCAGGAAAGCACTTGGTCATTATTTTTCAACACTATTAAAGCTTTAGAAATTTGTGCTTCCAACAAGCTTTAGTAGTTTCATTTTCCTATCCCTTGTTAGTCTACTTCTCCTAGGGTACTATCCCTAACTTTAGGTAGGAAGATGGGGTCAACATAAATTGTCTTGCAATTCATCCCAAAGTACATTGTATCAGGATGATCGTCTTGGTAAAGTATATACTGGTGGTTAATAGAAATTCATTAGGGTTCCAGAGAATAGCCCCACAAAATTTGCTGAAGTTCTAAACAATGCTAGTAATAAAAGTGAAGCTCTTAGCTGGCATGTGTTCACTGACATATGACGAAAAAAGATCTTGGTTTCTGTTTCATCAGGGAAATTGATATTCTAAGGGCAATTATTCTTAATTGACACATAAAGATGTAAGAGCAGTCAGATAGATATAAGTTTATGAGGAGATGAGGAAACTATCTGTTGTTGAGGTGGGGATGAGGTGAAGAGAAGTTGGCAGGGAGTTGGAGAAGTGAAAGAGAAGAAGGAATGATTAATGTTTGGAATTGCATATAGGCGCTATTATTAAGCTTCTTCAATGAATAAGGTTTTAAAACAAATGCAAATATAAAACACAACAAAATGTATTCCAAGTCAATACAAAACAAACAACAAAAAACATGCCAGATTACCCTCTCTCCTTTGAGGTGGGGATGGGGCAGGAATTCAAGATGAAGACAAAGAAGCAAATGCAAAAGAAAGGAATAAGGACCAAAAGATGAGGATGAGGGGTGGGAAAGAAGATATGTGCTTTCACTGTAATAGGAAGAAATTCTCTTTATCAATGTTGGTCAACATCTCCTCTACCTAGAACATTGAAAGGATCTGAGACTTCTCAGAGATCACAAATAAAAAGAAAACATAAATTTAATTTTGAGTGAGAGAGAGAAGGAGAGAGCACTGATAGTTGGGGAATCAGGAACTACTCTTCCCTCCCTGTCCCCACTATAAGAAGTGACACATGAGATATGCTCTGAAAGAAATTATTGTGGGAGTTAAAGAGGAAGACAAAATGTATTCCACATACTGGGGCAGGCTGTGCAAAGATATGGATAAAAGAGATAGACTATTTTGTACATGAAAGAAAAATTAATACAAGACTAACCTTGTCTTTCTTATCTCCCAATGGTACAAATTTAACAAGTATTTTGGTTGTACAATGGTAAACCTGAAGCCTAAGCAAAGTGATACTTGGCAAGATATATCTGCCTCCAATCTATTGGCAGGAGAAATGCCACTTGAGGCTTTCCTGAGTTTAATTGAGATGGTTATTGTAAGAGGCTAAAGACAAAGGTTCTTGAGGACTAGTTGTGGGGTCTGGAGGCAGTGCTGAAATTTCCTCTGCAGATGAAGATCTGCATTTTTCCTGCAAACTATGGTCTGTTTTGCTTGAGGATTCTGAGAGATTAGATGACTTGCCCAGAGTCATACAGCTAGTTTGTGTCATTCAATCAACACAGATCTTTCTGATTTCAAGGTTAACCTTTTCTTCCAGGGCTCCTATAGACATCATCTGATACCATTAATTCATTCCATTTGAAACATGACCAGGTAAAACAGTTCAATTTATTATAGAGGAACACCTCTGGCAATCAATGAATGATTTCACAGTAATCTCTGTGACAGTATTAAGAAACAAGGTCAGGGCAAAATGGAGGAATTGGGGTGGGATGGGAAAAAATACTAAGAAGCAGAGCCTTTCCTTATGTAGCCCTATCTCAACAATAGCAGTGAGGTCACTTAGTGTAGAGAACATTAGGTCTAGAATTAGGAAGACTGTATGATCCTAGGCAAATCATTTAACCTGTTTGTTTCAGTTTTCTATCAAATGAATTGGAGAAAGACATGGCAAATCACTCTAGTATCTTTACTGAGACAATCTCAAAAGGCTCATGAAGAATCAGATATAATTGAAAAAGATTAAACGACAACATCCCAACATTAAGACGATATTGACATTGCTCCCTGAATTAAACAAAGGAACAAAAAAAGAATCACAAAATGAAATCTTTAGTCAAGGAGACAATTGCCATCTCTTCCATTTTCATTCTTCATCCTCATCCTGTGCAGTGGACTTTACCTATCCATATTGTGTGCTTTCTTATACTCACCTGTAGTCTCTTGGCAGTCACAGCAATCCTGAACATTTGTAGAATTTGAGCTGTTGCAGCAGTGGATACAGCGACCATCCTCTATATAGAGCATTGTGTTAGTTGGGCACACGGTGCAGTTTTGGGGACCTGGGCCCTTACATTCAATACAGCTCTCATGGCAATTATCACATTCAAAATTTTCTCCCTGAAAATAATCACCAAGAAATTCATTTTTAAAAACTGCTTGGGAAGGGGGGGCAGCTAGGTGGGCAGTGGATAGATCACCAGTCCTTGAAGTCAGGAGGACCTGAGATTTCTATCCACAGAGACATTGAAGCTTTGGATTTTTTATAAATCTGTGTCACAAGGTCTGCGATAGTTACAGTTGTCTTTGACAACATTTCCTTTATTTGTTGAGCATGCAACAGAGATCATGATCAGAGATTGTGAAACTTTTCAGTCAAAGGGCAAGGGACATCACAACCAACTCTTCTTGTTCCAAAGCAATCGTTTTCTTGACTTCTGAGATAGGGCAGTAAAGTGAAGAGAGATAGTCTTGGAGTCAGGAGCAGATGAGTTCAAGCCTTGTTTGTGAAATTTACTATAATTTATTGTGATAGATACTTCCTAGAGTTAATCTCTGGGCAACATTAACTAAACAATAAGTTCCCACTCAGAAGGAAGTCTAGTGTCACACAGCAGAGTTCTTCCTGGTATACCTCTTGGCAGTTAGCTACCAAATACTGTAGATTTCTTCCTCCAAAACCTCTCTGCTCACAATACCAACATCCCAGTTCAAAGCTTCACTACCACTCACTTGATTATTATTACATCCTAAGTGATTCTTCTGCTGTTAATCTGCTGTGTCCTTTTCTGTTCTACAGACATTATTTCAGAGTTTACAAAATCCTTCTTAAGAATAAACATGGGTTAAGGAGCTGAGCTGAGACCATGTCTTGGGAGGGCTATGAGGCTCCACTTAAATTCAACAGATATTTAAAGCATTTTTATAATATTTATTTTTCAGGCTGATTTATTCTAGTCTGACTAACCTGAGCATTTCAGTATGGAAAGCAGAGAAGTGAAAAGCTAAGAAGCTTGTAGAGGCTTAAATTTGACCTCATAATTTTGTGTGCATACTTTGCTATAAGAACACAAGTTATATGAAAGCAGAGATTGTTTTTGTTTTTCTTGTGTGCATGTGTGTCTTTGTGTGTGTTTAATTTTTGTATCCTCAGGAGCTGAGATAGTACAGTAAGTGAAGATTTAGCTATGGACTCAGGAAAAACTGGGTTCAGGTCCTTTCTCTTGACATATACTATCTGTATGCAATTTATTTAAAACTTTCATTGCCCCAGACAAGGTTCTGGGACTTAACAAGAGTGCACACTCTCTGTCTCTGTCTCTGTCTCTGTCTCTCTGCTTCCTTGCCTCCCTTCCTCCTTCTCATTTTCTCTATTTCCCCCCCTATTTTTCCCTGCTTTCCCCTACCCCCACCCTCCTTAGCAATTGGATTAAATGACTTTCCCAGAATCACACAGCTATTAAGGGTCTGAGGCCAGATTTGAACTTCTGACTCCAGAAACAGTAGTCTATCCACTATGATACCTAGTTGCCCCTGCAGGGTCCCTTATATCTCACCAGAGAGAATGGGAAAACAAACAAACAAATAATCCAAAGTATGTAATACCTCTCCTACTCTGTATTCTCCAGTAAGACAATCGGAACTGCAAATTCCTCCTAACAGATGGTAGTTCCACATGCAGGATAAACAGTTCAAAGGTCCCTTTCCTAAAAGAGAAGGAAGAAAAAAGACTTGCTTGTCAATATATCCATTCATATCTTTAGTTATGACAAATTCTTATTTTCCTACAAACTCCTTTTAGAGTTTCCATTTAACACAACACAACAATGAGGATCAGTGTCCTTCCTATTCCTCCACTAATTTAGAATACCCGGAGAATTATTAGTAAAGATTGGTAGTCTATAAACTACAAAAGTGGAAAACTTGGACATCAGTCCAAATCACACACACACACAAAAGTTAAAATTAAAAAATTTTCCCCTCACCCTTAAACAAAGTACTGTACCTTCTTTTACATACATGCAGATAATCACCATTTGGAGATTATCAGATTGGGTGAAGCACATCTGAATTATAAGCTTTGTCTTTAATTCCTTTCACTTTGGATAAATCATTTAATTTCGCTGGGCCTTAATTTTTCTTTTACTGAAAATGAAGACATTGAACTATTCATCTAAGTACCTTTAGGGATTTCTCATTCTTTAGTTTTCTTATGAAGTGTTAAAATTTAAAAAATGAGTTTTAGATAGAAGACCTGAGTTCAGAGATCTCCTTTGCCACTACCTGAAAGATGTTGGGCAAGTCTTAATCTCTGGGCCTCAGTTTCCTACTCTATAAAATAAAGAGTTTTGATTAGATGACCTCTAAGGACTCCTTCATGTCTGTACATTTGTGATGATGTAGGAAGGTGTTTTTGTTTTTGTTTTTATTTTTTCTAACAGGCAGAGTTTTTGGCTACAGAACTCATAGCTAATCATTGATAAAAGCACATACCATGTCTTGGAGAGGGACAGATCTAAATCAGTGCAGAAATTACACATATAGATCAAATCATGGATCTTTGAACTATCAAAGGACTGAAATATGTATGCAGAGTTATTGTTCCCTGGGTGTGTCTACTCTGCCCTCTCTAAACAGAGCACCCCACCCTTCCCTTGATGTGAGAAATCACTGCCAGAAATGCAGGGGGAACGTGTTCCTGACATCCTGCATTTGGAACTCAAAATGCCTTTTCTCATAGTCACAGTTCAATCAAGCATGATCTGATGCAGGTACTCTTAGTACTTAACAGTACTCTTAGTCTTATTATCTGTTAAACAGACTTTTGTAGGCTGGTCTGGGAACCTCACCAGAAATTATAGCATTGTTTCTATGCCATGTTTCAAATAGCCAAAGTGCCTAAAGGTTTTTGGGTGTAATGCATTAAGGCTTAGACTGGAGAAGAGAAGAATATATATATATATATACACATATATACATGTATATATTTGAATAGTATTTTATTTTTCCAATTACATGTAAAGATAGCTTTCAACATTCATTTTCATAAGATTTTGAGTTCCAATTTTTTTCTCTCTCCCTTAGACAATAAGCAAGCTAATATAGGTTATAGATGCAATAACTTTAAACATATTTTCATATTAGTCATGTCGTGAAAGAAAAATCAGAACAAAAAGGAAAAAAAAACATAAGAAAGAAAAAACAAACAAAAATAGTGAAAATGGGATGCTTTGATCCACACTCAGTCTCCATAACTCTCTCTGGATGAAGATATCAGAGAAGAGAAGAATGAATGGGCCATGTCTGCTATCTGAAAAGTATTTGAAGGGTAATTATATGGAAGAGGGATTAAGGGTTCCAGAAAATGAAAGTAGGAGCAATGAGTGGTAAATCTAGATCTGATGTCAGGAAAGCCTTCCTATCCTTTAGAACTTTTCAAACATGAGACAAGTTGGTTCCTTCTCATAGGAAGTATTCAGGCAAAGTCTGGGAGACCAAAACTTGCTGTATATATTTCAGGGATACATTTGGGTATAAGTTGGAGCTCTGAGGTCCCTCCAACAATTACATTTAAAATTCTGTGATAAATTTGGGGTAGTGTAGTTCTATCACATTCTCCTCTTGTCTAAATTCAAATTTTATTCCAAATAACCTTTTCATCCAAAATTCAGAAATATCAATTGTATTTTCTGGACTTAGAAGTGATTCATCACTTTGATTCTTTGCTCTTTCACTTTCATTCTGAAGACTTTTTTTTTTTTTTTTTTTTGGAAACTTGTTCTCCCTATTTCATTTAAGTTGAAAGTCGCTCAGTCACTCATGGACTTTCTCCCACTGTTGATTGGCAGAGAAGTTTTAACCTGTTTTGTTTCCCTGTTGGTTTTCCAATCCTGAGGACTCATCATACTGTAGAATATTATAAGATTTAGTGAGGTTATCTGTTCTTGAGGGATCCACCAGTCTTGGCTTTTCAGATAGTAGAGATTACAGAACTGTTCTACCATGCTACACCAATCTTCAGATTCATTTGCATAAAAACTGAATATCATAATTGTCCTCTTACTGCCTTCATTGCCAAGACTCATCCATACTGGCTACTCTTTTCCCTCTGGGTTTTTAACATAAAATGTTTACATCCAATCTATTTAAAATCACTTGAAAGAGAAACTTTCTTAATTATTTTACTATATTTGAAAGATTATGGACTTGGACTTAGGAGAGCCATGTTCAAATCCTTTTCTGATACTTGCTGGCTGTGTGACATTAGGCAAGTCACTTAAACTCTGAGCTTTAGTTTCTGTATCTGTAAAATCATTATAATAATAGTTATACTCCCAATCTTAAAGGCTCATACCAGGAAAAATGCTTTGTAAAACTTAAACCACCATATGAATGATAGTTATTATTAATAATGTCTTACATTTAAATAGCACTTTAAATCTCCCATCTGGTATCTAATTTTATCCTTATAATCCTGTTATGTAAATAGGGCAGGTATTGGTAAAAAATAGGGAGTGATCTTTAATCAATCTTTTAAAAACTGAATTATTATCCTCATCTGACATTCAATAAACTTGATGCATAGAAGAGCTAAATGACAGCTGAAATCACATAACTAAGAATTAATGGGACGTGACACCTACCTTGAAATTTGTCAATGTCCGTACCATAATTGGAACCCAGATTTTCTGATGGCCAGCTCAGCATATTTTCCACTAGTGCTTTGCTTAGCACATAATAAGCACTTAATAAATGCCTTTATTTATCTATCTAGATCATGCTGCATTTCATTCCAGCAGAATGTAATCTCCTTGAGGGCAAGGTTTATTTTATTTCTGTCTTTGTGTACCTAGTTCCCAACACTAGGCACATAATAGCTGCTTTAATAGATGGTTGCTAAATTGGGAGGAAGAGATAATAACAAGCAGTTCTGAAGTGAATGCATTATTTTTCCATGATTATTTTTTATTTTGTTCATTTATTTTTGGTGAGGTACTTGGCGGTAAGTAATTTGCCCAGGGTCACACAGCTAGTAAGATTTAAGTGCCTGAGATCAGATTTGATCTCAGTTCCTGCTGACTCTAGGACTGGTGCTCTCTCCCCTGTATTATCTAACTGTCCCAGTGAATTCATTTTCTTAAGGCATTGATTCATAAATCACTGTTTCTAGGTTGCTAAGTTTCTAAGTTGTTTTTAAGTTTCTAAGTAACAGTCCAATTGTTCTAACCTTTTTCTTCCAGACAGTGATTTGTTCTCTTTTGGAAGAAGAGAGGAATAAGCCTATGAATGAAAATGTGAATTTCATCCCCATATGTGGCTCTTTTTATCTGTTTTTTTGAGGTTTGAGGAAATGTCAGCTCTAACACCTCCCCATATCTGGGGAGGTGCTGGATTCCTTTTTAGACTAGGGTATGCTCTGGTTAGAATGTACTATTGGGTAAGCTATGTGGGATGAAAATATCAGGCTATTCTAGTGCCGACAGGCTAACGATCTCTTTATTACATGATGTGATCAATGTTAATTCTTCCCTATGTTCTCATCTCCCCATGGGGTAACCTTTCAAGCTAGTCCAATGCTCTGTACTTAGGTTAGCTCTAAAGGGAATTTGAAGAAAGATGGAAAATGAACTTTCCAAGGGGAACTTTTTCAAGGACTTCTTGTTCCATTTTATTTGGAAGTTTCAGGTATCAAATAAGGTCTTGGATTTAGCAGAGAGGGATTTGGATGTAATTTCAGATGATCAAGAGCTAAAATTCTTGCCAGATCTGATTGAATGCTGGAAACACACTCACATCACAAATTAGAAGGTAGCTAGAAGCCAGGTGATTTGTTGACGAATGCTTAATAGGGACAATTGAAGGATGTGACAAGTGTAAGAAGCTATTGCTGTACTTGCTTATTTAATGGCAAATATCTTTTGAGGGGAGGAACAGGGAAGGGTTGACCTTAAATTAGCCTTATATTAGTAAATTGATGAGATCTTGGTGGAATTCTAGATATATATATATCCATATCTATGTACATATATGTATATATGTTTGTATTTATGCTTGTTGCTTTGTGTTATTCATTTCTTATCAAGTCAATGAAAACCAAAGCATTTAATAAGCACTCATTATGAAAGAGACACTGTGCTAAGGGCTAAGTTTACAAAGAAAAACAAAAATGGTCTCAGCCCTCAAAGATCTCATATTATGAGGAAGGCAACAAGTAAGACACACGCATGTGTGTGTGTGTGTGTGTGTGTGTGTAAATGTATGCATGTGGGGTTAATTGATGGGTACTTCCTGGAATTGAAGGAACTTGAGAACATTGAAAAATGAGCAGAATTTGAAAACCCAAGGAGGGAAAACAATATTCTAGGGTGAAAGAACCAGTTACTACAAAAACTTGGCAGTAGGAAATGAGATACTAAATGGGAAATTTAAAGTGCTATTTAAATGTAAAATATTACTATTATTAATAACAATAATTCAGACTTATATGGTGCTTTAAGTTCTACAAAGTACTTTTTCTGCCATGAACCTTTGAGATTGGCAGCATAAGTATTCTTTTGTGATTTTACAGATACAAGAGTTTAAATGACTGGCTGATGGTCACACACCTAGCAAGTATCAAAAGCAGGATTTGAATTTAGGTCTCCTAAATTTAAGTCTAGAATCTTTCATAGTTAATTGATGATGGCAATGAGTTGATGATAGTCCTCCATCTAGTAAATATCTCAGAAGCATGTGTCAAATAGAATTATTCCTGACATCAAGAATAGCATAGTTTTGGGGCAGCTAGGTGGGGCAATAGATAGAGCACCAGCCCAGGAGTCAGGAGGACCTGAGTTTAAATCTGGTCTCAGACACTTAACATTTCTAGCGGGGTGACCCTGGGCAAGTCACTTAACCCCAATTGCCTCAGGGGAAAAAAAAAGAATAGCATAGTTTCCATTAAACCATACCTCCTGTCATGATGAGAGTAATAAAAAACAAGGGTTGGTGGGCTTGATTATGAAGGTGCACAGAAACATTTCTAGAATGTCAGAGTCACATGGCACTTTGGAGACTATCTCACTTTATGGATAAAGAAACGGTCCCAAATTTGCCTAAGAGTCCCATGATGGGTTAGTAGTAGTGTTGGAACTTGTATCCAGGTCTTTGATTTAATTAGAAATTCTTTCTACTACTGAGTCACCCTAGCATTCTAGTCCAGCAATTTCTGTTGACTCCCTATTTCCACCAGGATTAAATGTAATATCCTCTGTTTGGTTTTCAAAGCTCTTCATGACCTGGCCTCCTTTCAACCTTTTCAGTCTTCTTATACCTTAAACCCCACTATGTACTCTCATACCCAGAGAAACTGCCCTCTTTGCTGTTTCTTGTCTGGGCACATATCTGAGTACATCTCCCAGCCAGTTTTTGCTGGTTGTCCTCTGTGCTAGAATGCTCTCTCTCCTCTTCTCTACCTCTTGGCTTTCCTGACTTTCTTCAAGCTTAAATCCCATCTTCTACAAGAAGGCTTTTCTAATTCCTTTTAGTGATAGTTGATTATCACCAATTCAACAAGTAGTTATTTTGCTTGTAGCACCTGTTAAAGACCTTAGCTTAAAAAGACTAAGGTCTCCCATTGTTCCCAGGGCCATCTCCAGTATCCTGATCTACATCTTGTCACTGGACCCAGATGGCTCTGGAGCAGGAAGTGAGGCAGGTGACCTTGCACAATTCTCCCTTACTGAAATCCAATTCACTTGCCTGTCATATCATCACCTTCCTGATATCATGATTCTCTTCAAGAACTATGGGAAACACAATCTTGTTTGTAATAATTGCTTGCTGTCTCCCCATTAGGCTGAAAGCTCCTTAAGAGGAGAGATTACCTTTTGCCTCTTTATCTCTAGCAATTAGCACAGTGCCAGGCACAGAGTAGGCACTTAATAAAAACTAGTTGGCTGATTGGCTACCAAAATTTGGTCTTGATGCAGGAGGTGACAAGAAGTCTTTATAACTCTTGCATGCATATGATAAATTCCATTCAGAGACCATTTTCCCCACCTTTACACTCATTACAGGTGGGATAACATCTCTCGCAGGTGTGTGTCCTGTTTTCTATGTAGTGGTGTTCAGGGCAGGTCCGGTGACACTCTCCTTTGGAGTGGAGCAGGAAGAAATACTTGTGACAAGACAGGCAGTCTGTGGAATGAGGGCCCCTGCACTCTCGGCAGTCTTGGTGACATTTTTCACATAGTCTACTGGAATTATCCGCATAATATCTGAAATTAAGAAGAAAACAATGACTTTCAAAGAAACTTCATGGCTATTAGGAACATCCATTTCTTAGCTTTTTTTTTTTTTTTATCACAACTTAATCAGTTTTATCTTCACATTTTGTTGTTGTTGGTTTCTCCAGTGGTAGGGAATAGCTAAATTTTTACCTTAAAGACTGTATTTTTCCATTTCTTTAGTAATAAATTCTTCCCTCTTGAGAACTTTTTGGTAGCTTCCTTCCCTCCTTTCATTTTCATTTCCCTAACAGAGCTTAATCTGACCAACAGATTCTCCATTTTAGACACTGACCTTGAGCCATATTAAAAGTGGGAAAGGAAATGGAGAAAATTGTGAAGGGTATTGAGTTAATTAGAAAAATATTTTTCTAATTATTATACAATAAAACTCTCTCAAAATGGGTGAGGACATTTCAGAAGTTGAGGATTTCAACATTAACAGATTCCTATGAAAGAGCAACAAAAACATATGTTTAAGACTCTCACAGACAACAATTGCAAATTTACTTTGATGCTAACCTACCATGTGAATTTGGAAACTAGTATTTTTTTTTGGTGGTGTACCAATGTAGTTTTTCTAGATAACATGCAAGTAAGGGAAAGAATGGGCCTTGAGATCATCTGGTTTATCTTTTAGTCTCAGGGATAGATGATGGCATGTGGAACACAAAGTCCACTCTTGGACAAGCAAAAGTCTCCACCCGGATTAATCAGAACAAAATGGGCAAATACCCTCAAATCAACTTTAATTAATTATGTGAAATGAATATATCAATTAAGTTAATTCAGTTGGTGGTATGGGGTATTAGTTGTCTGGTAGTTTCTATCTTGGGAAGCAGGATACATACTATATTTTTACAATTTTGAATTTCAGTGCCCCAGACAAAGTCCTAGATGTTTGTTTTTAGTTTTGCTTTTGACAGAATATGCACATAAACAGTTTGGAAATAGGAGAGTTTAAGCTAGATTTAAAATACAATAAAAAATACCAGCTCAGACAAATTTTTAGTTTAGTATTCCCTTCTTAATAGCCAAGAAGAGCATCAATAGATTAAAAAAGAGGAGCTCATCAAGACTTTATCCAACAAAATGTTTGTGGCAGCCCTGTTTGTAGTGGCTAGAAACTGGAAATTGAATGGATGCCCATCAATTGGAGAATGGCTGGGAAAATTGTGGTATATGAATGTCATGGAATATTTTTGTTCTGTAAGAAATGACCAGCAGGATGAATACAGAGAGGCTTGGAGAGACTTACATGAACTGATGTTAAATGAAATGAGCAGAACCAGGAGATCATTATATACTTCAACAACGATACTGTATGAAGATGTATTCTGATGGAAGTGGATTTCTTTGACAAAGAGACCTAACTCAGTTTCAATTGATAAATGATGGACAGAAGCAGCTACACCCAAAGAAAGAACACTGGGAAACGAATGTGAACTATTTGCATTTTTGTTTTTTTTTTTTCCGGGTTATTTTTACCTTCTGAATCCAATTCTCCCTGTGCAACAAGAGAACTGTTCAGTTCTGCAAACATATATTGTATCTAGGATATACTGCAACATATCTAACATATATAGGACTGCTTGCCATCTAGGGGAGGGGGTGGAAGGAGGGAGAGGAAAAATCGGAACAGAAGCGAGTGCAAGGGATAATGTTGTAAAAAAAAATTACCCTGGCATGGATTCTGTCAATATAAAGTTATTATAAAATAAAACAAAATATTTTTAAAAAAGACTTTATCCAAGAAGGAGACTAAGAAATGATTCTCTTTGCACATAGTACCCTTCTATTTGGCTCATACAACAAAATTTGACAGATTATTTAAAAAAATCAAGATGGAAGGGAACATTCTTACAACTCAAGTCTGTGTCTAGGTATTTCTCAATTTATTATGTAGATATATTGCATAAGTCATTCCACCCAGACTCTACTAATGTCATTTTGGCAATAAGGTTAAGTTCCCAGTGGACTTAGACAATGTAAATCATTTTGCCACTTTAAATAGATTGCTGAGGGCTTCTTTGTGTCACTCAATCAAGACAAGTCAATTGTCAAATGCACAATATGTTTGAAAAGTACAGTGATTAAAAAGAATGATCAAAGAAATGGTAAAAATGATGAAAGAAAGGACCATGCAAGGATTATTACCCCACATCTCACAAAGTATTTGGTATTTATTTTGTATGAAAGGAAATATATGTAGTGGACCTGTGTTCAAAAATATACTGGTTACATGGACTTTACTCTAGGCAACTCTAAAAGATAAAGTTATAGAAAAGGTGCTAATCAGTATTGGCAGAAGAAGCTTCTTTATTGATAATCCCTTATAGCAATAAGATCGTGGATCCAGTCCCGATCTTTCTATTTCATATACACTTATACATACACGTTGCCTAGTCCTATTGTTTTGTTCCACCCCTTCCACCTCCCCCCAACCCACCAAGGGTAAAGACTATTTCATTTCTGTCTTTGTAACACAAACATTTAGCACAATGCCTGGCACCTAATAATTACACCTGACATTTATATAGGGATTTAAGGTTTGCAGAGCTCTTTACAAATATGATTTCATTTAATCCTCACAATTTTGGGATATAGATGCTAATATTACACTGCCCTTTCTCCTCCTCCATTTACAGTTGAGGAAACTGAGGCAGACAGAGCCTAAGCGATTTGACCAGAGTCTCACATCTTAATAAGTATCTGAAACCAGATTTGGCCTCCAGTCTTCCTGCCTCCAGGTTCCCTGCTCTATCATTTAGTTACACGGAATAGGTGCTTAATAACCATTTGCTCATTTCAATACAATTCCATGAACTTTTATTGAATCCTTTCTATGTGTAAGATAGAGGAAGTTGCTGGACAATAGATAGAAAGCCTTAGAGCTAGGAAAAACCTGGGAACAAATCCTTTCTGGGTTAAGTCATTTAGCCTCTTAGTATTCTAAGAAGCTAAGACTATAAGTTGTGAGAAAATGACAACCTGTGTTGATAGAGGGAAAATAATTTCCTTATAGAAAATGAAATCTCTGATACAGATCCTTTCTTGACACTACGTGGAAAGCTGAATTTGGGCAGCTAGGAAGCACACTGTATAAAGTACAGGACTTGGAGTCAGGGAGATTCATCTTCCCAAGTTCAAATCCAGCCTTAGTCACTTATGAGCTACAGGACCTTGGGCAAGCCTGGTGACCTCAGTATCCTTATTTGTAAAATGAATTGGAGGAGGAAATTATAAACTAGCAATATCTTTGCTAAGAAAATCCCATGTGGGGTCATGAAGAGTTAGACATGACTAAAAATGACTGAACAATAACATGGACTGAGTAGAGAAATATGAAAAGAGGGTAGTTCCTTATCCTCTAAGAGCATAACATATAATTGTAGGGTGTGAATGGGATAAATTGAGTGAAGACCTCTCATAAAAATGCGGCCCCAACCTATACTCTAATTATAACTTGAAACTTTGCAATAACAGGTTGTTCTAAAGCCAAAAGCTGCAGGTATTTGCTTATCTTAGCTAAACATACATTTCCCTCCAGTTGCCTCTGCTCCTTTTTGCCACAATTAGCATTATGACAAAGAATGTGTCATTGGTTAATATTCTTTATCTCTGGGTAGACTTTATGTAAACCTGGACTTCTAGCCAAGGGAGAAAAGGTCATAAGATGGCGGGGGCTTCTGTGTTAGGGTCTTTATAATGCTGTGTTTTGCAGCTTGTACTTTGCACTCTTTACCAGCAATGCTGTCATTAGGAACAGCCCCCTTTTTGGAGATCGTTAATAAATCCTTTTTGCTTTTTACCTTGAGAGTCTCTGATTTTAATTTGGGTAAGGGTCAATGTCTCACACAGGTGCGTGATGCATATAATATTACATAGAAAAGTTATGATACAAGGTAAAAGTTGATAAAGTAGGAGAGCTAAAGCATTCAAGTAAAAATATGAGAGGAAAGATAGATGCCACTGGGGAAAGCTTCATAGATGAGATGTTAGTTGAGCTGGGCTGTAAAGGGTAGAAAAGATTTCAATGGATTCATATGGGAAGGGAGTGCATTCCAGGAACTGTGGTTCAGTTCTCATTCAAGACCTACTCTTTGTGATTCTTTTTGGGATTCTTGGCAAACACTGGAGTAGTTTGCCATTTTCATTCTATTTGGAATAAGGCAAACAGAGGTTAAATAGTTTGTACAGTATCACACAGTTAGTAGGTAACTGAAGTCAGATTTGAACTCAGGTTTTCCTGTCTCCAGCCTCAGCACTCTATCCACTGAGCCATTCAAATACCTCATTCCAGAAATATGGGTGGTCTTTGTGATGACTCATAAGTTGTCTCATAAGAAGATGAGGGAAACAGTGAGTGAACAGTCTTGTTTTGTTCATTAGCTACATGATCTTGGAAGTCACTTAATTTCTGCCTCAGTTTCCTCAATCATAAAATAGGGATAATAATAGAAATAACCTCCCAACATTACTGTAAGGATTAAATGATATATGAACCGATGCTGAATGAAGTGAGCAGGACCAGGAAATCATCATATACTCCAACAACAATATTATGTGATGATCAATTCTGATGGACATGGCTCTTTTCAATAATGAAATGAACGAAATCAGTTTCAATACAGCAATAATAAATTGAACCAGCTATACCCAGTGAAAGAACTCTGGGAAATGAACCACTACATAGAATTCCCAATCCCTCTTGCTTGCATTTTTTATTTCATTTATAGGTTAATTGTACACTATTTCAAAGTCCGATTCTTTTTCTATAGCAAAATAACTGTATGGATGTGTATACATGTGTTGTATTTAACTTATACTTTAAAATATTTAACATGTATTGGCCAACCTGCCATCTGAAGAAGGGGATGGGGGGAGGGAGGTTAAAAATTAGAACAAAAGGTTTTGCAACTGTCAATGCTGAAAAATTACCCATGCATATATCTTGTAAATAAAAAGCTATTAAAAAAGG
This sequence comes from Antechinus flavipes, assembly GCF_016432865.1. Lineage (NCBI taxonomy): Eukaryota > Metazoa > Chordata > Mammalia > Dasyuromorphia > Dasyuridae > Antechinus > Antechinus flavipes. Next base: position 242,650,167 of record NC_067398.1, on the reverse strand, counting down.
ATTAAATGATATAACATCTGTAGTGCTTAGCACAATTCCTGTTATATAAGAGGTACTTAATAAATGATTATTTCCTTCCTTTTGGATATACTTGAATGCCAGAGAACACAGCAGAAGAGGTGACCTCATAATCATGAAGACTTATGTTCAAGATCCATTTCTGACTCACTGTTTGATCTTGGATAAATCATTTAACCACTCAATTGATTAAATTTCCCTCTGGGAAATTCTCTTAAGATTATAGTTATAAAGAAAATGTTGACCTATATTGACAGAATTTCATGAAATCCCAGGTTCAATACCTATCCCCTTAAATTCTAGGCTAAAAAGTTTAAAAGGCATTCTTTTCATCAAATAAACCTGCTGAGGAAGGTTGAAACCATACAGGCTTGAATGCCAAGCTTGAGTTTGTAAGATAATCTTACCCTTCCTCACATTGTAGCAGACATTTGTTTTCCAGCCTGAACCAACCAGGATGACAGGATTGACACTGGGTGCTATGCTTCCCTTCACACGTCTCACAAGAATTATGGCAGGGAGAACAGTGTTGATTCTCTGTATCACTATAGTAGCCATCAGGACATTTTTCTACACAAGTTGTATCTAAAAAGGGGAAAAAAAAGAATTAGTAGCATTCAATGATATCATGTCTTTTTTCTTCCCTCCTTCCCTCCTTCCTTCCTCCTTCCTTCCTTCCTTCCTTCCTTCCTTCCTTCCTTCCTTCCTTCCTTCCTTCCTTCCTTCCTTCCTTCCTTCCTTCCTTCTTCCTTCCTTCCTTCCTTCTTTCCTTCCTTCCTTCCTTTCTCCCTCTCTCTATTTCTTCCTTCCTCCTCCACCCCCTTCCTTCCTTTTTCTCTCTTCCTTCTCTCTTTCCAATCACTCAGGATTAACCACACCAGATGGAATCTTTTTTTCCCTGCATCAGGGAAAAGATAAGATACTCACTGAGAAGAAGTCTATTATTGGGGCAGCTGAGACACTCATCTTCAGCAGGTCCTGAACAGTGAAAGCATTTCATGTGACAAGGTTTACAGTCCTGGGTTTTCTCATCCTTGTACTCAGAAGCAGTGCACTCTTTGGTGGCCACACAGGATCTCAGCCATGTCATCGACATGCCTTCTTTACAAGAAGTGCATGCCCAAGAGGAGCAAGTCTTACAGTTCTCAGGGCAACCTGCAGCAGGACAGGAGGTAAAATTTGCTTATGGTAGCACCTAAAGAAATTCCATCTAGTACAATGGGAAGATCATTGGCTTTTGAGTCAGAGGCCTTGGGTTCAAATTCTACCTTTCTTATTACCTTGATATTAAGCAACTTATTTAACTTCTCTTGGCCTCAGTTTCTTTATCTTTAAAATGGAGAATTGGACAAGATGTCCAAAAGTCCCATTTAACTCTAAATCTGCCATCTTTTCATCCATTCTACTACACCATTAACTAAAAAGATGCCGTAACCCAATCCCCAAAGGGGAAGATGTACTCTGCTCAGAGTAGGACATTTCTATATTGAGTTCTAAGGCTCTGGAGTAGCCCATAAATCACCTGGGACAAAGTGGGGGGCGGGAATTGCTGTTTTTGCTGTTACTTTCCTTTTCATCACTTAAGGACTCTTCCCAGGATAAAAGTCTTAGAAATGTGACCTTTCTCCAGGCAGTTTTGATGAAATGGAAAGAAACTTGGTCCTTAACTAAGGGGAGTTGGTCATCTACAGCTTGGTTCTTCCACTAAATACCAGGGCAGCCTTGGTCAAATTTTTGAGTATCATTTTTCTCATCCATAAAATAGACATAATCCTGCCTGTATAACCTCTTACAGCGCTGTTGTGATCAGTTTTACTTTGTAAATCCTGAAGTACCACTTAGATGTCACTTATTATTACCGAAACAATCAATAATAAAGTACCATGATCAGAGCTAATCATTGTGATTTTAGACAAAATTATTTTATCATGGGTGAGGGATAATTTGGCTGGATAGGTGGTATAGTACAGAGTGCAGAGCAGCAGATCTGGAGTCAGGAAGACTCATCTTACTAAATTCAAATCTAGCCTTAGGTAGTTACTAGCTGTTTGACCCTGGGAAGTCACTTAATTCTGTTAGCTTGTGTTTAAGCCTCAAGTGGTCATTGTTTGGGGTGCTAATTGATTCAGTGAACATAAATAGCAATCAGTTGGTTGGCTGTTGTCTTTTGTTCTAGAAGAGGACCAAAATGACATCACTATATTAGAGTCAAATCACAGTGTGTCTGACTATAGCTGATCAGACTAATTAATATGAGTTTGAAAGGTTTTACCATGGGTCAGACATGAATAGTCTTTAAAACATTTGGGGGTGGACTCTCTAGTTTTGTGCATCTTGCATTTCTTCTGAGCTAATTCAATTATCCTTTTCTCATAGATCTGAATATGGTATGTATGAAGTTTTGGGTATGAAGGACCTGGGTTCAAATCCCACCTTTATTAATTTTTACCTATGTGATGAAAAGCAGGCAGGTAAGCAATAAACATTTATTAATCACTTGCTATATTGTAGGCATTATGCCAGGAGCTAAAGATGCAAACAAAAAGATAATTCCTGTTTAAAAAGAGCTTCTATTCTTATGGGATATTAGAAGACAATATGTAAATAAGGTAATGTGTCTAGTTAGAGGCTTGGTGAAATCCAAGAATGTTGGAAACATAGCAAGGAGGGGAATAAAGTATATCCCTAGGGCAGCTAGGTGGCAAAGGGAATAGAGTATTGGGCTTAGAGCCAGGAAGACAGGTGGCAAAGGGAATAGAGTATTGGGCTTAGAGCCAGGAAGACTCATCTTTCTTTTTCTTTTTCTTTTTCTGCTTTATTCAGGGAATAACTTTTTATTGACAGAACCCATGCCTGGGTCATTTTTTATATTATCCCTTGCACTCACTTCTGTTCTGACTTTTCCCCTCTCTCCCTTCACTCCCTTCCCTAGATGGTAAGCAGTCCTATACATGTTAAATATGTCACAAGACTCATCTTTCTGAATTCAAAACCATCCTCAGACAGTTACTAGCTATGTGACTCTGGGCAAGTCCTGTTTGCTTTCATCCTATTTGCCTCAGTTTCTTCATCTGTTAAAAATGAGCTGGAGACAGCAATGGCAAATCGCAAATCACTCTCTAATCTTTGCCAAAGAAAAGACAAATGGGGTCCCAAAGAGTCACTAGTTACTGAAAAACAACTGAACAACAACAACAAAGATCAGTCCCCAAAATGGAGGCATACACCAGAAGGAATACACCAAAAGGGGCTGACATGGCAGAAAAACGTTTCAGACCTTGGAACCCCAGATGATGAAGATAATTACTTAACCACACTGACTTTCACCTTAACTATAAAGTGAAAAAGTTGGACTGGATAAGCTCGAAATCTATGCTCTTTTGAATCTATGGTCTAGGGACCATCTTTAAGGTTTGGATCAGATAATCTCCAAGGTCCCTTCTACTTCTAATTGGAATAAATCTTTATTAAGTGCTTACTGATGGTGTCATGTGAAGAAGTTCGAGAGAGCAAAGATTAGGCACAAAGATTGTGAAAAATCATAATAAGGCATTCTCCTTGCTGAAAAGTGCCTTTATTAATGAGTAAAGGTCATGGACAAAATCTAAATATGATTTTGTGCCATGCTTTGGGAAAGAGCGATTTATATAGATAAAGGAAGGGAGGAGAAACCAGGAGAGAGTTGAAGAAATAATGGATGTTTTCAAGGAATCTAGGAAGAGTTAGAGAGATGGTTGAAGAATAAAAATGGAGAGGAATGGGGGAAATGCTTGAGTGATAAGAACAAAGGCAGGGAAGAGCTGGAGAGAACACCTGAAAGACAAAATTGGGAAGAGTTGGGGATACAGTCTCAGAATAGATTAAGCAATTTCAGTTTTAGCTGGAGGATAACCTGGCTTGAGTTCCTATCACTTATTATGTGCCAAGCAATGTCATCTCATTTGATCCTCAGAACAATGCTGTGAGGTAAGAGGTATTACTATCCCAGTTTTTTACTGTTAAAAAAATTGAGGCAAACAGATATTAGCTGATTTGCCCATGGTAATCCAACTAGCAAGTGTGTGACCCGATTTTGTCTGCCTGACTCCAGGACCAGCACTATGCTACCAAGATACCTAATCCTCTAAAATACCTAAATTTTACACCAAGGACTTTTTGGCCAAAGCAGGCAAATCCTTGTGCTTTCAAAAGTACAACAGGTCAATGAAATAAAATATATCAGATCAAAGATCAGAGATGAAAAAAAAGAAATTTACAGCTTTTCAAAGAATATTTGATATTTTTGATGACTAAATCTCAAGCTCAGAAAGTCATCCTTTTGGGGTGAGGAGGAAAAAGGTATTTGATGAAGAATTAGAGAAAATGCGTAAGAAAGTGAAAAGAGTAAGAAGAAAAGCTTGATGACAGTGATTGATTTGGAGTTTGAAGTTTCTTAGAATTCCTTTAGTCAAATTCTTTTATTTTACATAGAAGGCCACTGAGACATTAAACATCTTTCCCAAGATAACACCGACAATAAGTAGCAGAACTGGGTTTTTAAACTCAGATCTTCTGATTCCAGATTCATCACTTTTCTAACCATACCATGCATTGTCTATCTTAGCTCTACTGAAAAACTTAAGATTAGGGAATCTTCCTACCAGGAATTTGGTGGAAAGCTAACCATGATCACCAATCTGAATAGGGAGTAATTGGGAGATCAGGCTGGGAGAAGATACATGTGACCAATCCAGAAACAGTGTGGGATGTTAGAACTTTGTGAAAAGGATCATGGAAACCAAGATTGCATTGTTCATGGCCTCCAGAGAGAAGTGATAACACCTGCCAATTTTAGGGAATAGGAAAAAAGAGCCAATTTCTACGAACAGTTCCATGGCTAAAGTGTACAAGGAAGATAACCATAAGTTCATTACAGAGACAGGTGGTGCAATGGAGGCAGTGCTGGGCTTAGAGTCAGAAAGATCTGAGTTCAAATGTGGTTTCAAACACTTATAAACTACTAAATCACTTAACCTCTGCTGGTCTGGTTTTTTAATCATAAAATGCAGAAATATTATAATTCAGACTTGCCAGGATTATTGAGGGATCAAATGAGATAATATTTGTAAAGTGATTAGCACAGTGCTTGACATATAGTAGGTGGTAATAAATAGTTTCCTTCCTTCTTCCTTCTGTCCTTCTTTTCTTTCCTTCCTTCCCTCCCTATGTTCCTTCTTTTTTTCTCTCCCTCCTTTTTTCCTTCCTTCTTTTCCTATCTCTATTTCTTCCTTCTTTACTCTTTCCCTTCTTTCATTCTTCCCCATCTCTTTCCCCCCTCCTTTCTTCCTTCTCTTCTTTCTTCTGCTCCTTCCCTTTTCTCTCTCCCTCTATTGCTGCCTTCTTTCCCTCCTTCTCTTCCTTTCTTCTTCCTTCTCTTCTTACTTCTCTCTGGACTTTAGTTTCCTCTGTCAAATGAGATGATTGGATTAGATGATTTCTTAGATCTCTTCCAATTCAAATTTTATGATTGTTGGGAATTATTAAGTCATTGCTCTAGAGTTGGAGAGGACCCCAGTGATCTCTTGTCTAATTCCCTCATTTCACAGATGAGGAAACCAAGGTTTAATGAGATAAACAATTTGCCTGAAGTCACATTGATTGCAAAGAATAGAGTGTGGATTTGAATCCAGGTCTTGTGACTCCAAAGTCAGTGTTCTTGCCAAAGTCACGGACTTTTTTTTTTTTTTTTTTCACAAAACAGGGCAAGAAAGTAGGAAAGAACCTATTTCTTTTTCTATCAGCAACATTGGGATGGGGGAGACTTTTCTGTCATTTAGTGTTTCATCCATATTTTGGTAAGGCTTTGGAGGGGCATTTGATTGAATTTCATCTGAAAGTGTCATAGCATCCTCCCCATGAATAGATTAAAAATGCTGTGCTCAGTAGAGCCACTCATACAAATGAAAAGGTGGGGGTGTGGCAAAGCCAGAGAATTTTATCAAATTTTTTAGGAGCCCTGTAGCTCTGCTTGGTTCCTACAGAAGCAGAAGAAGTTTGTCATAGGGAGAATAGCAACAAGAAGATCCTCACCTATATCAGCACCTCTCCTCCTCAACCTGATCCAAATTCTTTTATGTTTTGCAGACTATCTAAGATTTCTATACTATGGTACAAAATAGATTTAAAATGCAATAGCTTAGGGAAAGGTAATATCTAGAATTAAATTCATCCATATGTATAAATAACTGATATTAGACCTTTTCCTGAGAGGAGTAGAGATCATAGGATTGTAAATCTAAATCTGGATGCCATCTGTTCCAACATCCTTAATTTTACAGGTGAAAAAACACCTGAGAAATGGTTTCTTGCTCAAGGTTACACAGTGATAGAACTAGGATTTGAACTCCGATCTTGTGATTTTAAATTCAGTTTCTTTTCCACTGGAGGAAGAGAATAAGTATCTTTACAATGCCTGGTATATGCCAGGTACTGTGCTATTCTCTCATTTGATCTTCACAACAATGTTGGGAAGTTGGTGCTATAATTATCATTATTTTACAGTTGAGGAAACCGAGGCAAATAGAGCTTAAGTGACTTGCTCAGAATCACACAGCTAGTAAGTGTGTGAGGTTGAACTGGAACTCAGGTTTTCCTCATCCCAGGCTCAGCACTCTGTCCGGTACACTACCTGTACAGGAAATAAAAAGCAGGAGAAGACGAGATATTTGCAGGGAATAGATTTAGGAATCACCAAGGGAAAAAGCCTGAAAACAAACTTGATCACCTCCATAATATTGCCTAGGATCAACCAAATTTAATATGTTCAGGACCTATGTTTTTATAAATGTGCAAGTACTCCCACTCGGCTCATTCTGACACATCAATAACCTAGCTACAAAGGTTGCTTTCCATTCTTCTCTCCCTCAACACTTCACCCAGCCCATCATGGTTTCCTATAGTCTTTACCTTTACAGCTTTTAGAAGCTTTTTCATGATAAGTCCCATCCGGACATGCCTCCAGACACTGTCCATTATGGAATACCAAGGAACCACGGCAAACTTTACAGTCAACATCATCTGGGCCGTTGCACTCTAAACAGCTCTCACTGCAAGGGGAACACTTGGAAAAATCTTCATAAAATCCAGGGGGACATTCCCGAAGGCATATTTCATCATGCAAGAGGAAAGGAAATATGCATTCTAAATCAGAAAAGAGAACAACCAGTTACAAAAATAGGGAACACATTAAATTTCCAGAGACATATTCTTTCTCCCTAATACAGCATAGGCTCCATGAAAGCAATACTGCATTTCCCCTCTTTGTATCCCCAGTTCCTAGAATGGTGTTTGGAACATAGCAGGCACTTACTACATGCTTCTTGAATTGAATTTAACTATGTACCTTGGGAATATTAAATAATAAAATGTTTATTTAATAGCTTGGGATCTTCTAGACAGGATTAAAGCCCTTTTCTCTAGATACACAAAGGTCTGTTTAATTTTGAATTGGAGAAGGAACAACCTGGTTTAGGAATCTAATCCTATGTGTCAAATCCCTCTTGGTTCAGATGTGATTCTATTTGTTTGATGAGTCCACAGTTTGCTTTGGATTAAGAGCCAGGCTGACAAGATAAGGAATTCCTCAGTTCTATACTCAGTAGTTTTCTTCAGCTGACTGATAAATACTGAAACGGTCAAGTCTTTGGACTCCTCATCTGGAAATGTGACACTCATAGCTCTTTCTGGGTACAAGAATCTGCTGTTCCCTTGCTTCTCCTAGAGAGATGGCCAAAACATCAACTTTTCCTTCTATCTCTCCAACATACCTTTACAAGTTTTTTCATGTATGCACTCTTGACACATCTCTGGACAATGTTTGCAAATTCCGTCCACAGCAATATACCTCTTAGGGCAGGATTTCTGACACGTGCCTTGGGCCAAGACCAGGTCCTTTTTACATGAATGACAATTGGTGGCATTTCCTTCACATGTTTTACAAACTAAGTCACAGGCTTTACAAGTGCCATTTTCTGCATAAAATCCCCTATAAAAGGAAGAAAAGAAGTGGATGATTGGGGGGAGGGGCGTGACTTGCCATAGGTGGTATAAGCTGGAAAGAGAGATAGTGTAATATGTTGAAAAAAATCCATATTTTTGCCAGAATAAGGACTCTCACTACACAATTGGAAATGGCAAACTTTCTGAAATTTGTTAGAGTACATTAGCTGGCAATTTTTGCGTCTAGGGCAAATGATATTAAACGTACCTCTGAATACTATTGATGAGGTAGGGCTAGTGAGGTAGCAGTTCCTCAGAGAGCTTGCCTTGGGGTAAAGCCGTCAGTATGCCATCTGCTAACTTTCAATCCCCATCCCTGATTCTTTTGATCTAGATCTATGATTTTATTTATGTAATAAAATTCCCTTACCAACACAGATCTGCTACTCTTCTATGACCTGTACAGACTTTTCTGAGGGCACTCAAAGGTTGTGACTTGTTTAACATCATGCACTGAGTAAATGTCAAAGACAAGAATTGAATCTAGGTTTTCCTCTGCTTCATTCATTGTGCCATGTAGATAGCTTCCTATTTTCATTATATTTTCACTATTTACTTTTGCTAATGAAATGCTAAACTGTACTGATGAAGGTTGGTAGAAGTCTCTAAATTTCAACAATCTTCCTGAAACAGTCTTCCTTGCCTTAGCACCTGCTCTGCTTTAGCAGATAGTAGATAGTTTAATGAATTTATCACCCCATGCCAATCCGTCTGGTGATGACTTTCTCCAAATAGGGTTACACTATATGTCTTTCTTGTTTGGAAGAATTGACCAGAAATTCTATTTAGTTAGCAGAACCTCTCAGGTTACCTTCCCTTCATAATGACACAATAGAGTAGTACTATAGTGGAGGTATGGTAAATATAATTAGCATTAAAAATGGAAAAAGCATACATTGACAATAAAAAGTACACTAAATATTTGATAAAATATAAAAATTCCTGGGGACAAGAGAACTATTTTCTTTTTAAAAAAATGCTATCTTTATCTTTTACATGTTCAGTGCCCAGCACAGTGCCTGCATATCATAGGCACTTAATAAATGCTTGTTGCTTGGTTAACTATTTGGTGTAATAAAGAGAAGAGATGAAAAGAGTAGAAGAAAGACCATGTTTTATTATAACAAGATTTAAGTTCCTGGGGTATGAGTCATGTTTATTTGTATCTATGGTATATACTTTCTCTTTCAGCGTATTTTTCCTCCTCTTTGGCATTACCTTAATTTAGGGTAACTAAATAATTTATCAAAATAAAAATTTAATGCACAAATTGCATGTATCTGTATATGGTTAATATATTAGACAGTGGAAATTTTTCTCTAAATTCTACTCATGAATTTCATTTTTAAAAAAATTCAGTTTAATATTTAATTTTCTTCATAATTATAGGATCATAGATTCAGAACTAAAAGAGTATTTAGAGCACTTAGATGTGTGTGAATTAGATTCTAATTCCTTTATTTTATATATGGGGAAACATGTCCAAGAAAGTTATGTGAGTGACACAGTTTTCCATTCTGCACCTGCTGCTTTGCCTAGTTTCTAGGCAAGTTTTAAGGAATGAATTATTCTTTCCAGTTTAAACTCATCACTTCTTATCTCTTCAGCATTGCAAACTCAAGCTTGTATTGAAACTACCTATATAGAAGGCAGAAACTAGATGGTTCTTTCTCCCTTTTCTTTCCTTCTCTTTTATATGTTGTTTTCTTCAGTTAGGTAAGTTCCTTGAGGGAACAACAATCTTTCTTCTTATTAATTGTATCCTAAATTCTAAGGACAGCTAGGTGGCATTTCAGAAAGAGTACCAGGTCTGAGGACTTATCCAGACTTATCTTCCTGAGTTCAAATCCATTCTCAGATACTTACTCAGATGTATGAGCTTGAGCAAGTCACTTAAGCCCTGTTTGCCTCAATTTTCTCATCTGTAAAATGAGCTGGTCAAAGAAATGGCAACCCACTCCAATATCTTTGCCAAGAAAACCCCAAATGGAGTTATGAAGAGTTGGACAAGACTGAAAAATGACTTAACAATGAATTTAAGTATTTGGAATTACAAATAAAATCTATAAATAGAACATATGCCCCCCAACGCAGTTCAATATACAGTTTTATCAAACAATCATCCCAATCTAATGTAGTAGTTTTGGGGCTTCTAGTGTCAATTGAGCTCTTAGAGAAATAGGAAGGTAAGGAGAGATGATATGCCTGGTTTTTGTTGCAACCTTGGTTACATAAATAAGAAGGATTAGGAAGAACCAGGACATAATCTGAAATAGTATTCAATTCCATAAATATTTACTGAATGTCCACTATTTAAAAGGGACTGTATTAAGCACTTGGAATGTGAAGTAAAAAAAAAATATATTATATATATTTCATATATATATATATATAATTCCTGCCTCAGGAAAACTTATGTTCTAAAAAGCCATTTCCACTATTTTTCATTCATATTCTTTTCTGAATCTGGCTCAGATACAGTTCCTTCTCCAAAATAACAAAAGTCCTTTCAGATAGCAAAGCTGGCTTCTCAGTGCCAACAGAATAAACTTCCTTTTGCCATTCAAACTTTTTGGGTTTATGAATTCTTTCCTTTCCTTTCTTTCTTTTTTAAAAATAGCTTTTTATTTACAAATATATGCATAGGTAATTTTTCAGCATTGACAGTTGCAAATCCTTTTGTTCCAACTTTTTACCTCCTTCCTCCCACCCCTTCCCCGAGATGGCAGGTTGACCAATACATGTTAAACTATAAGTTAAATACAATGTATATGTACATATTCAAACAGTTATTTTGCTGTATAAAAAGAATCAGACTTTGAAATAGTGTACAATTAGCCTGTGAAGGAAATAAAAATCGCGAGCAGACAAAAAGAGAGCGATTGGGAATTCTATGTAGTGGTTCATAGTCATATTCCAGAGTTCTTTTCCTGGGTGTAGCTGGTTCAATTCATTATTGCTCTATTGGAACTGATTTAGTCATGAATTCTTTTCACATTGGACCTGTGTCTCCAACCAAAGAAGAGGATTTCCACAACTCTCTGCACTGCCATTAGAACAGCATCAGGGTAAAAAGAATTGGACAGGACTGAACAACACCAACACCCATTGCGATTGTCTTGCTCTTATGATGAGGGAGGGAGCAGTATTGAAATTTTTCTATTGCACACATTGTGTTTTACCTTGGATGCTAAACTAACATTTAAAAAAAATTTCTGCATTTGCTGTATTCACTAGTGTGAAGCATTAACCAAGATTTCTTTTAACAAAACTTCCTCCCCAGAAGGATGTATTTCCTTCCAAAGTCAAGTGCTATCCACAAGTCTCAACTTGCGGCCCTTTGCTGATTCATGCTATGGTGGTTCATGGGTCCTATTCCTAGAGTCTTGCCACTATTGTCTCCTTCCATGACCCATTTTCCTCAATCCCATTCAGGCATAAGAAAAAGGCTCTCTAGGATAAAACAGCCACTTCTCCCGGTGCAGCTGCATTCATGTCCTCTGAACTGCTATGTCTCTCCATGAACTGACTTTTTACTTTGATGAAAATATTCCTAGTTACAGTTCAGGAAAAAACTCTTTCAGATGAAACTAGATGAACAAAGCCATTGATAAACTGTGGAACCAAATTTACATTCTCTACTTGAATTTAAAATGATAGTTTAAATCATAGGACAGCAAACTACATTGGTGATGATTTTCTCTGGAACCTTGACTAAAAATGGTTTCTACATTTAGCTCTCAGGCATACAAAAACTGGTTGGGGCTGATTCACATATGAAGCTCAGGAGAAAGAAAATAAAGAAATGAGAAGAAAAAAAAAGGTTGGCTAAGGGGAAACAAAGTGGTAGGAAAGTTTTGAAAGTTACATGTTGCATTTATTACAAATTTTAAAAGAAATGCAAGTTTCATGTAATAGTGATTCACAATTTCCTTTTTTTTTTTTTTTTCTGATGAAGCATTTGGGGTAAACTAACTTGCCCAGGGTCATACAGCTAGAAAATATTCATCTAGCTGCCCTGATTCACAGCTTCCTAAGTAGTTCTCTTTATTCTGCAATATATGAGTAAATGTGTTGCTTCTATTTGGTGTTTGTGAAGTTTAGAATACATTTTTAAATTGAAAAAGTAAAAGAAGGCCATCAGTCTCCCAAATATTTTGTTATTGTTGTTGAGTCATTTTAGCCATGTCAGTGTATAAGACACCATACTAGATTCTAAGTATAAAAAGACAAAATGGAAAGAACTATTGCTCTCAGATAACCTACATTCTACTGACCACTCATGTTGTTATTCAGTTATGTCTGACTCATTGTGACTGCATTTGAGATTTTCTTGACAAAGCTACTGGAATGGTTTGCTATTTCCTTTGTTAGCTCAATTTACAGATGCAGAAACTGAGGCAAGCAGGGTTAAATGACTTGCCCAGAGTCACATAGCTAGTAAGCTTCTGAAGTCACATTTGCACTTAGGTTTTCCTGACTCCAGGCCTGGTACTCTATCCACTGCACCATACAGCTAGCTGTCCCTCAATTATTTACTATTACTATTTAGGTATTAGAATGTTTATTCCAAACCTACAAAAAGACAAGGAGTCATTTTATTCAACTTCACACTTATTGAGTGTGTTACCCATTTTTTTTTTTTTTTTTGTGTACACTTATAATTATTAGATCAGTTCGAATTCTCAAGGTGCCAGATTGCCTTTATATTAGTTTGGCTTTATGCAAACTATTAAGGATTCTTATACTAAGGACCTATTTAATCAGATTGGGTTTCAAACGAAGAACTTGATCTTGATATCAAGTGATTAGTTCCTCAGCAGGGAGGTCAAAACAGCCTCATTACTGGAAGAATAGGGTGGAGATGGAAAAGGGGAGGCTGAGGCCACAATTTAAGATAAAGAAATCATAGTCAGGTCAAGCCATAGATTTTCAGCAAGGGAGGACAGAAAAGGAGCTGGAATGAGAGATTTGGCTGATTCTAGAAGAAACTGCAGTGAAAAGTGTGTGTTCTTGCCAAAACCCTGTTTATGATCACATCTAATTCAAAGATAAAGCATCATCAACTTAAGTTCAGGAAAGAAGCCACCCAGAAAGTAAGATTAGGAGAGTGTTGTTCATAATAGTATTGAGCTAAAGGAAGCATTTCTATATAACATTTTTCCAGTCATGTATTTTTTTCCTATTTTCTATGTGAGTCTAAGGAATTTACTTTTTTTTCCCCAAAGGGAAATGAGAGAAAAATAATAGACACTAATCTGTTTATAGAGTCAGTTTTCCCCGTGTGGGGAAAATCCTCATAATTAATTAAGGAAAAAAGGAGTTATTATTTGGTCCCTGATTTTTTCCTTATGTCAAACCAATTTTGCAAAAATGGGAGTTATGCTTTAAACAGGTCATCTAATCTTTAACTTCAAGCTATTTGAAGTACTTGAAGAAAGGCATTGAGTACTTTTACTCAAGAACCCACAACATGACTGCCGTGAGTGAAGGGAGAAAAAAGTTCCCTCTCGTGGGAAGATGGGTTAAAAACAGTAAGTAAGGGATACAGCTAAAACGTAAACTGTCCGCAGGCTATTATTCCCATCTCATCCCAGAGTTTGTAGGTTATCAAACTACTTTGTTCTCTTTCACCTAGCTCTGGAAAGACACCAAGTACAGTTTGGTTACTCCAAAGGCTACTAGCCATTTATTGTTTGGGTGTCTATTTATGTTACAGGGTTGTTCTGATTTTGATCTTGGAAACAAGAAGGGATATTAGGGAAGATAGATGACACAAGTAGAATAGAGGGTTCAGAATCAGCTAGATCTAAGTTCAAATCTTGCCTTGGATTCTCTTCTTGCCTTGTGGATCTCTCAACCTCATTTTCCTCATTTCTTCTATGAAGGATTGGAATTTGTGACCTTTAAAGTCTCCTCCAGCTCTAAATCTATGATCTATATCTATATATCTAAATCTATAATAATGAAATAAGGGAAATGTAAAAAGTATATTTAAAAAAAATAAAGAAATTCCAAGTTAGAAGAGATGTCCCATATAATACAACAGGGAGAACCATGATAATATGGATGGAAGCTAGTTCAGGAAAACACCTTCATCTGATGCTAATGGAAATTATCTGTTTTATTACTGTCTGTGTAATCATCTGTAATATCATTGTCTTTCTTTTGCAGGGAAAAAGGTTAAAATTAGAAAGAATCTAGAAGATTCTGAGCAACTCAAGTTATTATGAGTCAACAAAGAGAATTTACGAAATGAGGGCTAATGTTCTAAATTTATTTTTTCTGTGAGCTCAAGGTGTATCTGGAATGTTTAATCTACTCTTAAAATAACTACTTAACAACAATGAAAGATTTATTTGAGAGTTTGATAACAGGAAGAGAAGGCAATCTGATTCTGGCTTTTGGAAAATGCTATTAGAGGGCAGATGCAGTCCCTGAACAAGGTGATAGACAGAAGAACCAGTCCCTGATGAATAAATGGAGGGGAAAAAAACCATTAATTAAGTCCTTTCTTAATTAATAAAAATATAAAAAAAAAGAGAAAATTTCTTTTCTCAAGTATCTTCCCCTCTAATTGGAAGGCTATGGAGTATTGAGCATAATTGAACAACAACAATTAATAACAACTGAATAACAACAATTTCCATGTAATTATTTTTAAAATTGAAAATCTAAAGATTCATTTTATTTTTGTTTCCTAGAAATGAGGGTAGGAGAGAAGTGGGAATCCTGTATCTACTACTACCACAAGTCTAGGATAGAATAAGACAGGTTGAAGACAGGATTGCAATATTGACCAAAAGAAAAACATTAGAAAACCTAAGGATTAATCTGTGGGAGCTAATCAGAACCTCAGAAATGCCTCTGAATTTTTAAAAGGGTGAGAAGTCACAGAACTTCCTGTTACTCCCACAGCTTTTGTCAAACCACTTGGCATTAGGTTCAGGGATGGTCAATGAGTTGTGGATATTGTAGGACTTAGGGCCAAAGTAACAGGATGTCATTCCAAAGAGGAAATCCTTATTAACAGGAAGTGGCCTTTCTAAGTCATAAACTGGATGCAGACAGTGCTGAGGTTAAAGGATGAAGGGAGATTATTGGAAAAGTCAAAAGCCAAAACCAATGCCTCCTTATGGATTTATTTACAAATTTAGAAACGATTGATAATTTTTTTAGTGTTTATTTTTTCTGAGACCTAAATTGAATTATACTTCTCAGATATTAAATGCATAATGATGCAGTAAAATAAGATCTGAATGTGGGTCCAGGGAAATTGGATTCAAATCCTGTTTTAGATACTAGTTATGTGACTAGGGCCAAGTCACTACATTTCTTAGAGCCTCGGTTTTCCCATCTGAAAAGTAGAGATAATAATATATGAACTAACCACATCATAGAGTTGTGGTGAGGAAATTAGAAAAAAATGTTAATGTGTGATACAAGGCTGAGTTGTTAAAAATAACAAAGATATAGGAATCAAGGAGACCTATATACTAGCTGTGTGATATAGGCAAGTTGCTTAACTTTTCAGTGCTTGAGGCATCTCCCTAAGACTGTATATCATAGAGTAGGCACCAATTTGTAATTGTAGAGGAAAACTAATCTTTAAATATTGCCTGAGATATATACAGACTGTGGACCTTGGGTAAGGCATTTAACTTTTCAATGACATAGGCTAGTGGTGTCAAACTCAAATAGAAATGGGAACCACTAAACTGTAAATAAGGATTTCTGTAGGTTTCATATTGGCTTAAAAAATCACATGTTAATATTATGTATCTGATATAGTATTTTTCTTTATTTTTGTTAAATATTTCCCAAGTACATTTTAATTTGGTTGGTGTCCATTGGATAGCAATTGGTGCATGTTCGATACCTCCATGTGATACCTCCACAAGATTATAAATTGGAGGGCAGTTGTAAATCTCTACTTGCAGAGGTGAGCCTCATTGAGAGCTCCCTTCATAGATGAAATAAAAAAGCCAGTAAAAATACAAAAAACAAATTTCTACTCCTCCAGCTATAGTCATCTCTTATAGTCATTGTGTTGAGCTCCTCCAGGAGTTCTTCCTCATTTAATAATAGTAATAACTCACATTGATAATGTGCTTTAAGGTTTATAAAACATTGGCCCGAGATTGGCACTTGCCTGACTCTATATGACTCTGGTTGGCAATGGAGAAAAAATGCTGAAGATGTTTGAATGAAACTTTAGTTCAAAGTGAACTATGTGAACCAAGTGAAAAATGCCCAAGTTTCTAAGAAATATAATGGCATACTGTCTATGATGTATTTGGGTGTCTGCATGACCACAATGCATCCAGTAGTGCTGATGTCAGCAGTCTTTCCAAGAGAGAGAGAAGCTTTGAAGAAGGTATTTCCCAGGAAGAAGCTTAAATGAATTTTAAAAGGGGGATGTGGGAAGACGGACAATCAGAGATAGAGAAACACACAGAGAGATACACATACAGACAATCAGATAGAGACATGTGCATATAGAGACACAGATACACAGAGACAGACAAAGAGAGACAGAGAAACAGAGATAGATAAATAGAGACACTGAGAAGACACAGAGATAGAGAGATAGAGACAGAGACAGAGAGAAGGACAAAGAAAGAGACAGATACTCACACACAGCAAAAGACAGAAAAAGAGACAAAGAGAAAAACACAGAAGGCACAGATTGAGAAAGAGACAGAGAGGGACAGAGAGACAAATAGAGGGACAGAGTGACAGAGACACATAGAGAGAGACAAAGAGGACAAAAAGAATGACAGACACACACATAGAAAAACAAAGACAGAGACAGAGAGACACAAATTGAGAGAGACAGAAAGAGGGACAGAGAGATAGACAGAGAGACAGAGAGAGACACAGAGAGACATAAAGAAATGCAGAATGAGAAAGAGAGACATAGAGGAGGACAGAGAGAGGGGAAGGAAGGAGGAACAGAGAGAGAAATGTACTTACTCAGGGCAATGTGTGTAGCACCTGCCATGATGCAGATAAAGTGGGTGGTCTGGCTGAGAAAGACACTTGATACAATTGTTATTTGTAGAGCAATATTCACAATCCTCCATGCATTTCTCACATCTCCCACTCTTCTCCGAGGACCAGGTTCCTTGGGGACAGGAAGGGATGCAGGACTGAGAGAAAAGATATGTTCCTAGAAATACACCAAAGGGAAAACGTAAAAACACTGGAGTCATATTAGTCATGTATCTCTCTTTCTAATCCAGGAGTTCTTAACCTAGGGTCCAGGAGCTTAAACTTATTTTTTATCCTTTCTTGTTTGTCATTTATTAAAAAAGAGCAATTGATGTTATAAATCAAGATGCAGTCCTAAGAATTTCATTGCAACAAATTATTTTCCATGGACAATATAAAAGGTACCAGTGTTCATAAAGGAACATGACAAACTGATCACAGTAACTATTGATGCAACTTTGTTCAATGTTTATTACTATCAAGTGAACCATCAAGAAGAGCCTAAATTTGTCTCCATCCATCTTCCATCTATTTGTTCTATTTCATCTCTCTGGGGTCAAAAAGTGAAAATTGAAATCTTCTTCCCCATGAAAAATCTTCAAAAACTTTCAGACAACTATTGCATCCCTTCTGACTTTCCTTATTACAGCTGAGCACTCCTAATGTAGGGTAGTTATGGTACAGTATATAGAGTGCTGGGCCTGTAGTCAGGAAAACTGAGTGAAAATTTTGCTTTACACACTTATTAAAACTTTTTAAAAGTATATTTTGATATGTTGATTTTCTTGGTATTCCTATGTGTTTTATTTTATACATTTAAAACATTATTCTAAGAAGCTAAGAAGAGAATGTTCTCTGGCTGCCATCCATGCCTGGAATACTCTTCTTCCTCATCTCTGTCTATTGGTTTACATGGCTTCATTCATTCAAGCTATGTGCACATGTCTCTATCTGATTGTCTGTATGTGTATCTCTTTGTGCGTTTCTCTATCTCTGATTGTCCGTCTTCCCACATCCCCCTTTTAAAATTCATTTAAGCTTCTTCCTGGGAAATACCTTCTTCAAAGCTTCTCTCTCTCTTGGAAAGACTGCAGCTTTCTATCACTGCAAAGTACTACCCCATCCTCTAATCTCCTTGTACCCTTTTGGTCCCTGGAATCATAAAATGGAATTATTTATTATTATTATTTTTTGCTGAGGTAAGTGGGGTTAAGTGACTTGCCCAAGATCACACAGCTAGGAAGTGTTAAGTGTCTGAGGTTAGATTTGAACTCAGGTCCTTCTGACTTCAGGGGTGATGCTCTAGCCACTGCACCACTTAGCTGCCTCCTTCCATTTAATTCTAACAACCCCTGGCAAAAGGGGTAGGGAAGAGAGGGCAAAGATTTTCATGTCAGGTTACTTGGGATTTTGGAAGGAAATAATAAGAGAAGGGAGATCTGGTGTTTGCAAACCTATCAGTCTATGAGATGACTTCTAAATGGACAAGCCAAGGAGTACGAACTGGCATTTTTATTTTAAGGAATACTGAGAGAACCAAGCCATGCCCAGAGGAATAAACTATTAATCCTTAATTTTACAGAAGAAGAAATAGACTAGACACATAGAATGATTTTTCTAAAGCCACAATATTTAGTGGCATTGCCTGGAATTTATTTCCTAACTCCTTAGTTAGCTACTCAACAGCTGGTTGAGTTGGTCATAGAATCATTAAAGTGGATGAGGAGAAAAAATAGATTATTTAAGAGGTGCCAGTTTAGGAAAATAGCTTTCAATAGTGGGAAGAGCTCTAGATTAAGACTTGAAAGATTTGGTTTTGATTCCTGACTGCTAGCAACACCGGGAAAGTTGTAGCAGATTTGTAGCAAATACTTTCTAAGGGTTGTAGCAAATACTTCTTAAGATCCCTTTTATGATTTAAAATTCTTAAGATGATATAATTTTAAGTTTTTCGGGCTCTGGTTCAAAAACCTAAACAAGCATTTTTAAGCCCAAAATAGTGGTATTTGAATGTTCATTATAAATGATTTTGGCTTCCTGGATCAGTGCAAACAACAGTAGCCCCCTTCTGCTGTCACACTCTTTTCAAAGGCATCACTAACCTTTATGACAGGAAGTGCACAGAATGGCCGATCCATTACAGGTTTTACAAGAAGGATCACAAAGTTGATGTTTTCTCAAGTTACCTATAAGAAGGGCAGGGGAAAAAATAAATAAATTAATCTCATGAGTAGAATTATAGATTTTTTTTTCTCCATTATGCCAATTTCAAGCAGGTTTTAATTCTCCAGGAAAAAAAATTTACATTTCAATTTGTTTACAGTACATGTTCACTTTTCTCCCTCTGCATACATTCTGGCATTCAGGATAGGAATGGAAACAGGAATTAAATCTGTCATTTCTTCAATTTATTATTATTTTTTGATTAATAAGCATTTATTTTCTCTTAGTTGAAAATTTAAAATTCCATCTTCCCCAAAGTAAAAAAAAAAAACCCTCAAACATTTCTAACGTATGCCCAATAAAACAAAACAAATTCTCACATTGGTTATGCTATATGTATGTGTATGTATATTTATGCATATATGTATATACATATACACATCTATATACATCATTGCTATATAATATATCAATAGAAAATATATATGTATGTGTATATATGTGTATGCATAGATTATATGAGTATGAGTATGTATACATATACACATGTATGTGTGTTTATATTTATATATGCCTACATATGTATACATACATACATATATACCTCTATCTACCTATCAAATTAGTGTACTGAATGGATAACTTCTCTGGGTCCTCTAAAATGATGGCTGATTATTGTGTTAAACAGAGATTTCAATGGAATAGATAACCTTCAAATAAAAAAAGCCCTCTATTGATGCAAGTTGGTACCTTTTTGATAAATTATAGTCTTGGATAGTTGCCTATGATTGAGTGCCGACTGGTTAAGGAACTTATCTAGGGTCACAGAAACAGTAATGTTAAAAGTAGGATTTGAACCCAGTTTTTTTTTACTCTAAGGTATTCAGTGAACAGTGAATCAGGATAATCCTGTGTTCAAATCTTGCCTCAAACATTTAGCTGTGGAACACTTGACAAGTTATTTCATCTCTTATAGCCTCAATTTCCTCAACTGTAAAATGGGGGTATAATAATAGCACTTATCTCACAAGATTATTGTGAGAATCAAATGAGATAACATGTATAAAGCTATGTGGACATTAAAGAACTCTATAAATAATAGTTATTATTGCTGTTCCTTTTGTTGTTGCTATGTCACAGGTATATATAAAGCCCAGAATTATATAGAAGCTCTAATGTGATTTTCAGATTTCCCTTGTACCCAGTCTTTGTTCCAGATTTGTATGCTTTGATTATGAATTTTCCCCATTCTAGTCCATAATCCAATTTACTATCAGCATGATCTTCAGGTCCTATCATGACATTCCCCTATTCAATAAACTTCAGTGCTTCCTATTACCTCCAGGATCAAATATAGTCTTCTATTTGGCATTCAAAGCCCTTCATAAATTGACTCCTTCCTACCTTTCCAGTCTTCTTTTATGTTATCCCATTTCCCCTGACTCCTACACACATATTGACTCAAATCCAGTGATACAAGACCTTCTGGTTCAGCTCTGAGAATGTTCTCTGGATGCCATCTATGCCTGGAATACTCTTCTTCCTCATCTCTGTCTATTGGTTTACATGGCTTCATTTAAGTCCTAAATAACCAGTCCTTTCCTGACTTCCCTTAATACTAGTACGATCCCTTTGTTAATTATTTCCTTTTCATCCTACATATAGTTTGTGTGTATGTAGTTGTCGGAATTAGATGAGAAGGTTGGTGCCAAAGGGAATATGTTGAACTTTGACTTTGAAGATGATACTTTCAGTATCTTTCCCATAAGATGATGAGTTTCTTGAGAACACTGTCTGTCTTGCCTTTCTTTACATCCTCAGATTTTAGCACTGTTTCTGGCACACAGTAGGCACTTAATAAATGTTTATTGACTTACTGACCACTACCTATAGATGAGCTATTCAGTAGTGGTTTCAGAAAAGCTACCTTTAAATGTTCTTGTTTAATTCCTTTCACTTAAGTCCTGAAAAAGTTTTTTTGGGAATAAGAATGGACCTAACCATTAAAATGATGTCATGAATCTGAGACTTATCCATCTTATCTCTCAGGGCCTTTCCCAACAATGTACAGTGTTTCAAAAAAAAAAACAAGATTCATTCAGTTTTCAGTGCAGACATAGGGAATGAAAGTTCAGACAGTTAATCTCAATATTAACCTGGAAAGTATACAGTATAAAAGTAGAAAATGGCTCTTTTGGTCTCACTGATGTTTTTATTCTATTTGAGTTTGGGCTCTGCAGCAATGGTGGATCATCACATCTCTATATGTATTATCCTTCCCTTTAAATATAAGGTCCTTGAATATGGTCCTTATCATTTTTGTATTTGTAGCTTTAATGCTTAGCCTAGTTAATGCTTGGCACACAGTTGAGTACTTAATAAGTGCATTTCCTCTGTTCATTGAAAATTCTCTCCATCCAAGTGAGTATCTGTACTATGGGTGTGACTTCAAAGATGCTTCCCATATTCAGTGGTCCTGATGGAGACACTGAAAGTACCATCCTCAGAGTCTAAATTCAATATATTTCCTTTGGAATCAACCTTCTCATCTAAATCAAAAGTAATAGTAATAGTAGTAACCTCATTGGTGATTTAGAATAGCATGAGGCCAGTGGTGTTGCCAGCATTGTAGGGTGGTTTGATATATAGGAGTCCTAAAATAGGCTGTTGTTGTGTTCATGGCACTGGTAACAGTTTTCCTAAGATAAGCTTCAGAAATTCTTTTAATCTTTATTAAGACCAAAGAAAATATTCTTTTTGGATAAAAGTTTTTTTTTTTAAATCATTAGCCAATTTTTTTGCGAAGGCAATGGAGCTAGCAATGGTCCTGTTTTCTTGGTTATTAGCATGATAGTTGCTATTTTTAAAGGTTTTCACATGGAAATAAATGGTGCCAACATCAGTGCCAACTATGGGCCCCTTCCACAAGGTTATTAGGCTATCACTGTTGATACTAGGAGTACACATACTGAGTACATATACTCCCAGTATATAAAGACTAGAGTCTTAAATTTGAAAGGGATCACAGAGATCATTTAGTCCATTTTCCAAAACTTTTGTTGCTGTTTGTCCTTCATTCTAGAAGAGGACCATGACATCCTTTTATAGTATGTCTGAATGGTCATCCAGCTTTTACTTGAACAATTTCAATAGTAGGAGTTCATTTCCTCAGAAAATTAAGCCATTCTATTTTTGGATTAGTTTTATTATTAGAAAGTTCTTTCTTATCTTGATCCTTTAAAATTATATTTAGTTTTTTTTTTTTTAAATGACACTATATTGCTCCATATATAACCCATCTTATCTTTTTAGCCTTAGCTCATTTACTCTCCTCTATGTATTGGACAATTCAATCAAATGGCCCACTCTGTCTCTTAACACTGCAAATAACCATTTCTATACTTTTTTTTTTCATATTATTTCTTCTGCTTGGAATACCCTTTTCCCATTTGTCTGACTTGTGAAATTCCTACTCATTTATTAAATCCCAGTTCAATTGCTGTCTCATCCAGGAAATCTTGTATGATCTTACTCAGGAAATACATTTTTTTTTTTTTAAAGCTGCTCTAATTTGATTGCTTCTTTACAAACTGTTGTATATTATAATTATCTATGTTTGGTTATCATCTTCCTAATGGAATACAAGCTTTATGGGGATATTTATGTGTGTGTTGAATTGGATAGAATTGAACTGAATTTGAAATTAGATTCAATTCAATTTGATATATATATTTAATAAGTATTTGCTAATAAATACTTATTAAGTGTTTACTGTTTGCAAAGCACAGGAGATAGTAAAAAATGAATAGCTCTGTCTGCAAGGAATACTTTGCATTGACCCTTATTTAAGCTTTCTTCAATACTTTGTACACACTTGACATTTAATGAATTCTGGTTAAATTGAAGTGAGAAGTTAAATAGCAAGCATGGCTTTCAGGTAGAAAGGGCTCTCTCCCGGTATCAATATAAACCATTGTTCACTAAAAGGCAAGAAAGAAGGAAAAAGAAATGTTGAAATGGTCATTGTGTTTTCAAGTTGAGACGGAAAGGCTGAAGGGCTGATAAGGCCTGCAGAATTGGTCAAGAATGATCCTGGGGGGATCCTTGCCTGACTGGTCTGTGAATTATTCCAAGGACTGCTTAATTTCTATTAACTGGGTCCCGAATCCATTTCTTCCCATTCATTTGTTTTCCTTTCCATTATGAAAGACAGTTTTATTGACAGGTCAATATTGTTTATTTATTTCTGCTATCAGTGACAACTTAAAACTATTATTTTCCAGCTCTCTTGTTTAAAACTGCAACATACCTAGATGTCCACCAGAGGGAAACATGCACTAACATTTGAGGCTCCGATAGTTCCAAAAGAATTTATTCAGTTCAGTCTAGCTAAGGATTTTGACCATTTAGAGCACCAAATATAAAAAAGATTGTCTTTTTCATTATAAAAAATGAGATTAAGAGCTTAATTTTGTCAAGTTCATTGCCTTCTATTTATTTCTGGACCATAATCATCATGTCCCCATTTTTCCTTATTGACCAAGGATTCATAGATAAGAAAGGTCTTTGAGAAATAAAACTATTTAGTCCAGTCCCCTGCCTTCAGCCAAGATCACATCAAAATGATTTGAAATAGATGATTCTTAATTCTGTTTTTAAAGAACTCCAAGGTCAGGTCATTTCCTTTCTGGTTTGCACAAATTTCTACTGTTACATTTATTTAGGGGCTGTTTCTGTTGGGAAATTTTATTTTTAATTGGTTGATATCCCCTCCCCTCCATCTATATTTAATTTCTCTTGAGTCTCACTAGTCTTCCCCTCTCTTCCCTCATCCTTTTCTCCACTATTAATGTTGGGCTCTAGATTTTCTTTTTACTATTCTCTTTTCTTTGATTCTTGTCTTTATCAAAACTATAAGGAAGTATTTTTTTTAAAACATTTTGCTGAGCAGTGGGGGAAGGGGAGGTGGATGTCAGAGTGGTGGTAAAAAGGGCAGTTTAAGCAGAATATACAGCTCATTCTCACAAAAAGAGATTAGATTTTGGGGAATGCAAAATAAGAGATGGTCACATTCCCCTTGTAGTAGAAGATCACAAGGACTATATAATTTTGGGGGGAAGGAGTCCCATTCACTCCATTCTAGTCACAGTCTGGCCAATTTCTTGACCAATTTCTTGGTCTTTTAGGAAAGATGGTTTCTTAAGTCAAGATGAACTCCTACCAGATATTCTTATTGAAGTAGTATGTGTTAGCTGCTTCCAGATTTGACTTTTGCTTGTCTATATTCCTAGGCTGACTTCAGATACTTTTTGCTTCCTTGAGATGCCTAGGAATTACAAAGAATCCAACCCATCTTTTGGGCCAGGACAGCACTTCTCAGGGCTAGGACTTTCTGTTATGGTGTATAATTGGGATAAACTGGAGGAACAATAAAGGGAAAACAGGCATTTACTCTTTCATAGTAAATATGTAGCACCACGGTCACATTCTGATGATGTTTGTTAAGGTTAAGTAATTTTAAAAAATTAATCTTCTTTGTGACAATGCAGATTATCATAAATACTATTCTTTGTTTTCTGTCTAAGGCCCAAGAACTTGTTATTAGTTAGTCAGACACTCTTTGGAGTTTTTTTTTTTTTTTTTTGGCAAAGATCGTGGAGAGGTTTGTTATTTCCTTCTCCAGCTAATTTTATAGATGAGGAAACTAAGACAAAGAGAATTAAGTGACTTGCCCAGAGTCACACAGTTAGTAAGCATCTGAGGTCAGATTTGAATTCAGGAAGATAAGTCTTCCTGATTCCAAGCCCAACACTCTATCATCCATAACGTTTGCAATGTACTTTATATGTAAAAGTTCTTTAAAAAATTTTAATGTAGTTTTAATCCATTAACACTATTAAAGCTTTTAAACATTCAGGGTTTAGCAAAAAATAAAAATAAAAACTAGAATTAAGCTTGCAAATAGTCCTCTCCCTCCACTCCCCATCTCCTTCCATCAAAAACCTTTCTAGATATTGTTACCAAATACAAATGAACTTCTCTTTCCCATTCTCTAGGCAATTTGATATAGTAGAATCAGGAAGACCAGGGGAGCAATCCTTACTTAGACATTTGCATTATTTAGACATAAGGCCTTTCTGGACTTCCTTCTCCATAAAAAGAGAGATAGGACTTGATGATCTCTAATATTCCTTCTCCTTCTAAATCTATGATCCCATGATCTAGACTCTGAAAACATGGGATTTTGACCTTCACTGTGGTTGGCATGGAAACCCCTTGCTCTGAGAATCCTATTGTTTAAGATAGGGATTTCAGGGCTGGGACAAGGTTGTTGGCAAATTGTTAGGATGTAGTCAAAGACAAAATATATAACTCAACTTCTTTGGGTTCTATGCTATGACTAATCCAATTTGAATCAACTGGGAATATGATTTTATTTTGTACTGGAAAAACCCACTATTTTAGAATGTGTATAGGGGAAATGTGAACCTGTTAACTTTACCAGTAAATCATTTAACAGCATACAAATGATTTAACAGTCAGATGACTCTCCTTCCCACCACTGGCTTTAGGAAACCAGAGGAAGCCATCTTCTCTTTCCAAAGCCAGTGGCCACACCTGAGCATTTTTACAGCTGGTTTCTTTGTGTTTGATTTGGGTCACCAGGGAGGGAGTCCTTGATCTGCGTATTTGGTTATGCTTGTATTTATATAGAATAGAAGGAGCTGGAAGCTATTTATACACTTGGGCTTAGGAATCTTTACCATCTCTGTGTATCTATGCTCCCAGGACCCAGCACAGTACTTTATGTACAGAAGGTATTTAATAACTGTCAAAGCAAATTGCATAACTACTCTTTTTGTTTCTATTTTAGAGGAAGGGGTACAGGAAAAGGAAAAAAAAAAGGAAGAGGGAAACAACAATGTGTCCTGCTTTTTCTAGAAAGTACCTAGTAGTAGCATGGCATATTGAGAATTTCTTTGACTTGATCTATTATATGGTCCAGTTTACAAACTATATCTCGTTTGGAAGGAATAACCCAAGAATTCAAATCCAGAAGTTTTTTTTTTAAAGTGTAAATAAATAAAGCAGTATCCCAGGCACTTGAGGATAGGGAATAAACTTGTGATTTTATTGGTATAGGGAGGAAGGAAACATTCAATTATTAAGTGCCTAGTGATGTGTTAAGCACTCTGTTACACATTTTACAAGTATTATTTCATTTGATCTTCATAACAACTCTGGGTGCTAAGTGCTGCTAAATATCCCCATTTTATAGTTGATAAAACTGAGGCAGACAGAATTTAAACTGCTCAGAGTCACACAGCTGGTAAATATCTGGGGCCAGATACTTTTTTTTTTTTTTTTTTTGAGGCAACTGGGATTAAGTGACTTGTCCAGGATCACACAAGTAGTAAGTGTCTGAAATCTTCCTCACTCCATGTTTTATCCACTACATCAATTAGCTGCTCCTGGAACCAAGTTTGCAATCAAATATTCTTGAATCTAGGTCTAAGGTGCCATCTAGCTGCCCCTGGGGCTCCTCAGTGAAGGCACTGCTGCCCCCAATTCAAATCAGTACCTTTTCTGCAACTTATAGTGCGAGGCAATTGTCTAGAGCAGTGCTTCCTAAATTTTTCCCTCTCATTACTACTCTTTACTTGAGAAATTTTTACATGACTCCTGGTACATAGATTAAGTAGGCATATAAATCAAATATTTATTGATAATAAATCACAATTTTATGACCCCCCCACATTCAGTTATATGATCTCACATGGGGTTCAGATCCCCAATTTAGGGACCTAGAGTAAATCTTAAGCTGTAGGTCATGATCCCATGTGGGGTACTGAATGTGAAAAAATTGGCAATAGTAAAAGGAATCAAATATTCCATGAAGATTTAATGTTTTCTGTAAAAATAAACAGGTATATCCTTCTTAGTAGTATGCAAATTTGCTTTCAGCTTTAATAAATGATAAAATTACATGTATACAAAATAATCTTAAAATAAATTTCTTTATGATTTATCATCAGTAAATGTTTGATTTGCATAACTATTTTGTATATGTATTTATCCAGGGTCATGTAACATTTTCTCAGAGAAAAAAGCAGTCTTGAGTGGAAAAGTTAAGAAGCTCTTACCTAGAGTACTGAGAGACTAAGTTATTGACTGGCCCATGGTCACACAGCTATATGGGTCAGGAGCAATACTTGAACTCAAGTTCCAAGGCCAGATCTATATTCATTTGCCATGCTGACTCCCATACTGGAGAATAGAAAGATAAAAATTTAATGTCAGGAAGCTGCCATTCTATGGTAAGAGTGGGGTACTCTTACAATCAGATAAACATATACACGATCATTTGAGAAGGAAGGAGAGAAGACTAATAAGAGAGGAAGTTTTCTCTTAAAAGATGGCTCAAGACTTGAATTTTTAAAGAAAACAGGAATGCTAAGAGGAAAGGGGAAGAAGGATTATCCAATTACATGTCAAGCATTCCAGTATATTCTGTGCAAAGTCTCAGAGGTAATAAATAGAAACCTGAATTTAGAGACAAGTAAGGAGGCCAGTGTGGTTGGAATAAAATGGTGAAGGGGAGGAATTTGCTGTAACTCTGGAAAGAGAGGCTGGAATCTACGTGAATGCATAGTGACCTCATGGTGCTAAATGACTTGGCTATAGAAACCCATAATCCATGGTCATAAATAGTCCAATCCAGAGAATGGGGCAAACATTCTCCCCTATCCTGAGTGAGAATACCAAAAGTGAGATTTTTTGTTTTGTTTTGTTTTTATAATTGCCTCCCCTCTCTCCCATCAATTACCCATCTGATTAAAAGTCCATTTCAATATTGGTGAGTTTGATCACATGTGCTGATTTTTCTAAAGATTGCTTGTTTTAAATAATTGTGCTGTCAATTGCAGGCACGAACCAATTATTTCCACTGGGGTGCAGCGTGGGTGAAGGAATATGTTGATTTTTTTTCTTACCTTTTACACACGGATCCATCCAAAGAGTATGCTCATAACACCTAGACAGCTAATATCCTCCCTTATTCACTAGGTCATTTGTCTGGGCTACCTCTTGACTATTTCCAGTTTCTTTGAGTTCACTCAGGGTGACTCCTCTAATCTCCAAGGAGTGACAGACCATGACTTGTTCTGGAGTAACCTCTGCTATTGTATTGCAATTTTAACTTTATTTTGAAAGAAAAAATAAACAGTGGAAAGATGGATGCCCACATGCTCCTGAGACTTTATGAGCAAAGACTGGATGCATTTTCCATTAAATATCCAGCTCAATGTCTGAAATGTGGTTTGTAGGCTAAGCTAGGTTCTTACCTTATTTAGGGAATAACTATTTTCCTTGTGTGTGTGTTTTTTTTTAAACTAGTCTGTATGTCTTATGTCAAACATGATGGAGATGA
This sequence comes from Antechinus flavipes, assembly GCF_016432865.1. Taxonomy (NCBI): domain Eukaryota; kingdom Metazoa; phylum Chordata; class Mammalia; order Dasyuromorphia; family Dasyuridae; genus Antechinus; species Antechinus flavipes. The sequence goes on along the minus strand of NC_067398.1, from coordinate 242,621,525 downwards.
AAAAGACCTTTCAGGCCATCTCTTTTACAGGTCATGAAAATTAACACTGTCATTTCATCCAGTTCTGATTAGAACCATACCCCACAGATGCTCAAATTCCCCTCATCTTTTCCCTTTCCTCTATCCACCCCCCCAAAAAAAATCTAACTTTGGGTGGGAGAAAATTAGAGAGGGCTGGGTGTGGTACTTAAGCAAAGAAGAACAATCAAGACCTGATTCCAGCTTGCAACACGCGTAGTCCAGTTGAAAGGATGTGTACTCACTTGGTGAATCAAGCCTTCTCTGTCTCCTGGCTCCTGGCTTCATTTCATCATCTGGTACGCCAGATAAAATACAGATGTTCTCAGCTACAAACACAGACCCAGACCATTTTCCCCCTGGCTTGCACCTCCTTTTAAATGCCTGAATGCCAAACAAACTCATTTTCAGCATTTTGGGCTGAGCTACAATTCACTGAAGATAGTTCACTCCAGAGGTGAAACTGATTTCTCCCTAGCTATAATTTCCGAAATAGGTATGGGCATAGAAGGCACCCCAGGTCCTCTTTAGCCATTGGCCAATGGGACCATAGAACTCCCAGGCCCATTGTACCTTTCACTCACTTGTGGGGGAATGATAGTAGGGAAGACCATACATAGGAACCGTTCCTTTCTGGAATCCAGAAAGACATCTTAATCCTGACCTAGATAGATCACTCCTGCAAGCTGTTGGGAAACTCATCTGTTCCCTCAGCTGCTGTTCCTGGACTGAAATGACCCCATTAAAGAACCATTGCCTAGAAATCAAACTGAGAACATCTCTCATTTCACAAGCCTCTCTGGGTGGAATGCGAATCAGATTTTCCCAGCCGGATGGGTCATTGTTTGTGATAGGCTTAACCAGTGAGATCACAGGGAGGGCTTGCAAGCTAGCTAGCCTGTCTGCAACCAGGTGTTCAACCCTACATAAGTAAAATTGAATGAAGAAGACTCTGATGAAGAGCCTAAAAACTAGCCTCTCCTCCATCCTTTCCCCTACTAGAGTATCATACTGAACTGTATCTATTCTTAGAAAAAGATCACTTTTTATTTTAAAGGAATAATTCAAAATTTCAATGAAATGGGTTAGGGACACTGTTAGTAGCTCTTTTAGGATAAGCATAATGAAAAAAAAATGGAAAGAATGCTGGATGTGGAGCCAGAAAGCTTAGGTTCTGATCTGGATGCTGTCACTTATTCCCCTGTGGGATCTTGAGCTAGTTTCTTGGGCTTTCAAGACTTCTGAGAAATGAGGATGTTGGACTAAATGATCCCCATCTCCTACTCCTGGGAATTATGGAGTAACTTTAGATAATACCTCATCTGCCCAAAAGGAAAGGCTTGCAGAAGGCTTAACTCCATCAAAGTAAATCTCAAACTGAATTTGGCAAATGTCAGTTAGGAACACTGGATTTGGGGATGGGTACAATTGATTGCATAACTTTATTGACATCCCTGATTACCTAGTCCTTATAAGAGTTGGGCTGCTTCCATGAAATTGTTGGTCCAATAGAAGGTGCTTGGAGTTAGAAGAGTGGGGTTTGAACCCTGCCTTTGATGATTGAACTATGTCAGCCTGGGCAAATTATTGAACCTCCTGCTCTAAACTTTGCTCATCTATAAAATGAAGGGATGGGACTAGATGGTTCCTCCATGTCCATCAGTTTTTATTATCTGTAAAATGAGAAACAAGATGACTTCTAAATTCCTTTGTAGTTCTTGATATATGATCTTATATGCAAACTATATCTATAGATTTCTCATAGTATCAGGTTACCAGATAGAGATCCCAATCAATTTCTTTGTTATTCGCTCTTAAGCACAGACCACAGATCCCTTTGGCAAATACCAGATTGTACTCAGCAGTTATCCAACCTGGATTTTCACTATTTAGCTTTTGGTTCATTGCCCAGTTCTCTTCTGTCTGAAGTCTTATTTTGTCCAGAGTGAGGGTTGAGCAGGGTCCTAAAAAAAAGCAGATGGGTCCCTGCTGTTCCATCATTGAAAGGTACATACCGCTCCCGAATGTGTCCTGTCCTGGGGTCTTGGATGGATCCACACACTTCCCATCTACCAGCTGTAAATCTCCTTTGCAGCTGCTACACTTATCACAGCCAAGGCCTGTGCAGGTTTTGCAGGTTTGGTGACATGGCTCACATTCTCCATTTTCAGTGTCATTGTAGAAACCAGGGCCACACTCTCTGACACAAATGCCACCTGGGAATGTGGAAAGAAAGCCATGAAGGGCTGAGATTATATGGGGCAGCTTAGATCAGGTGATGAAAAGGCCAACTGTAGCTTAAAATATGTTTTGTCTCCTTTAGACCATAAGAAAATGGAATAAAAATCCATTCTTATACACTGGGGTCACTGTTGAAGAAGACTGTGTATTCTCCCATCCCAAGCATGAGTCTCTTAGACCATTAGGAATCTGATGGAAAGACCTGTCTACGGAAAGACCCACACAACTTTCATCAAAATCAATGAGCTTTTGCAATCACCATTTAGTGGGATGCTATTGCCATTTTACAAGGTTTCTTGAGGATTCCTGCTGCAGGACTAAGTCTTGAAAGAATATTCACGGACCTTCTATGATTGCCATTCCAGAGACCCAGCAGGATAAAGACATTTAAGAATAATAAATAAATGAATACCCTGCTTAAGGCAAAAAAAAAAAGTGTTGGCTATAAAAAACATTTTTTTTTCCTAACCAGATTCAAGGCCTAAGTTGAATCATAGATTTAGAACTGGAAGGGACCTTAGTGATCATCTGGTCCAAGGCCTCTTGTTCTACAGAACAAGAGAACAAAAATGGGGATTAAATGATTTCATCAAAACATCAAGTAGGAGAATTGAGACAAATTCAATTCTTACATCCCTAGATTTACACCAGGAAGTATCATAATCACTTTCTACATGACCATTCCCTACTTACCAAAAAGATAAAAGCCTTCTTCACACCAGTAGCACTCATGCTGGTCACAGTCCCCACAGTATTTGCCGCACTCTCTACATTCAAAGTTTTCACTGTAGGTCTTTTCAGGACAAGTTTTATAGCAGCGCTGCTTGAACCTATTGAGAAAGAATTAGAAATCTTCTTTAAAGTGAACTTTACATGAGCGTCTTTCCTAGCAGGGGTACATGCATTGTAAGCTGAGAAGGGGTGTGCTGGAGGCAGCTCCCATGGGCTCTTGAGAATTAGTTGCTAAGTTTTCAGTGAGCAGGTACATTTCAGAAACACCACAAAGTAGGATTTGAGTTATTTTTTTGTTGATTATATAGACTTAATAAAGTTACAGAGGAAAGGTAATAATGTAGATTAAATTCAAAATATATATATATATATTTTTTTTTTCTTCATCAACCTATCAATCCCATATAGCTTCTAGGAAACACCAAACCAAAGCCCTTAGGATCTTGCCTTAACCTTTGGACCATCCTAAAGACATTAAAAATCAAGCCTTCTTTTTAGTGGATGTCTTCTACTTATGTGCAACTTTTTTATGGGGAAATTTGTATTCAGTATTTATATTTCCCAGACTCTAAATTGTTTTAAAAAAGATGCTCCATAGGAAGCACTATGGTGAACACGTGAGAGTTGATTTATTATGGGTTCTAAAGATGAGTAGGGTTAGAAATAGCAATGGGTTTGGATATTTGCAGAAACTAATAATAGCTCATATTTCTACGATGCTATTTCACTATTAAAATATTTTATTTCCTATTAGAATGTAAGTTCTTTGGAAACAGGGACTACTATCAGTTTCTTTGCTTTTATATTTGTAGTACTTGACATATGATAAGTGCATAATAAATGCTTCTTTCTTTATTTTTTCCTCAAAATAGCTCTTCTAAATTAACTCTACTAAATAGATGAGATAACTAAAATGCAGAGAGATGATGTAGAACATGTGCTCATGGTCACATAGCTTCAATGACCTTTCCTGGTCCAGTTCTTAGACATGAAGCATTGGCTCTATGACTTCTACCAGAGATGTCTGTATTTCCTTAATGTATCTATGTAAATGAAGTTTGCAAAGTATTTGAGGATCCTTTAGCAGGCCAACTGCTATGTAAATGCCAGCCTTGAGCACAATGACAATTAATTTCTGCTTGCCAAATGTCAGCTGGCATTCTTCATAATTATCAAACCTCAAATCCAATTTGATGTGTATGTGTGTGTGTGTGTGTGTGTGATTTCAATATGAAATATAATTTAAATCAGCAGCCCAAAAGTATATCAGGTGATGAGACACATTCATCAGAGGGAACAATAGATAAACACAAAATAAAGTATATAGAGTCACACACACACACACACACACACACACACACACACAGAGTAAAGTATTAGCCGAGAGGTGTTTTTAAATGGTAGAGAGTTGTTATTATTTGAACATAAGGACAGATGAGTTGACTATAGGAGAAATTTATTTTGGTTTCCAGAGTCTCCTTTATTTATTTTTTTCTTTTTTCCCCCTACTTCTTTAAAAAAGAAATTTAATACTACATTTTCATAGAATTGGAAAACTTTACATCTGAAAGAAATCTTAGAGATATCTAGTTAACGATTCTCATTTTAAAGAGGCGAAAACTTGGTGCTAAGAGGTAAAAGGGCCTTGCCCAAAGTCACACTAGCTTAGTAGCACAAGTTTCCTAGCAATGCTTTTAAGATTTTTTAAGTGATAGAGTGGTTGCATATCTGCGTAGTAGCAGGAATTTCCCCAGGAGTAAGTTCAAACAGCAATGAACTCACTAGTACTGACCCAAACAGGAGAGACTTCATGATCTCTTGAAGTCAGGAATAAGCTTTGTGTGGTGGAAAAAAAGAATGGACTTAAAAAATCTTAAAAGCATTGCTAGGAAACTGAGAGATTAAAGGATTTGCTCAGGGTCACAGAGCAGATACATGTTAGTAGCTGGACTTGAACTCAGGCCATTGTGACTGAGGTTGACTTTAACAAAATTTTCTACCTGCCTTTATTGATATGATGCTAAAATTATTTTTGTCACCTGATGAGACTAATTTGAATTCTAGCCTATTTAAAAGAAATAACTGTATAAAGGGGCCTTTGCTTGATCCTACTTAAAAACCTTGAGGTCTCCCCTTATTTTTGTGTCACCAAACACTACAGGAAACCCTGGGGAGACAGAAACAAGAATACATTTAGTCTTTTTCTGAACTTTAGAGAAGAATTTTTTTTTACAACCTGACTGCGTAATATTCCAAAGTCCTTGTATATCCTAACCTAAAACTCTTTTGCTGCCCTTTTAAGTTCATCTTATTTTATTTTATTTGCTCTCAGTGGATACAAAAAACAGCTGTTCACCAGGGTCCAAAAAATGTTCTTGAGAACTCATATCAAGGCTTCTCTAAAAAAAAAAAAAGCAAGAAAGAAAGGAGGAAGAAAAGAAAAAAAGAGGAAAGGAAGAAAGACAGAAAGAACTTCTGCAAACCAGATGACCTATTTTCCTGTTCTGACTCCATCATTAGCTACATTTGTGATCTTGGGAAATTGGCAAACTCTCTGTGACCAGTATTCTTGTCTGTTCATGGCAGGAATAATATTATTTTTTACTATTTCTTATAGAGTCCTTGTGAAGATAAAATGAGATCATGAATATTCAATAAATATTTATTGAATATTTACTAGGTACAAGGCATTATCATAAATGCTGCATGTAGGGAAAGATGAAGAAGACACAAACCAAGACTGATTTCTGCATTCTTGCTGGAGAAAAGAATTTATGGTGAAGATGAGTAAGAGAAAGACCTTTTATAACATGCTCAAGGAGAGTATTGGTTTACTGTGTTGATGTGTTGAAACATTCATGTCATTAGAAATATCTAATGGTCTTGTAGACATTTGCCAAAACATCAGCTTCTCAGCGTGAGCACTGGTGCTTAGTGACCATTACAAATGAACATTTCTATATGCATTTGCATGAATAAACATACACATTATATTACAATATATTACATCTCTTATATAGGAACATATACTGAGTGGGTAGTTTCATTAATATAGGGAATAGCTGGGTAAGGAAACTATCTCTACCTTGTAGATCAGCCCTTTCTCTATAACCTTTTCTCTATAGAATTGCCTAGAACACTGAGAACATTAGCATTATATGCATCCACTAAACCATTAATAAATATCAGAAGCAGAACCTAGATCCAGGTCTTCATGATTAGAGTAGTCTATACCATCTCTCATTATAAATCATATTATGTTATATCATAGTCTATTTTATTTATTACATATTGTCATAAATTTATTCAAAGTAGAATTATCTAGCTTAGGGATTATCCAGGTCACCATGTCCCTTTCTTCTTCCTTTTGCTACTTGTCTTTTGGTAATTTCTTTGCTCATTTAAATATCTCCAAAAGAGAAGGATCTAGTAAAAGGAGAGATGGTCATATTTAAATTAGCTTTGCTTCCTGGTGATGACAAAGAGTGACAGCCTGGTGACATATAAAATGTTTAGGAAAGAGTTGAAATTTTGGTTGAAATCAAAGTAAGGTTTTTGGATTTTATTTTGACTTCATATGTGTGTTTGTGTGTTTTGGAGTCTCTCATTTGCTGAGGACAGTTAAGAAAGGACTGTAGCTTTTGACCTCAGAATGGCCATTCTGAATTCAAGCCAGAAGCAGGACTCCATGTAAACATTCTGGAAAAGTTTATTTAGGGGACTAGCATGATATTAGTGTATGTCCATAAACAGGGGAGGTCCAAAATCTTGGGAATGGACAACAAGGATTCCTAGACACCAGTGTCAGGCTGGATGGCTTCCAGAATCAAGAAAGAAAGGGCCTCCTTCTGAGTCAAGAAAACAGCTGGGCTATTATTTCTAAATCCAAAAAAAAAAAAAAAATCACTCATTAATAGCCTGACAGTGCAGAGTAGCTCCAGGCTGCTAGGCCTATTTGCTTTAATCATTGGCTATGTGAGTAGGTCAGCATTGCTTAAATTGCAGAAAAGTTAGTGACAGCACTTGAATATGATGGAACTTACAAGTAATACCCCGTAGCGCAGGACGTGCAGATTCCTGGATCATCTGAAATAATAAAAATAATCATTTAAAAAAGTACAATGAGTTTCCCATTTTGAAAAATGACCATTTGGAAGAAAGTGACTTTTCTTTTATTTTTTATTGCTTTGTCTAAAAGGAAAAACCTGGAAGGTTTTCACAAAATGACTTTGTAAAATACCAGAACTTGAAATTGCATGGGTCATTCCAGTATGGCTCTTTCTAATCAACAAGAATCACCTTGACATCTGTTCTTTATTCAGTTATTAATTTATTAAGTTTGGTCTAAAGTAATATTATTGGTTCCAGGAATTCCAGTATGAAATTCCCTCCACCAACACAGATCTATATCTCATCTGTAACTCAAAGTTTTAGAAGAGTTGCCTAGGGAGGCTCAGAGATAAGGGACTTATCCAAGATCACATTGCAAGAATGTGTCAAATCCTCTAAGCAACTGTACCATGGATCAGCTCCATTTGTTTTTAGAAAAGGCAAGTAAAATGAAAAAAATGTTGGAAAACATATTAGACACTAACTGCCAGGAGAAGGCAGGCTCAAACTCAAACTACTGAGGTGAGTTTAATAGTATTCATAAATTCAGATTTTGCTAAGGTCTAAAAGCATTTGTGGGCATGTTAGTTGACAAGTGCTTATACACACATTTAGAAAGGAATTCGAGGTTCTTACTAAAACTGACTTTCCCATTATACCTTCTGTACTGGGAGCAATGTCCTGGCCCTCACCCCCACACAAGTTTGGCTAGTTTTTCCTTAGAAAGACTTAAATGGCTCCGGGAACTAAACACCCCAACTGTTGACATTAAATTCTGGTTGCCTGAATATAATACAGGCCTGAGGAACTCTAGGTACTCTCTGATATCTGGCTGACAAATGATCATGAAAAAATCAAACAGAGGGGAGCTTAATTCAGTTGAAAAATCTTGTACATCCTCGATATATAATCTTACTGAATATCTTTTCCCACTCTGACTAAATAACTCACCTTTTGTTAACTATTGATTGAATTATAAGTGTTCTCATTTCATTCCAATATCAGAATTAAACTAATCAAAAGTCTGCCTATGTGAAATATAACAACTGATGAGGTTTCTATCAGCTTTGAATTGAATAACTATGTGCTCCTTCTCTAAGTCGAATTGGTTTTCTGCTTGCCTTTTTCACAGCAGTGCTACTCCACTGATCCATCTTTTATCTATCATGACATCCAGATTTGTATCTGTTCTTTTCCTAGATACCTAGCTTTTTTTTATATATATATAGAGGTAGTTTTTCTTTCCTGAGAATAATATATGAAGACAGGACTAGGTTTAGAGTCAGGAGAGAATTAGGTTTAAATTCCAATTCTGACAGAAGCTTCAAAACTTGGCTATGTGACCTCAGGCAAGTCACAGTTTCTGTGACTTTCTGTGACTCACCTCATATGTTAAACTAAAATAATAATAGCAATTACCTCAAATGTTTTTTTTCCTGAGGATCAAAAGTTATAATTTGTTTAAAGATGAACTATATGAATATAAATTCATATTATCATCACCTTACTACCACTAACACATCATGACCCTCCTCTTCTTCCTCTTCTTCCTTCCCTTCCTTTTCACAGAATTACTGTGAAGAAAGAATTAGTAAACTTTAAATCCCAATATAAATTGGAGATTCAATTACATTGACTTCTTCCATGGTTAATTCTGACTATTTCTCTAATTTGACATTACCTCCCACCTCCAAAAAAAAAAAAAAAAAAAAAAGAAAAAAAGAAGAAAAAAAAAAAGAATACCGCTCTCCAAGGTACTAATCCTGATTCCCTTCCAGATAAATGAGTTTATTCTTTATTCTTTCACACAGGCCACTGACGAAACTTTAGATATTACCATGTCTTTAAAAAAATGCATTCACTGACATAATTTTAGTTCAGGGATTTTTCCTGCTCAGTTGCCTGGTGAACTGGGTACAATAGTTTCCATAAATGAATAATGAATAATGCATAGAACGGTAATAGTTTCACATAACACCTTATGAATGCACATTCACATCTCTCATTATTGCTAGTTACTCTAAAGAATAATTAGTTTATTTTTAAAAAAGTCTTCTGTCTCAGAAGACTCATAAGCTGCATGTTAGCTAGATTGTACAGAGAAAGAAAGCTCCTTTGAGGTGATCCAGAGATGGAAAACCAACCTTAAACACTTGAACTTTATTCTAAAATATGTTTGAGTTTAGTTGATGAAGGATGGTATTTCCCAAAGTGACACAAAGTTTCCTGATTCCCAATATACAGACCAAGAATGAAAACACACCACACACACAAACACACACACACAACCTAATCAAACTAGAACTGGTAGCTATTTTAAAGCTTGATGTATAAAGCAGATTATTTTTTAAATATTGTTAAATTATTGTACCATTCTGACATATATTAGTTGTGTGAAGCCAAGTGAATCATTTAATATTTTGGTGTCCTTTAGACAACTTCTCTACAAAGAATTTGTCAATCTGTATTGGTAGATAGAGTTTTCTTCATTTAAGAGTTCCCTGTGTTAATGAAATCACAGGTCTGGTTCCTTTCCCTAGCCCAAAATTATTGAGGGGACAGAGAATATTTTGATAAAAATTTGGGTATGGAAGTGGAATCATATGTGGAATAACAGTGTCAGGATTCAGAGCCTCACACATTTTTTGGGAAAAAACATTCAGAACAATTACTAATTTCTAGTTGTTTACATCCTGTTACAGGGAAATCTGTGAGATGTTTTATCCAGAGAAGATAGAATCTTTCTTTTTTGACAAAGCTCGCATCTCCTGTGTCCTTTTAGAGAAGAGGGCAAGTAGGAATTGCAACATTTGCTGATCTTTAGAGTTATTAACAATTCAGTATTTCACTTTATAATTGCTGCTTATTTATTTTATTACTGCTGTTTCCTGCTCTGGGAGCATCAATTATGGAAACATATAATGACTTCATGGAAATTTGTCCCATATTATCACAAAGATTTTGACTTCTCTTTGATTTCTTGCTTGCTTCCAAAGTCCAAATAATCAGCAAGTTTTCTTTATTCCAACTAGACAATAGAGCTGGAGTTTGAAGAGACCTTAGAGACCAACTGGTCTAACACCTTTAATTTACAGGAAAATGAGACACAGGAAAGTCTTACTTGTCTGAAGTCTATAAGATTGAACCCAGGTCCTTTGAAAGGACTTAGCACAGTACCTGACATGCAGTAGTTGCTTAATAAATGTTTATTCCTTTTAAATTTGATGCCAGAAGCACATCTCTTTCTACTGTGCCATACTGTCTTATCTATCATATCCTATTTATTTCTACTGCCATTATCCCACTACAATACCTCATTACAAACATCACTAGACTATTATAGTAAACTTCTAATAGGTTTTCCTGAATCAGCTCTCTTCCCTCAATAATATGTTCTTTATGTAACTACTAGATAGTTTTTCTTATGCATAGTTATGGTTTTGTAGCTCCTGTCTGTGCTGAAAAATCTTTAGTGTTTCCCTGTTGATTTTCAAGTAAAATTAAAAAAAAATCTTCTGCTTAGCATTAAAGGGCTCTTCACATTCTGGCAACATTATAAGCCATATTGCTATACTACTCACTCCAGCCAAACTGTATTATTTACTGTCCTTCACACATGGCCTCAATTTCCAATTTCTGTGTCTTTGTTCATGCTATTCTCTTTGCCTGGAATATGCTCCCTCACACTCTTTGCTTACTAAATGTCTTTTCATTTTTAAAATCTCAAATCAATGCTTGTTGCTCCCTGAAACCCTCTCTGATTCCTCTTGTTGGTAATGACCTTTAACTTGGACAATAATTAATACTTTGTTTTATATGTATTCAATGCACTTATTATATAGCAGGATTTATTACAATTATCTTTATTTGAATCTTATTCCCTACTAGGTTATGAACAAGTACCACATTTTACTTAAATGTGTAATCCACTCTCAACCTTAGAATAATATTCTGTTCACAATACAGGTTTATAATATAATATTATTATTAAATCCATGTATAAATATGGATTATTAAACATTAGAATTTGTGTTGCTTAGTTTCTCTTTGAATGACCATTTCTGTTGAATGTAGATTGTGGCAAAATTAGTCCTTAAACCCTTTTCCTAAAAAAATGAATCAAAAAAAGTACATTTTGAATCATAGAGGGATCAGACAGAATCACAGAATCTGAATTAAAAAGGATGTCAATGGCCATCCAATCTAAACATGAATAGAATTGCTATTACAATATACCAGACAAATGATTATCCAGATAGCATATGACCTTTAAAAGTAGTCATTTGTTTAGAGTTCTAGAGTTCATGAACTCTAAAGTTTTCTAGAATAATTGATTATTTAAAATATATACTATCTAGTATAGCATTACCTTTTCATCATAAAAATGAATTTTTTAAAGAACAATAGAAAAATTCATAATAGGGAGTGCTGGAAAACTTTTATCTTCAGCTATCTTCCATGTTCCCTTTCTAAGCTCTTTGACTTTCTTTTGGTGGCCTTTCTCCAGTGATGCTCCCAGGACTTTCATATTCTCTTGGCCTAACCACCTAACCTCAACCTATTAAAACTAAACTTTCTTTTAATTCACTTGCTTAAAGCCATGTGAAGTGAATTACACAGCACCTAATAATCTAAAGAGGATATATGGAATATTGAGGAAGGATTAACCCTTCTGATGTGAGGACTTGCTGAGCCTTTTAAAGGTTTTTCTCATCCATTTTTGATGTCCAAATCTCACCTTTAGTTCCAAAAAGCCATGGTAAACTATCTCATCAGACCACTAAATCAAATTGAGAGTAACTGACAGGCCTCTAATCTATTGGGGAATTGGGGGATAATCTACTCCAAATATGTGTAGACTTTCCCTGGAAGAATGGACAGAAGAGAACAATGTTCCAGGGGTTATGATGGCAGCTAAATCATACTATGGAGCACTAAGAGCTTGGTCAGACATTAAAGATGTCGAGATCATCTACTGCATCCTGGACCATTGTCAGAAATCTTGACTTTTGTCTTGCCACTGAACTTCAACAATTCAGGCAGAGAATGTGACTGATAACTTTGTGTTTTTGCCTCCCTTCAATCCAATTCGCATATACATCAAGACATCATTTGTGATATCAGTTCTCTTCAAAAACAAAGGATGAAAAAAAAACCCAATAATTTTTTTTTTTCTTTTTGCTGAGGCAACTGGGGTCAAGTAACTTGCCCAGGGTCACAAGCTGGGCAGTATTAAGTATCTGAGACCAGATTTGAACTCAGGTCCTCCTGACTTCAGGGCTGGCTCTATCCACTGTACCACCTAGTTGCCCCCAAACTCCAATAATTTGAAGAATTATTATGCACTAAGGTGTCCATAGATTAAACTACTATTTTTACAAGAATTATATTCATTTTAACTGGGAACTCCTGTTTGGACCACTTCTTAATTTAAAGGAAGGAACATGGGCAAAACAGCTTTTCAGAAGACAATAGGATCATAAAGCTAGAGCTGGAACATGGAGCTCAGAGGTTATTTAATTGAACCCTCCTATTTTGCAGGTGAGAAAACTGAGATATAGGGATTGAAAAGTAATACATATGGTGTTCTCAAAATCTTTGTACAGTTTTTTTAAAGCTATTTAAGCTATTAAAGCTTAAAACTGCACTATGAGATTTTGCAATATATCCTGTACAATGGAAAGAACATTTTACTTGGAATCAGGAAACCTAGGTTTGAATCCTGACTCCAACATTTAATAGCCATGTGACTTTAGATATAAGTTGCTTAACCTTCTGAATGCCAGTTTCTTCATTTCTAAAATAGGGCTAACATTTGAACTATCTATTTCATAGGCTTATTGTAAGGCAACTGCTCTATACATTTTAGGGTGCTAGATAAATGAAAGTTATAATTAAAATAACCTTTCTTGAGTTGACTCAAAATATTTATAAGGTTGAAATTAAATTGTTCTACCCAAAATAATAGAAAAAAGTTAATGTTTGGGCTGGGAGTCAACTGGTGTATAGGGATGTGAGAATATTAACAACAAAATGTGATAATCCAGCTTCTATTCTTTGATTTCCATCTTTGCTTACATAGTTGTATTATGGAAGAAATTTCCAGGTAAAAACTTTTAATGAGCAAGCTTCTTATCTAGTTTTAGCTGGGTGTGGAGAGATAATGCAGAGAAAGGCATTTCAGGTAGAAAATCACTGAGATTGTATATTTGGGAACATAATTTGGTTGTTTTCTTTTTCCTTATTTTTGAATGATTGTATTTATTTTCTACCCCCTCTTTCCAATCCTCTTTCTTAGGAAGGCTAGTCACTAACTAAAATCTTACTCTTTTCCACGGGATATGGCTGAAATAGTGGCAAATGTTTCTAGAAATTTTTGGAATAATTCATTTGCTCTTGCTTTTGGTGATTTGATTCCTTAAGGAAAATAGATGACTAGGAAATGGGGTTATTCTTAGCTCTGCCATGTCCTTGCTTGAATAACCCTGAACAAATTGCTTAGGGTTAATTTTTCTTAAAGCAGATTCTTGTTCTCTTTATAAATTCCTGCAATTTTCATGGAATATCAGTAAAATATCCACTCTTTGTATATATGTGTGTGTGTGTTGCACTTGTGTGAATGCACATGTGTGTGCAAAAGGGAAAAACAGAAAACAGAGAAAAAGAGGCAAAGACACACAGAGGCAAAGACAAAGAGACAGACATAGATGGAAAAAGAATGGAGAGATAGACAGAGAAACAGAGAGAGACATACAGAGATAGAGAGACACATAGAAAGACAGAGATAGAAAGACAGAGGGAGAAAAGGACAGACAGAGAGAATGAGAAAGAATGAAAGAGAGAGAGAGAAGGAAAGAGGGAAGGAGGGAGGGAGGGAAGAAAACACACTTTCTTTGTCTGGGAAAGTCTATACTAGATGCAATCAATTCCAAAACTCTTTTTGTAAAATAATTGAAAAAAAAGATCAGTGATGCATATTCTCCTTGAGTAAATATGTACTTAGTTATGAGATGATGCCATCCAGACATGAGAGAAAGTCACTGACACTTTTCACCCCACCCTGAGGATAATGACCTGGGTGAGAGATTTATGAGCCCCAAAGCTGTAACTAATTATAAGACTTACATAGCCCCCCAAACACATAATTCAAGCAGACGCTGAATTTACAATCCCTTTGAACAATTAGCAATCATATATAGAATAGCCTTACTAATAGCTTGATAATTTGGCCAGAGAAGACAGAAGAGAAAAGAAGAAATGTGAAAAGGTGGCGTAGATAGAATGACAGGGGTGTGAGTGTGTGTGTGCGTGTGTGCATGCACACAGTGTATTTAAGGGGGAGTCATTGGCAATTTTCACTCTTCTTGTCCTCACTGATGTCCAAGAACAATGAATAAATATTATTTTAATTGTTTGGCAGTACAATGCATGCAAACTGACAAATGGGACTCATCCCCTGTAGAATCATGTACTGGAAAGGACTTTATAAAGTTATTTGAGGCTGTGTCTCCATGTCAGTCAAAAATGTAGTAGAGAAGACAGATATATTGGAATTATCCAATTTGGTAGTCTACCAAAAATCACCATTGGACTTTAAGTATTGACTACATCCATTGATCCTGACTTTTTTTCTTACTCAAACAATAGAATTTCTGCCATGTAAACACAGACAAATTGTGTATTTTCTTCCTCTTCTACTACCCTAAGTCCTATGCATGCTACCTAATTTACTTATAAGTAGAAAGTACAGAGTCAGCTAAATTGCTACAGGGATTAATGGGAATTGAGTTGCTATGAAAATGGCCTGATTGAGCTTACTTTCAAAATGACTTGGTTATGGCCATTCATTGACTCAAACATTCATTATATCAATTCATTTATTGAATGCCTCCTATATGTAAAGCATTGTACTAGGTGTTTGGGGAAATATTTTGCTTGAAAAAAGTTGGATATCTGCCTTGGTTAGAACTTACATTCTAGTAGTAACACAGCTTTCTATAATATACAACAACTACATATTTGGATTATTTAAGAATTGAAAAAAAAACTGAAATATCATATGCAATGGAGAGGATATTGATTGACTAGGGAGAACAAGGAAGGCTACAAGCCATATTTGAGTTGGACTTTAAAGGATGCATATAATTTGTTATTAGTATTCTAAGGCAATAAGTTTCACTTGGTTCATTTTTATCTGCTTCGATATGCTTCTGGGTCTCTCTAGCAGAGCAAACACAGCTCTTGTCATCTTGGGCTTTTGCATAAATGGTAATGTATGAGCATCAATCAATATGAATAAATAGTGTGATATGGAAGTCAAAAAGTCTAATTTAATCTTGGGATGAGAAGATCTTGTGATCTGTAAAATGTGGATGCTAATCCACCTACTTTCCTGGGTTGTTGTAAGGATTAAATGAGACATTTTAAATAAAAGGTGTTTTTCAAATCTTAAAAAAGGCAGCTAGGTGGCACAGTGGATAGAGCACCACCCTTGAAGTCAGGAGAACCCAAGTTCAAATCTGGCCTCAGACTTAACAAGTCACTTAACCCCAATTGCCTCAGCAAAAAAAAAAAAAAATAAAAAATAAACAATCAAGAGGACAGGAAGTTTTTTTAGGGGCAGGTGACAATGTGAACAAGGATACAGATACAAGAGAACATAGGGGATGGTTGGGCATAAAAGTCAAGGTTGATTGAAACATGGAGTAAATGGGGGGGGTAATGATCAACTAATCATCAAGAAATAATGAGAAAAAAATCAAGATGTTCAGTGGAACCAGATTGTGGAGTACCTTTATGAGTTTGATTTTTATTTGGCAAATGACAAGGAACCTCTAACATATTTTGAACAGATGAGTGATGGAATCAGACCTTCGCAGAAGAAAAGTTACTCTGCTGGCTGTATTAATGGTAGACAGGAGAAAAGGGAGAGAGGGTTTCTGGAAGACTTGTTAGAAGACTATCATAATAGGTGGCAATGAGGATGTTGGCAAGGGGAATAAGTCATGCCACAGAAAGGAGATTGACAGCACTTAGTAGTTGAACAGTTGTGGGAAAGTAGAGAAAACTCAAAACAAATAAGGTTATAAACAGGAAAAAAATTTAAAAGTGTGTTATAGAAAGAGTCAATTTGTCAAAAGGGCAAACAAATTTAGTGGGAATGATAAGCTTTTTTTTTTTTTTTTTTGGGACTTGTTGATTTTGAGATGGCAACAGAATATCAATGTAATATCATCCTTTAGGCAGCTAGTGTCTGTCTGAGAAAAGATTTGGGGGACTTCTGAATAGAGATGGTAGTTAAAGCAGTGGAATGAAAGAAATTGCCAAGGGAGTGTTTACAAAGAGAAGACGCCAAAGACAGACTGTTACAAAGATCTACTCTAATAAATCAATAAGACATTAAGGAATCAGCAGAGAAGGCAGAATTAGTGGTTAGGAAAACTAGAATGTGGGAGGTCTTTAAAGCCAAGGAAAATAGAGTAGATAGTAAGAGGGCGTGGTCAACAATGTTAAAAGCTATAAAAAGTCAAGACAGATGAAAAATGGGGGGGCATCAGAATTAATAATTAGAAGATCAATGATCTTTGCAAAAACCATTTCAGTAGGGGGGATAGTAAAGGGTTAAAGGAATGGTGGGTTAAAAAGTTGATATAGAAATTTTTTTTTTCAAGAGATTTGTCAGCAAAAGGTAGGAGAGAAAAGAAAATATATGGATGACTAGAAGAGGCAAAGGTAGACTTTTTTTGGGGAAAGTAGATCACCTTGAATATTTATTACCAATGGATCCTGAGAGAATGACAATAAAGATTAAAAAAGGAAAAGGTCTAACTCAATCTCAGAGTTTGTTTGGGTCCTCATCACTTCAGACCTAAATTATTATCATAACCTTTTGGTTGACCTGCTTCAAGTCTCTCATTCCATTTCTAGGAGGGGCATAGCTGTCATCTTGACCTATGTCTTGATGACTCTGGAGGAAAGAATGAGTGAGACTGATGATTTTGCATAGTCCTGTCTCATTTAAATCCAATTCATTTGCTAGTCAAGACATCACCTTCCTAATGCCATTGGTCCTTTTCCAGAATGACGGATCACAACCAGCAGCAGAAGCTGGAAAGGACCAAAAGGGATTTAGTCTAATTTATACCCAAATAAGAATTTCCCCTATATAAAGGAAGTAACCATCTAGCTTTTGCATAAAGACTTCCAGGGTGAGGAACTTCATTATTTTCTAAGAAAGACCATAATATTTTTGTATAACAAATTTCTAGGATATTTTATCTTATATCAATCTTAAATTTGCCTCTTTCCAACTTTCAGTCATTATTCCTATTTCTGCCCTTCAGAACCAAATAGAACAAGCATAATCCCTTTATCATATGAAATATTTTCTAAAATTTCATAGATTCTCTTCTCCCAAGATTTTCTCTTTTCTAGGGTGAACATCCCAGTTGCGTGAATTAATTCTTGCATGACATGATTTCAAGATATGTCACCTTCCTGGTTGCTTTCTTATAAATAATCTTTATTCATAATGCCTTTCTAAAATATGTCTAAACACAAAGCTAGAGGTATGTTTTGATAAGGGCAGAGTACAACAGGACTCTCTAGCTTTGTACAGTACAACTCTCTTCTCATCCTAAGATTAAATTGGACTTTTTGACTTCCTTATCACACTATTTACTCATATTGATTGATGGTCATACATTACCATTTATGCAAAAGCCCAAATAATCAGATCTTCCAAAGAATAAAAAGAGGTTCAGTATCTGACATTCAGGACACAAGTTCAATTGGTTCCATGCTCAGTGATTTTCTTCCTTTCACAATTGCACAATATCTTGAAGGTAAACAATCACGATAAGTTTTATTAATTGATTTTGATATGGTAGCTAGATTACAGTTAGGAAGACCTGGGTCCAAATCATCCCTCTAGCACTCACTAGTTGTATGACCATGAGCACTTAATTCGTTATATCATGTTTTGTTGTTCAATCATTTCAGTCACATTCAGCTCTTTGTGATTCCATTTGAGTTTTCTTGGCAAAAATGCCATTTCCTTCTTCAGCTTATTTTACAAACGAGGAAACTGAGGCAAACAGTTAAATGCTTTGCCTAGGATCACATAGTGAGTGTCTGAGGTCACATTTGAACTCGGGTCCTTCTGACTCCAAGCCTGACATGTTATCCACTGTACCACCTTTTATATCTCTAAATAAAGATACACTGCCATATCTACCTCACAGTTTTTATGAGGTTCAAATGATATGATGTATGTAAAGAACATTTGCAAACTTGGAAGGGCTATGTAAATGTCGTTATTTTTGTTATTATCATCTCTGCTGTAATCTGAAGGTGCTGCCAAAGGAGAGTTGCCTAGAGCAAAACCGAATAACTCTTTTGCATTTTGAACATAACATACAGGTTTCAGATTGGATTTAAGGGAAAGAATCAGAGAAGATTGAGCATTTGAGATGGACAGATGGTCTATGTATAGAGGAATAGGACCCAGAGTTAGGGTTTCATTGGTAGGGACAACATCCAAATGAAGAAACTCCCTCTACCAATGCAGGTTGGCTCTTTATCTTTAATTTGGAGTCTCTGAGAGTTACCTAGAGCAGTGGTGTCTTATCAAATAGAAATGAGCCCCTGATTTAAATCAATGATTTCTGAAGGTTATATATTAACTTAGAAAACCACAGGTTAATATTATCTATGTTCTGTTGTATTTTTATTTTATTAAATATTTGAAATTATATTTTAATCTGGTTGGGTCTGCCTGCTGAGTATTGCTGGGCTGCCATAGGGTCCAATAACTTTGTGTTCCATACTTCCGATCTGGAGCACTGAGAGATTAAATGACTTGCTTAGTCACATGGCAAGTGTATGTCAGAGAAGACATTTTAATTAAAATTTTCTGAGGTCCAAGACCAGTTCTCAATCAACTATGCAATACTACTTCTATCATGAAAAATTACAAATATTTGAATGGATACATACAGTATCTATCAATCAAAAAAAGCTATTTATCCATCTGTTCTATCCACCTACTGAGCTATCTTTTGAGCTATCAAGTTATCTATCCATCTGTTTATCTATCCATCATACATCTAACCATCTATCTCTCTATCTATCTATCCACCTATTGTCTGTCTATTTGCCTACCTATCTATGTCTGTCTATTGACTTACCTACTTTTTTGTCTATCTGTCTGTCTGTCTATCTACCTACCTATGTCTATCTACTTACCTGCTTTTTTGTCTATCTATCTATCTATCTATCTATCTATCTATCTATCTATCTACAGATACTCACACATACACACATTCCTTTCAGACAAAAGAAAAAAAATACAACCTTTCATTTCCTGACCCTGACTAGATGCATTTCGCAGTCTCAGCATCCTAGGAAAGTCTTTAACTAAAGTATATCATTGGGGAAAAGAAACAAAACACAACCTGCGTTTATCTCCCTTGCTGCCTAAACAGAAACACAACTGCTGAAAACAAAATTTATTCCCAAACAGATGCATTCGTTGGTCATTACTTTTGCCCAAATTGCTAGTTTCGTTCAAGCTTGTGTAAACAAGTCCTGTTATCTGAAAAATCTAAAAGGCATTCTCTGTGATTAACCTCCAAAGGAATATTTGCTCCAAAAAAAGCAGATCCTTCAGTTTTATGTTTTTTAATATTTTGAATGTCTCTACCCATTCATCACCAAGAATATTTTCTTAAAGAAGTGATGTTTTCCTTTGTGTTTCTTTATGTTGCTATGGTAACTAGATTACTTTCTACTTATTAATCAGACAGCACCAACAAGATATCTATCTTTCCTCATAGGTTTGGATCTTTTGTTTGTGGCCTTTACTATTTATAAATTTCATAAGTTCTTGAAATAATCTTCAAATATGTTTCCTTTCTTCTGATTGGTTTTCTATAGTCAATGTGTTATTTATCAGCCTGCTTTTTTTTTCTTTTGAATTATATAACAGATTTCATAGAAGAACAAGGATACCAGGATGCACAAAAAAGCAGGCTAGCTGAAGAGGCAGAAGACCTGGATTTCACTTTCAGCTTCCTGCCCAGCTAGTTGTGTGATCTCTGGGCCCTTGCTTCCTTTTTCTGTATTTTAGTTTCCCCCTTTATAAAATGGGGAAAAAGAGAAGGGTTTGGATTACCTGACCTTCAAGGTTTCTTCCAGGTCAGATTGTTTATTTTCTAAGGATTCTTTAAGTCCTGACATTCTGTGTTCTAAGAGCCATTCTGGGGCTGCTAAGTGGCGGCATAGTGCAAAGAGCACCAGATCTGGAGTAGGGAAAAACTCATATTCCTGAATTCAAATCTGCCTTCAGATACTTACTAGCTGTGTGACCCTGGGCAAATTATTTACTCCTATTTGCCTCAGTTTCCTCATCTGTGAAAATGAGAAGGAAATGACCAACTTTTCCAGTATCTTTGCCCACTTGGATTCATGAAGACTTGGTTATGACTGAATGTCAGATATTTTATGTTTCAAGGTACCTTCCATCTTTAACTTTCTATCACTTATAATGGATCCTTATAGTACTGATGTATTGTGTCTTAACTATATGATTGCCTTATTTTCTGTTTTTCTTTTAAAATTCTTTATAGAAAAGACAGAATTTGCTGATTCTTTGGTGTCAGGTATATTATACAACGTTCTTTCCATTGCCATATTGACAAGTGGAAATTATTTTTTGTAGGTAAAAATGACTTTTTAAAATTTTCTTTAATATTCTTTAAGCATTTTCTTGCCATTACATTTCTTTCTTTTTTGGGGGGAGGGGAGGGATAAAGCAGTTGGGATTAAGTGACTTGCTTAGGGTCACACAGCTAATAAGTGTTAAGTGTCTGAGGTTGAATTTGAACTCAGGTGTTCCTGACTTTAGGGCTGGTGTTCTGTCCACTGTATCATCTAGCTGTTCCTTTTTCTCTCCATTAATAAAAGTTACCATCACTATCTCCACTTTAATTTGTAGACCTTGCAGTTATTGAAGTTTTGATCAATAAGAATTCAGGAATTAAGTGATGGCAAATCTTATTTTATATCCTCCACTCAGCTGCCAAAGTAATCATAGTAAAGCACAGATCTCATCATGTCAGCCTCCTGCTTTAAAAAAAATCCCAGTTACCTTCTTGATCAAATATACACTGGAGAAGGAAATGGTAAACCACTCTAGGATTTTTACCAAGAAAATCCCAAATGGGGGTCACAAAGAGTTGGACATGACTGAAATGACTCAATAATAACAACTCCTCCTCCCACTGCCCATTTGCAGTCTTTTTAAGTTTTATCCACCCTGTTTTGTATTCTCTGAGCCAATGACATTGGCTTCCTTGCTGTTCCTCAAAAAAGGCCCTCTACCTGCTAACTCTAAGTCTTTTCATTGGCTGTCCCTTATACCTTGGATGTTCTCCCTCCTCATTTCTACTTTCTGGATTCTCTGGCTTCCTTCATGTCCAGCTAACATCTCTTCTTCTACAAAAAGACTTTCTATTCTATTCTAATATTGAATTCTAATACCTTCCTTTTATTGATTATTTCTAGTTTATCCTGTATATGCTGCGGTTTGTTTGTGTATAGTTGTTTACAGGTTGCCTGCTCATACACCCATGAATTTCTTGGGATTCAGGGCTGTCTTTTGCCTTTTTTTTTGGTATCCCCACTATCTGGCACATAGCAGGCATTTTAAAATGAGGCATGGTATAGTAGAAAAATACTTCACTAAAGAAGGAATTGAGTTTGAATCTAGAATCTTTCATTTATGTTACTATGGACAAATTTCCTCCCTTCCCTGGTTTCAAGATTCTTCGCCTGTAAAATGAAGGAGATGAAATAGATGAAGTTTTTTCCAGTCCTAACATTCTATAATTATAATAACAATTAATATTATTATTAAAAGAACTGTTTATCATTATTCCCATAAAGACTATGAGTTCTTCAGTGTTAAGGACTATGACATATCTCTTCCATATCCCTGAAATTGGTGGTCAACAGTAGATAATCAATAAATATTTCTTGACTGGCTGTATCCAGGAACTGTAAAAATTCACATAGATGATTTTTATTGTTGTTCAGTTGTTTTAGTTGTGTTCAACTTTTTATAACCCTATTTGGTGTTTCCTTGGCAGAGAAACTAGAACGATTTACCATTTTCTTCTCAGATTATTTTTACAGATGAGGAAATTGAGACAAAGTAGATTAAATGATTTGCCTAGTATCATAAAGCTAGTAAGTGTCTGAGGGCAGATTTGAAATCAGGGAAATGAGTCTTCTTGACTTTAGGTTCAGCACTCTATCTATCATGTTGTCCATTCAGATGATAATGAGATAGAAATAAAGCAACAGTAATAAAAGTGTCTTTTCTCCAAACTATGCCATATGAATTTAAGGTAATGTGTTATTATGTGCTGTTATGAAATAATTATAACACTTTAAGGTTTACCAAACACTTTATTCCATTTGATCCTCACCTTCATGAAGAAGGTGGTGCTTGAACTGAGTACTGAAGGATATTCCAAGAAAAGGAGGAGAGAAAGGATGGCAAAGATACTGGAGTGGAACCTGTGAGATAAGAACATTATTTATCCCTATTTCACAAATGAGGAAACAGGCTCAGAGAAATTAAACTATTTATCTAAGGTCATATAGATTTCAAGTGTTTGCAGTAGGAGTCAGTAAGTCTTCCTGTCATCAGGGCTAGATCTCTATCCTCTATTAAACATTGTACCAGAAACAGATTAAAATGTAACTGGGAAATATTTAACAAAATAAAAAATATAATAAATGTGGTTTTCTAAGTTGATATATGGGCCTTGGAGATCTTTACATATAGTTTAATGGTTCTTACTTCTGTTCCAGTTTGACAAAATTGCTCTATGTCATATTGTTTCTTAGCCTAGACTCACAATACTTTTTGTATAGGGCTTGTTTGTTTGAAAAGGATAGGGTGTGGTGAAGGTGGGCAATGAAACATGAAGCAAGATTCTAGGGAAGGAAAAGAAATTGTCAGCCTATCTTTCTTTCATTATCCTCTAAAATAAATAAGACTTTTAAAATAATTTTATTATTAAAGAATTTTGAATTAGTTAAAGCCTGGGCTTCTGCAGTCATACATAGAGTGGGCAGTGGTCATTACTGGTGAATTCAGGCTGTGCAGATACCTAGTTTTAATAATTCAGAGAGGTGGGATCCATTCTAAAAACCATAGCTTCACACCTGCCAATAAGATAAACTGCAGAGGACATTGTTTCCTGGAGGGTTATGAGATGCTCTTTGCTCCAATTGACACAATGGTATTATAACAAGTAAGTTTGTGAGAATTGAGAAAGGAATCCAGTGAACAATAAGATATATTGTCTTTATAAACCTTAAAACTGACTTGAAGTGAAACTTATGTGACTATCCTAATACAGCATTCGCAGGACATACAAGACTGAAAGCAGGAAGGATTTCATAGTCTCATTGAGAGAGCTAGCAATGATCTGGAGAATTTGTTTCTCCCCGCTTCTTTCCCAACCTGAATCATCACTACATTGCAATTTCATCAAGTCATTTCTTTTCCTCTCTTCACTTCATGCTTTGTGAACATGGAAATAATCTAAAATAACTTCCATTTTCCTTATGTTATGTCACAGAACAATTCTGTGAAATTCATTGAGATTAGGAGTAGAGTTTTATAATACTTTGAATTATGCTGTCCACTGAATTCCTTTCTCATTTGCCATCACTTATTTTTAATAATGTTGTAATAAAAATCAATCAATAATTTAGTACTCTGTGTCACTTTTATTTAGTATTGGTAATGCATAGGTAATATTGAAGTGATCTCTGTCCTCAAGGAGCATACATTCTATCATGCAAACAATTTAAACATTTGTTATATTATATATATATGTATGTACATATATATGTACATATATCTATCTATCTATATATATATATTTCTAGATAGATAGATAGATAGATAGGTGTGCCAAATAAATACAAATAAATGCAAGGACCAGGAAAGATTTCATGAAGAAGGTGGTGCTTGAACTGAGTACTGAAGGATATTCCAAGAAAAAGAGGAGAGAAAGGAGTGGCAAAGATACTGGAGTGGGATCTTTTAAAGAAGGTGGTGTTAAAATTGAGAGTGAAGGACATGAGGAGTTCCAAGAAGAGAAAGGGAAGGAGGAATAACAAAATTGCTGGAGTGGTTTGCCATTTTCTTCTTTAGTTCTTTTTATAGCTGAGGAAACTGAGGCAAACAGGATTAAATGACTTGTCTAGTGTCATATAGGTAGTGTGGGTCAACAGTCAGTGCAAAAGTATAGAGATGGTAGAGTCTTGTATGAGATAAGCAAGGGATTAGTATGCAGAGTGAGAGGAAGGGAGTAAAATATAAAAATATTGGAAAAGGTAGAAGAGGCCAAATTGTGAAGAACTTCAATTGATTCTTAGCCAACAGGGAGCCACTAAAATTCACTATGGGTGGGGTGGGAATCAATATGATTAGACCTGACCTGAACTGTAGAATATCCCTGGCATTTATGTGGCTAGAAGAACAAATGAGAGGCTATTGTAATAGTTGAAGTCAAAGGTAAGGAGAGGCTGGAGTAAGTGGTGGCTATGTGAGTGAAGAGGAAGAGAAATATGTGAGAGAAGATGTAGAGACAGAAATAACAAGAATTAATAACTGGTTGGCTATATGGGGGTGAGGAAGATTGAGGAGATTGGCTGATATAAGGTTATAAATCTGGGTAATTGGAATGATGAGGTAAAGCTTGGAAGATGGGTAGGTTTTGGAGGGAATGAATTCAGTTTTGAACTTATTATATTTGTGATGCTTTTAGGAAATATAGTTTGAAATGTCCAATAGGCAATTGGTGATGAGGGACTAGAGATCTGGAGAGAAACCACACACACACACACACACACCAGCTAAGAGGCACAGTGGATAGAGTGAAATATCATAATATAGATGATATATAAAATATTATTCATATATAATACATACACATAAAATTAATAAATAACCAAAATACATTTATATATAATAAAATACATTATATATTTATAGTATATTTATTTGGGAGTTATCCATATTGTGATAGTAATTGAATCTTTGAGAATTGATGAGGTTGCTAAGAAAGAGGGAATGGAGAGAAAAGAGAAGAGGATCAGGACAGTTCTTTGGAATATACACCCAACTAGTGGACACAACATGGATAATGAATCAGCAGAGGAGTAATTTGATATGTAGGAGGGAAATCAGGGGAGAGTACTGACCTAAAGTTTTAGAGAAGTATCCTGGAAGAGTTAAATGGATCAAATGCAGCAGTAAAGTCAAGGAGAATCAGACTAGAACAGAGGCCATTCCAATTGATGGTAAGGAGAATTTTGTAACTTTGGAAAGATTAGTTTCAATTAAATGATTGGATGAGATACTATATTGCAGAGGGTTAAGAGACTGAAAGGAGGAAGTGGGAACATTGATGACCTTAAGTGATCTTTTCAAGGAGTTTGAGAAAGGGAGAAAAGTTATGAATGGAGATACTGTTGTCAGACGTTTTGGAGGATGGAGAAACTTGAGCATGCTTATGGGAAATAAGAATGGAACAAGTAGAGAAAGAGAGAGAGAGAGAACAGAATAATAGTTGAAACAATTTTGTGGAGAAGATAAGAGGGGATATCACCAATGGTACATTTGGACTGATTGTGAGAAGACACTTCAAAGAAGATCATACTAAAGGAGGGACTAGCTAGAAGTGATGATAGGACATGAGGAAGAAGGGTTGTTAGGTTAGCAGGAGGAAAAAAGTGAGCCTCAATATTAAAAAACAAACTACCAAGTAAGGACCTCAGGTAAGTGTCTGAGGAGTATATCTGAGGGTCTGAGAAATTAAGAGAAGCTATGAAACAATTGTTGTGAACAGACTAGAGAATTAATTAGGAAAGAGTGAAAATACTGCCTTGTTCAGTTTCCTGGCACGCCAGTTCATAATTTAGATATAGCTTTTCTTCTTAATTGCTAGAAAGAAGTTATTGCCAACTTATGAGGAAGCTGGGGGTACAGTGAATAGAGTGTTGGGCCCGAAGTAAGAAAGATCCATCTTCCTGAATTCAAATTTGGTCTCACACACTCTCTAGTTGTGTAGCTCTGGGCAAGCCACTTAACCCCCTTTGCCTCAGTTTCTTTAGCTGTAAATGAGCTGGAGAAGGAAATAACAAAAAACTCCAATATCTTTTTCAAGCAAATACCAAAAAGAGTCTCTAGGAGTTGGACAAAACTGAAATGACTAAACAACAACACTATGGATAATTAGTAGAAGGTCCCTTCCTTGAGAGCAGGAATTTATATTTCATTTTGTCTTTTTATACTTAAAGCTAAGCACAATACCTTAAATCTAGTGAATGCTAAATAAATGCTTATTGAATGGGGGCTAGATTGAATCAGAAAAATTGTACATTTCTTTTCTTATTAGCACCTCTGAATAAGAAAATATGTGTGTAAAAGCTGCTCATCTAAGCATTTCTTCCCTCTTTTCATTTTTAAAATTTAATTCAACTTTTTATTCCCTAGATAAGTTATGGAGATAGTTTGTTTTATTGTCTGAAACAATTAAAGATATTTCTTAATTAATACTAATTATGTGCATGAGGATAATATGAATTCTTTCCTTTACCTTAGTTTCAGAAATCCAAGTATCTCTAGATCTAGAACTGGAGGGAACTTTGAGGCTATCTCACCCACCCCACTAATTTATATATAAGGAAATAGAGGCAAGGGGAAAAGAAGTGATTTTTTTCAAGATCATATATATAATAAAGATCATAAATGGGATCTGAACTCTTCTGACTTTGAAAGTTGGTGCTCTTTTCTTTGTTTCATGTTGTCTCCCAGATCTTTGAATCAAGCATGAACATAGAAGTTCTATGTTGGGCAGACCCATAGTAACCTAGGAGATCATTGACTTAAAGCCAGAAGGGATCCTAAATATCCCTTTGTCTGCCTTTTTATTTTACAGATGAATAATTGGTCCAGAGAAAGGAGGTGACATACAGGGGGGTAAGGGGTACAATTAGGATTTTAAGATTTTTTGGCTATTCTTAAAAAGTTAAAAGGGGAAGTAAAGGTCCAGGCAGAGCCCAAAGAACTTATGTAGTTGGGTAATAAACAGAAAAGAGCATAACCCAGTTACTATAACAACCCCAAAGAACACCAATGTTCTTTACAAACCTTGTAGAAGATGAAAAAGCAAATTTTGAAATAGGACAATAATTAGGCATATATTTAGAAACACCTGTGATTCTCAGGACACCATGATCACTCCTCTATACCCATTACAGTTAATCAGGCCTTCATGTTGGTAAGAACACATAATTATCTCTTACAATGGACTCTTTACTCCACATATCTAACAATTTCCATCAATAAAGTCTCCTTTTTTGGACAAATCTATTTATTTAGCCTTTTTTTTTTTACCAGTATATAATCACAGAATCTCAAAGCTATCGAATACCTATTTTGTCCATTTGCAAGCATATTTCTTTTAACAATATTAGTTTATACACACAACGCAGAATGATTAAGTTCCTTAGCTGAAGCCATCAGTGGTGTAATGGAGAGATCCAGATTTTGATGTTTTCTAGTTTGGGCTACAGATAAGCCTTTTGAAGTCTCAGTTTTCTCATCTATAAGATGAAGATCTATGAATCTATAAAATGAGGATAATCATGTCTGTAGAATTTTCCTGATAGGGTTGCTCTGAAGCTGATTTAAAAGTGAGCTATATAAAACATTTTTTAAACATTAAAGCTCAATATAAATTCTAGTTGTTATAATAATATATTATTAATTATCACCATTATAAATAATTAAAGGAATATTTCACATTCTTTACTTTCCTACAAAAAGCTCTATATTCTAAGAGTTTAAGGAGGAAATGAATGATATAGGAAAATAATTAAACATATATTAGAAACAGGCATCAATCAAATCATAAATTTTGAGATGGGAGGATCTTAATGGTTATTTAGACTAACATTTTCATTTTTTAAATAGGGGAAACTGAATCACAGAAACTTGAAGTAACTTGCTCATCTTACAGATAGTAGGTAGTAGATCCAGTTTGTTAAGCTCCAAATCCACTATTCTGGGAAAAGATGCATCATCAGGATATTAGCAGGTAGTTCTCCAAAAACTCTCTACTACATACATACTACATATAACGTCAACATTGTAGGTTACAGTTTGAGTATTGAGTTTGAAGAAATGCCATTTCTCTTCATTCTAATATAAAGCCTTATCTTTACGAGTGACCAGCCCATTCCTTTGAGAAAACTAGAAAACAATGATATCTAGGAGAGTTATAACACAAACTATAAATCCAGAGCTCAGAAGTTTTTGTCATTGTTCAGTTGTTTTCAGTCCTTTACAACTCTTCATGATCCTATTTGGGGTTTTCTTGGCAAAGATAGTGAAGTGATTTGTGATTTATTTCTCCAGTTCATTTTACAGATGAGGAAACTGAGGCAAATAGGGTAAAGTAACTTGCCCAGGGTAACACAGCTAATAAGTGTCTGAGGCCAGATTTGAATTCAGGGAGATGAGTCTTCCTGACTCTAAATTCAGCATGTTATTTACTCTACTACCTAACTATTCCTCAAATGTTTAATGTAAAGCCCACAAAAGCTCATTCAATGGATGAATGAATGAATGAATGAATGAAAGCCAACTCTTGATATTCTCTATGGGGGCTTTGATAACAGATACAAATGATCTGCTGCTGGTAGGGCTGATTCTGATAAGTGAATAGTTGTCTTCGATTTTTGATATCACTGGTGAATTTTTTGATTGTCTTGACTTCCTTATCAGGGATTTCACTACAGATTGCAAGTGACTTTTGATCAAATTCACATGAACAGTAACTTGAGTCAGACCCAGAATTCCCCAAAAGATGGTCTGCTTTAATACAGCAAATGTAACAGCCCCTTAGCAAATCACTTTTTACCTCCATTAAATAAGGGAATTAGTCTGGATGATCTTGGAGGTCCTGTCCAGTCCTAATCTTTTTTTGAAGCTTTTGAATGAGACATTCTGTTAATTGCACAGTATTTCTAAGTTTACAGTACTTCTAAGTCCTCAGGGACTTATCACATAAGGATGTATTCTGAGCACAGAAGATGGATAGTCAGGGAATGACTTTAGTAAGCTATTAGTCACATGTGCTATAGTGACTTGAAGCTGTCACCAGTCTTGGCTTCTGTTTGCCTTTCACCACAGAAGAGGTGATTATGGCATCCTGGAGTGGGGGGAATCATCATCCCATTTTATCTCTGAAATCCCAATAGGTCAGTCTTTCCTGTTTGTTTAATTTTTCAGCTATTCCTTGGTCAGAAGCATAAAACAAATTTACTTTGGACTGAAACCTTGGCTGCCAAATTTTACAGCCTTAAACATAGCACTTTATCACTACTATAAATAACTTTTTCTAGTTCTGTTTCTATAGATCCTTTACTGCTGGGGGCTACCAGATACTATTAATATACTTTTTAAAAATTCATATAGGATTTTCAGGATGAAACTAGGCCATTGGATAATGTTGCAAATCTCCACAATATCTTTGTTAAGGGTTATAAATCTCCAGTGCAAATATGCAATTGGTTTGGGCAATTAGTAGACGTAGCAAATTTTTATCAGGCCACTTTTAAAATACATATATGTGTATATGTCCATTATTTTTCAAGACTGGTCTTAAATAATGATAAAAATACAGTCATCATTTGCAACATTAAGGAGGAATAATTTATGCTGCTGGTGTTTTTTTTTTTTTGTTGTTGTTGTTTGTTTGTTTGTTTGTTTGTTTTTTGGTTTCTAAGCCTCATTTTCTAGGGCTTTATCATTCTTTTAATTTGTATGGTTCCATTTGACTAATTAAACAATTGCCAGCTGTCCCTGGTTCAGTTTAGGAGTTTAAGAGACTGGGAAACCTTTCTTTCCAACATTCCGCCTTTCACAACTCTAGGTTACATTTCATTACTTTTCTAGTGAAGGGAGAGAGGGAGGAGGTGGAGGAAGATGAGGATTGGATATAAATTTCAGTTTATCCCTGTCTTGGTGAACTGGTTGAATTGTGATTGAGCAAGGAGAAATATTTTCATCCCACTCCTTTCATTGTTCTTTCTCCCTGTCCTTAATGAACCATGGAATATGTGGCTGGGACTCAGAACCACCCTTAGCCTTGCGGCCTTCTGATCCAGAACATTATTCATTTGTTCAATCCAATTTATTATTGATTTAAAATATTATTTTAAAGTTTTTACTGATGATCATGGATTGGTAAAGCTAATTCCCCTACTGAGAAAGAGGTAATAGATTCAATGGTAGAGAAAAACATGCATTTTTGGACATAGTCAATAAAGAAATGTGCCCTGTTTAATTATGCATATTTTGCAAGGATTTTCTTTTTTCTTTTCTTTTCTTTTTTCAGTTGGGGATAATTAGAGAGATAAAGACAGTAGAATTAGGGTTGCCTCCTCCAAAAAGATCAAGAAAAGAAGGTTATTAAGGCATTTTTAAAATGTACCAAAGAGATCAGACAGAAGACCAAAAGAAAACACAGATAAGCAGGAAAGGTTTTAAAGTAACAGGTTGAAATTATTATTATGTACTATTTAAAAAAAATGGTGTACCTAATAGAGATTTGCAGCTTTATGTACAATCCCTTTTTAAAATTTTTATTAAAGCTTTCTATTTTTTACAATCCCTTTTTAAAACAAATTCTATTTTGTACATAGAAATGCTCATTTTGTTTCATGTTTTATAAGTTTAGAATAAAAATTAATTTCAATTCTCCTAGAAAATACATTCTGTTGTTCCACTGATAAGATTCATATTAATGTCTATAGACATTAAAGCACAGGCATATAGGTATAGAAGACATAAGAAATGACTACTCACATAGTACTTTATGACTTAGAAAGCTCTTTCCTCACAATCACCCTACAAGATAGGTAGTGAAATGAAATGAAAAAGCATTTTTTAAGTATTGGCTAAGTACCAAGGCAAAGTACCTAAGTACTTTGTATCGAGGGATACAAAGAGAAAATTGTGAGATAGTCCCTTTACTCAAAGAACTCACATTCTAATGGGAAAATATCCCATAGAGGAGGATTCAGTTGTGGGACAGACAGAAAAGATCAGCAATGGAGTAGATAGCAATGTCCAACAATGGCAGGTCATTTAATACTTGGGATTCATAGTGTAAGGCTATCAGGTGGCTCTATACTGAGCCCTGGGTCTTTAATTCTTGAAGACGTGAGTTCTTATGTGAACTCAGACAATGTGACTCTGAGCAAGCCACTTTATGCTGTTTGCCTCAATTTCCTCAATTGTAAATGGTGATAATAATCATGAGGGTTGTTGTAAGGATTAAATTATATATTTGTATCTGCCTAGCCCAGGGCTTGGTAGGTGCTACAGGAAGCTAGCTATTAGTATTATTAGAAGGATTCGGTTGCCGGTTCTCTGCTCATTTAATGATATAAATAGGCATATTTTGTTTATATCATGTTGGGAATGGTATAATTGTTCTAAGGGTTAGAGTAGAGTAGTTCTCTGGGATAGTAGCATCAAACTCAAAGGGAACAGATTCCTGCAGACTTAGAATTATTATCCAAGAATTAACATTATCTATGTTGAATTATATTTTTATTTATTTCATTAAACACTTCCCTGGTACATTTTAATCTGGCTGGAGCAGCACTCTATATCTCTGCTCTGTGGTGCCTAGAATGAGGATGGGGATGGGGATTTGTGCCAGGAGGAGGCTTTCAGCACATGATGGGAGCTGGGGATGGGTAAGAAGGTCCATTGGCAAAGTGCAGATGGGACTTGATCTGAGTAGGTCTTCAGGCTGCCCTTTAATATGAACAAATCTTATTGTTTCTGTTTTACAAGGGAAGGATATCAGAAAGATAAAGAGGCTTGTCCACATTCACACATGTAATAATAGTAAGGTTAAGATTCACACTCATGTCCCCTGACTCCTAAGGTGACATTCTTAACACTCTTCCATCCACCTCTCGAGATGGTTCTTCTTCACCTCGTTTCCTATTTATGCCAGGTGGAGGAGAGAGGGACAGTTGAGACCTAGACCTGCCTGCCTCCTTCTCTGATTTGTTGCCCCAATCACTAGGTTCTGGCTTTGTTTCTGATATATCTGCTCATAGACGGTCAATAGTGGTGGAAACCCAGCTGGAAGGAGGTTGGCTTTTATTGTTGAAGGTTCTATTTTCACTCCAGGGTGAAGAAGGATTTGAAAAAGGATGAGTCTGGTCATTTAATAAATTATTTTCTGGCTCATTTCTGAAGGGCCAATATTTCAGGCTCTGTGGGTATGGAGGCAATTTACTATCATTCAGCATGGGCTCAGCTCCAGTTCAGATGGTTGCCTAAAGGATCATCTGAGTATCAAAATGCAGGTGATTTTTAAGATTTCCACTTTGTTCAGACTCCTGTTCCTATTGCCCCTTGTACTTCCTCCTCCTCACACTCCACCTCCCCAATAATAATTCCTTTCAACCAGTGAAGTTGAGAACTCTTCCCACTAGCCATTAGATCATATCCTGCCGTCCAACCTTGAAGTATGTTGATGCTCGTGGTGGTGTGGGGAGGACATGGCTTAAGAACTGGACAATAGAAGCCAGATGTGCAACTTTAATATTGCAAGACTTCCTTGGGGAACTTCCAGATATTAGAGAATGTTCTGCAAAACATGTCTGATTCTGTAAGCAAGAATGAGGCCGAATCTGCTACAGGAGAGGAGGCATTATATCCAAAGTTAGGGTGGAGGGTATCCTGGGAATGGCCTCTGAAGTCCCATTATTGCTTCTGTAGTTTTTTGTCATATCTTCCTACTCTCTTCCCCAAAGACCTGAATCGGCTTTCTTCTCTCCAATCTTAGTACAAGTCTGATATATTGGTTGCTATTATAAAAATATTGTGATGGGGGACCACAATGGTACAAAATCCAAGTATCATTTTGAACAACATTGATTTGTTTATATCTTCATTTTTTTCATGTATAGATAGTTTTATCTCCTTTACTAGATTGTAAACTTTTTAGGGATCACTCCACAAAGCCTGGCATAACTATATACTATACTTTCCCTTCCATATCACACTTTCCCCCAATTTAGTTTCTAAATATTGGAGATCAAAGAAATTAAATGGAAATTTGAAGGGAGTTTTGCTGCAATCCAACATAAAGGTCAGCAGATGACACAGAAGTTTAGAAATATATAACATATACATAGAATATCAAGCCAAATTTTACAATATGGTATTGTAAATACCCTATAAAAGAAAAAAGAAAAAAATCAGACTTCTTTTCTAATATGAAGGGAGGGTCAGAAATTTTATGTGAATGTTCCAGAGGGTGAGTAGGTACTATGTTTCTAACCCCATGAGGTAGAAAGGATAACTAAAATCTGTATACTGTGAGTATCCACTGCTGTTGTCCACTTATTTCTCTGGGCCCCTTATTTACTCTATGGCAAACTTCCATACATATAATGTGCCCTCTGTGAGTAAGGAACTGTTGGGAACAGAAAAGAAGCTTTTGTCCTCAAAGAGTTTATTGTTTAGTTGGCAAGGAGACAACTAAATTAAAAACAAACAAACAAAGATCTTTTAAGGACCAAAAATACCAGCTAGGTGACACAGTAGTACCAGGCCTGGAGTCAAAAAACTCGAGTTCAAATCTGTTCCCAGATACTGAATGAACCCGACAAATCATTTAACCCTGTTTGCCTCAGTTTCCTCATCTATTAAAAATGTTGGAAAAGAAAATGAAAAGCTAGTCTAGAATCTTTGCCAAAAAAACCCCAAATGAGGTCATGAAGTCATGGAAATGACTATCAATGACTAATCAACAGCCATATACCAGGCATAGTTCTAAGCAATAAAAATATAAATACCAAAAATAAACAATTTATTTCTCTCTTTTCAGCAAAATGCAAAATTATTTTGTTTTTGTTTTTATCTTTATAAACCCAATGGAACCATAGTATCTTATACCTGGGAGGCATTCACTAAATATTTATTGAATTGAGGATTAATGACAGGGCCATAAGAAAGAATAAATATAAAAAATTAGGGCAGCAAAGGAATATTTATATGAACAGATATATATTAAAGTAAGCAAAATCAGGAAAAGAACATACAAAATGTCTATTGTAAAGTAAATGGAAAGACAAGAAAGAAAGAAAAAGAGAAAAGGAGGAAGGAAGCAAGAAGAGAGAGAAAGGGAGGGACAGAAGGAGGGAGAAAAGAAGGAAGTAGAGAAAGAAGAGAGGGAGGAAGGAAGAAAAGAAGGAGGGAAGGAAGGAGGGGGGAGGAAGAAAGAAAGAAGTTGAGCCTGGAATAACAACAACAACAACAAAACAAAACAAAAACCCAACCTTAGAGAAGCCTTGAGGAAAGCCTACTACTTTTCAGTGAAGAGATGAGGGATAATGAGTATGTAATAATGTTTATAGATATTTACATGTATTGTATGTACATACATACACACTTATATGTATACATACATTAGGATATAATAATACACCAGATGTGATCATTATTTTGATAATTTTTGCTAAAATTTTTCTTTTTCTTTTTCAGTCTTTGCTACAAGGAATAGCTTACTGTGTAGGGAAGAGGGGAAAGACATATTTAGAAATAAATTTTATGTAAAAATGAAAAATATCAACACAAATCTGATGAATTTTTGTTAAAAAGAAAGTTGGGGTACAGCCAAGACAAGAATGTAGGTTTCCTCAATGTTCCCCCCAATCTATATATCATCAGTCCACCAAGTAAATTTCAATAGTAAAGTCAGCATGGCTGCCAATGCTGGTTCCCTATTGCCTTCTCACTTTATACCTTCCTTTGGTCACCAGATCATTTCTCTCCCTCTCCTTTCCCCATAGTGGGTTGCTTACCCAATTGTTTGGCTCAGTTCTACTGTAAGAAGACGTGACCCAGACAGGCTTGGCGGGTAGTTCTACTTTCCAGGTCACTTATGAAACAAGGAGGAGGAACTTTGATTATACCAGCTCAGGGGGAAAAATAGTGTAATAATCTAAGGAGCCAAGGGGATGAGCTAATTGCTCTAGATTTGAATTTAGGATGATGCCTTTTGGCTCTTTTCTTCTCCCCAAACAATAAGAAAGTGATAATACATGCAAAAGAAAAAGGCTTGAGAAACCCCTAGAGCTATATTCATTTTATTCCATCCCCCCAGGCTCCTCCTGCCTAAAAAAATATTAATAAAATCAAGAAAAAAATGCAGTCTCCTAATATACTACAGATTGTTTTCAAAGACTGTTAAATAGCAGTGGGGAGATTATGTCTGTTGGAGTAACATGGTGTAGTAAGTCATGGGCAAAAGAGCAAATTATTATAGATTATGTGGAGGAAAAAAAGTTTGGAGGTCTTAGTGGTCATTTCTGGTACTTTCACATATTTTATGTTTAGAAAATGTGAAAAAAAAAACACTTCTCAAACCTTCAATACATAGATAAGAGCACCACTTGACCATTTTTGGATTTTGTAACCTTTCAAAAAAAATATGGGACATTCACATTTGTCCACCAAGTGGAAAAGCAAAAGAAGGCAACTAGGTGGCAAAGTGGATAAAGTGCTGGCACTGGGATCTGTTATCCTGTGCAAGTCAGTTCATCTCTGTCTGTCTCAGTTTCTTCACCTATAAAATGATAATAGCATTTACATCCCAGAGTTGTTTTGAGTATCAAATGAGATTATATTTGTAAAGTTTTTTTTAAGCACAATGTTTATTAAATGCTTGTTTCTTCCCTCCTTTCCCATTTGAGTCATCCCTAGGAGGGGACTAGAAATGTGGGAAAGCAACTCATGTTTTGTAACCTACCAAATTTTATAAATCACTTTCCTTCCAGTCTTTAAGGTGGTCTACATTGGGACATCTAAAATAATTATATTTGTGTATCTAAAATAACTTGGTTTAGGGACTAGATCTGTGATTAATTGCTCCCCAGTAAGAAAACTCTCTTTATTAAGAAAAATTGGTACTTTCTCTGCTGATTTACATACATTCTCTAGCAGGGATGTCAGATTCAAATAGAAATTGCCCAATTTTGCCTTATTCTTGAGGGCAGAAAACAGTTTTAAAATGTAATATTATCTATATTGTATTACTTTTTACTTTGTTTAAAATTTCCTAATTACTTTTTATTCTGATTTGGGCCCATTCTAAAGTTGTGGGCAGCATGCAGTCCTGACTCCTCTGGGTTTCTTTCTTTCTTTCTTTCTTTTTTTTTTGCTGAGGCAATTTGGGGTTGTGACTTGCCCAGGGTCACACAGCTGGGAAATATTAAGTGTCTGAGGTCTTATTTGAACTCAGGTCTTCCTGACTTCAGAACCGGCACTCTATCCACTGTGCCATCTAGCTGCCCCAACTCCTCTGGTTTTAAAGGGTTACTTAAAACCTTGAGAGGTTAAGTTATTTATCCAGGATCATACAACCAGTGAAAAGGGAGCAGAAGAGATTTGAACTCAGCTCTCTTCAAAGTGGCTTTTCTATTCACTTCCTTTCTAATATTGGTGGATTTAGATGATAATCCAGCAACTATTATTGGAAATTCTATTTCATTTTCTTTTAGCTTTTTATAGAATTTTGCTTCTTTAATTTTGTAAGCTGTGTGCTTTTAAGGGGAGTCATTCCAGGTATTTCCAGGGAATTCTACACAGATATTTGCAGACCCATAGGAAACCAAGAAATCCTGTGATCCAGTTTCCTCTTTAGTCCCATAAAGCAGAACTTAAACTTTTTCCACTTGCAACTCTTTTTCTCCAGAGAAATTTTGGTATATATATAAAACAGGCATAAAATATAAAAATAAAATATGTATATAAAATATAAAAACCAAACATTTACTGATAATAAATCATAATTTTGTGACCTCCTCATTCAGTTACATGATTCCATATAGAGTCACAACACTCGATTTAAGAAGTTTTACATAGAGAGGATGATATTGACTGCTTGGGCCCAGTTAGTGGTCAACATAGATGAGACAGAACTTGGATATTTATTGCTTTGAAGAATTTGGAAGGAAAATCCTATTTAAGTGCTAAATGTCACAATTACAAACAAGTCTCTCATGATTTATTTAAAAAGGACTTGATGCTATGGTAGTCTAAGAGGCTATCGAAGACAATCTGATGTTCTGTCCTAAAGAAAACTTGAATCTAGGAATTTTTTCTTCAGGGGCAAGTATCACAAATGGGGCCTGGTCAAACATGATCTCATTGGGTCTAGAATAGGAAGATGGAAAACATAGGATACTGACTCAAAAGTGCTATTGAGAATGAAGGAGCCATGTGAATAAGGAACAGGAGGTGCTCCCTTCAGTCTTCCATGTAAAAGTTCCAAATTTTCTCTATTCTTGCTAATTAGATACTGTTTTGACACAGTAAATACCTTCAAATTATGTTACCCTCCTTTGAATTTAACAAGAAGAGATCAAATAAAAATGTAGACCTAATGTTGTTTTTCTCCATCTTATAACTAACTAGCTGTTTTAAAGTGGTAAAATCCTCTATGGATGTAGTCTGCCAGTCAATGAAGTATTCCCACCTCAAGATATATTCCCTTTCTCTTGGTTATTTGTTAGCTTCATTAAGGAACTTGTCTTTTCCATTGTTAATTTTTAAAACTACTTTCTTGTCTAACTATATGCTCTCCCAAATCTATTTCATATTTACTATTCCTAGGGTCTATCTCGTCATTTTATTTGTAACTTCTAAATAAATGTTCCTTTTAGCAAAGAGAATGGCCATTGTGAATTCATCACATGATTGGATCCCAACATTTGGTGCAAACTTAAACATTTGATGCCAATTGTTTTCCTCTGCCTACTAAATTTAGTTCTAGGCACTTCATTAAATGGTTTACAAATATTGTCTTATTTGATCCTTACAACAATCCTGGGAGGTGGATGATGGGATAAATAAGAACCCAACAAAAAAGATAGGTCCTTGGTAGTTCTTGAGTCATTGGGAGGGACAATATCAGGAGAGAGTGTGAATTTTACTGTCCAAATTACTTCCAGAAGCAAGTAGGGAGGAAAATTTACAGGATTATCTCTTTACTAAAGAAAGGGCCTTTTGTTAAGTAGGACTTTTGTTGACTTAAATAGACCTTTATTGCTGTAGTCCCTGCTTGAATTCCTTGTCCAGTTCCTTGCATTGACATTATCCCACAGTTCAGAAGGTTAAGTTATGATGTTGATCCGGAAATTAGACCTGTACCCCATTTTTTGTGGGTTTATTAGGAATAGCCCATTTTATGGTAGCAAGTTCTCTGGGGACTTTGCCTGCCTTAAAGTATCTTTCCTCTTGCCATAGCTAATTTTTCCCCCTTGTTATGGTATCTTCCTCCTGGTTAGTTGTGAATTCCACTAAGGAATTTAGTACTTGAATTTTCCCCTTGTTAATTGTTGGCATCTCTTTTGGAACTTAGCCCTCTAGTCAATGGCATAATAATAAAATCTTTGCCTCTTCATCTGGAGAGAGTCTTAGCCTACAAATTCTTTTGAGACATCTTGCCACACTAGCCCCCAATCCCAATATATTTGGGGGTTCAATCCCTATTCCCCAATATTTGGTGGACTATATGAAGAGAATCCTGAAACCCCCAATATATTTTGAGGTTTCAACCCTTCTGCTTCCCTGTAACCCATTAGTAGGTACTGTTATTATTGCTACTTTTCAACTGAGGCAATTGAGGTAAACAGGATTACCTAGTAATAGTATTTGAGGCTGGATTTGAATTCAGGTCCCTGAACTCTAGGGACAGATAGATAATACAATGGACAGAACACTATACTTGGAGTCAAGAAGATCTGAATTTAAATCTGGCCTTAGATTCTTATTAGTTGTACAATTAGTTGTATGTATTACCCCTCTTGTCTCAGTTTCTTCATCTGTAAAATGAGCTGAGAAGAAAATGGCAAACCACTCTAGTTCTTTGCCAAGAAAACCCCAAATGGATTCACAAAGAGTCAAACACAATTGAAAACACTAAGTTGATTGCAGATTTAGCACTCTATCCACTGCAATGCCTAGCTGCCTTGTATGAAAGCAAAAGCATTAGTGGTTATTGGATTATAAGATCATAGAACCAAAAATGGATTTTGGGGAAAACATAACTGATTCTATTTTATGCCATATTTGGTGTTATTACATTTCTTTCTTTTTCTCTGTGACAAAATGTTGCTGAATATCTTCTTCAGTATCTCTTTTCCCCCAATCACTTTACAGTTACAAAAGAAAATTTATAGGACTTTGATTTTTAGGAATTCATCCCCTTCTCTAATAAGACACCTAGTAAGAGCTGAATAAATGACTGATTAAAAAGATATTGTTTTCTTGTGACAATTTAAGCATTTGTTTTCTTTTGTTAAAAAATGTACCTTTTCCTTTTTATAGTCCTTTGTGATATTCAAACTTTTGGGATCATGTAGCTCAGGAAAAAGACTATCTCTCTACCTATCCATCTATTCATTCATCTATCTATCTCTTTATGTCATTCATGGAATTGAGAGACACAGTGTCCATCACCATTAAAGGAGTATGTCATACCTTGTGTGCATAAGCTTCAGTGTTTCTGCTTGTAACCCATGCTAGCTTATTTGTGCAGTGGTTGGAAAAGATGTTGGAAATTCTTACAACAGTACTTTTTAAATGTGGGAAATGATTAATTTAGAGCTCTAAATTAGTTATCTAGACCCCTGATTAGTATTGTTTAATTGAATTTAATTTCATAGGGGCAGTGTTATATTTACCTTTATATTTCTCTATTGATAGAGTTAGTCAGTTTAATGAATCCACATGCTTAACCCAATGCCTGATGTATAAATGACCAAGTCTAGTATGGTGGAGGTAACTCAATGGCATGGAAAGCTCCCAAGTTATTTTTGATTGTACCTCCACCCCTTGTTAACACTTGGCTAGGAAAATTGCCCTATGGCACTTGACCCATAGGTCCTTGACTTTTAGATGACCCTGTTTTCACATTGCAGGAGCTTTCTGTGACCCTATTCCGAAATCTGAACTATAGCCCAACATGGGGCCAATGAAAGACCATCAGCTTTGTCCATATTTAGATAACTTCTACCAGCTAATCCATCACAAGCATGAATTGAAAGTTCTCTTGAAAGGTCAAGATATAGGCCTATCAGCCAGTGAGACTATATGTTTTACTTTGCCTCTTGTGTACCATCTGGGTAGCAAGCAATATAAAACTAAGACTGAGATCATGAGGAAGATCTGAGATTTACTTCATTAGTGGGAGCCATAGACCCTTTAATAAAGTGTTGTTAGCTCATAGCTCTGTTTCTATTTCTTCTTACTGTACATTGGACAAAATTGTACCCAACAAGAGTTGTTAGAGATATTAAAGATCATTGACTTTAACCACTCTTCCTTAACCTCCACCTCAATTTCTTAAAAGGCAGCATGGTGTAAGGAATAGGCTATTGAATATGGAATCAGGAGAATGAAGTGAGGTTCAAATCATTCCTAGTACTTATATGATAGTAGGCAAGACATTTAACTCTTCTGGCCTTCATTTTCCTCATATGGAAAATGAATAAGTTTGGACTTGATGCCCTCTAAGATCTCTCCTGCAGCTAAATGGAGCAGTGACTAGAGTTCTATTCAGAAAGACCCGAGTTCAAATGTGACCCTAGATATTTACTAGCTATGTGACCTTGGGCAAGTTACTTAACCCTGTTTGCCTCAGTTTTCTCATTTGTAAAATAAGCTGGAGAAGTAAATGACAAACTATTCCAGTATATTTGCCAAGAAAACCCCAAATGGGATCACAAAAAATTGGTCATGACTGAATAATAGCAGCCTAAGTTAATCTTTTCGGTCTAATTCTCTGATACTGTGAACATATGTTCAATATTTAGAAACTACATTTAGAAGCCTCTAACCTAAAGAGGCTTTTGTAGGATTGGCAAGAGTAGCAGCCAAGGAGCAAAGTCTCATTGAGAAGATACATGGCCCTTTGTTTGTAAATACATCCCTAATGCTGTGATAAGGGGAAAACTCTATCTCCTGTCTTCTTTTTTCAGACTAGGTGGACTCTGGAGGTCTTCCCCTCTGTAGTAGATGGAGTAGAGGGAAATGATAGCCAATGACAGAGGAAAGATTAGCTTTGACAGAGAGCTTGGCCATGCGTGAAAGTCATACTTGACATTGTCTGCTGGGAATAGTAAGCAGTGAAAGAAGATGTGGAACAAGGAACAAGCTAAGTAATGCATCTGGAGAGGTCACAATGGGACTCTGAAGACTCATCAGTAATACCTGATACTATCAGAATCACTGTGAACTACAGAAAGTGATGTTGGGGGAGCTACAGGGGATAATCTGCCTCCCAATAACAGGCAGGTGACTAAAAATTTATATAGTCAGGAAAAAAAATTGTTATTGGAAACATTTAAGAATTTGGCTGTTTCTTTTTCTATGTGCTATAAATGAAATTTGTTTCTTTTCTTTTGTGACCAGTGGATATTGTAAGTAGAATCAAATTCAGTATAATGAAAAAGCCTTCATAAGCACTTTCTTAGGTTTTTTCGATGGGGAATAGGAGCCAAGAAAGGCAGAGATTGCCCTCAAGTAGACCTATGTCATGAGAGGATTTTTTGACAAGGGGGTTATATGCTTAGAAAGCAAAACACTCTTATCTGGCATTTTATTCATAAAAATCTTCTATTAACTAGTGCTTCCAGCACATCCACAGCAGTGATAATTGATGTCAATAATTATGTCCCAAAGGCACTGTGAAGCTATGAAGGACTACCTGA
Source organism: Antechinus flavipes (assembly GCF_016432865.1). Taxonomy (NCBI): domain Eukaryota; kingdom Metazoa; phylum Chordata; class Mammalia; order Dasyuromorphia; family Dasyuridae; genus Antechinus; species Antechinus flavipes. Next base: position 242,579,522 of record NC_067398.1, on the reverse strand, counting down.
ATCTTCAAAGATTTAATAATAGTCAGCATAGTTTGAATGTAACCCCTACAGTACATAGGATTGCATTATCAGCACAGCAGGCAATCAACAAATATTTGTCATGATGAAAATTCATAGGATCAGAGATTTAGAGTTGGATGGGACATTAACAGTCATTGCATTCCTCATTTTATGCCTAAAGAAACTGAGATACCAAGAGATTAAGTAACTTACCCAGGATCACACAGATGATTAAATAACTGAGTCAGTATCTGAATCCAGGTCTTTATGATTACAAATCCAGTCTTCTATTCAGTACGCCATAGTGTCTCTATTTATTCACTCATCTCAAGTGACCAGTTTATAGGTAAAGCATTAATCAAGAATCAGTTTATGAGTCGAATTGAATCTTTAATATACTCTAGGTCAACAAGTCAACAAAAAGTTAAAATGGAATCAAATTTTAATCCTTATCTAGTGTTCCACACAATGGTCCATATTTTCTGTTTTCCCACCTCCAGACCTCTGAACACATGGTTCTCTTACCAGAGAATGCTCTTTCCCCACCTTAGTATATTTTAAAATCCTACTTTTCTTTTAAGCCTACATCAGCTGTCACCTTGCTCACTAAGCCTTTTCTTTTTTTTTAATAGTATTGTATTTTCCCAATTACATGTAAACTAATTTCTAACATTCATTTTTAAAATTGAATTTCAAATTTTCTTCCTCTTTTCCTTTTTCTCTGCCTTTTCCTAAGATGGCAAACAATTTGGTACAGATTACATGTGTGCAATCATGTAAATTATAGTTCCATATTAGTCATGTTGTGAAAGAAGAAACAGATCAAAAGAAAAGAAAAAATATGATAAAAATAAAGCAAAAATAGTATGCTTCAATCTGCATTCAGACTCTAATTTCTTTCTCTGGAGATAGCATTTTTTTATCATGAGTCTTGGATCATTATATTGCTGAGAATAGCTAAATCATTCATAATTGATCATTTAACAATGTTGCTTTTACTATGTACAATATTGTCTAGGTTTTGCCTACTTCACCTTGCATCAGTTCATGTAAGTCTTTTCAGGTTTTAGTAAAGACTTTTCTAATCCTCACACTAATCAGATGTGTTTTCTCCTTCCAGCATTCTTTGTTTCAAACTTTTCTGATGGTATTATTCTCATTTTGCCTTATAAAATAATAAATAATGATATATTACCTACTATATGCCAGGAACTGAATTATGTGTTTTGCAAATAATATCTCATTTGTTCTCATTTGATTAAGAGATTGTGGGTAGAGTAGACAGTATGCTAGATTTAGTCTTGTGGACCTGAGTTCAAATACCATCTTTGATATTTACTAGCTATGTGACCATAGAAAGTCACAACTTCTGAGTCTGTACTTTCCCATCTGAGGAGTAAGTATAAGAATATCTGAAGAATCTATCTTATAGGATTGCTGTTATTGGTCATCAAGTATTGTCCTGTAAAGCAACCTTCAAAATACCACTCACATTTATGCTACTCACTTTAATGATTATTTATTTGTCTCCCTTATTTCCAGTACTAAATTGTGAGCACCTTGAGAGCAGGAATGTGTCTTGTGCAGTTTCCAAGGCTGAATTTTTGATTCTTAATAGGTATTTATTCAATTGCATATTAAAATAACTTCATCCAATATTCTCTTCTGTTAATGAAGAAGAATGCTATGTAAAATATTTTGCTTTAGCTTAATAAATTTATAATTCAAAAAATCTTATTTAATAAAGAAAGGAATTTTTCATCAGAGTCTTTTGGAACTAAATGATATTTTAAAAAATGCTATAAGCTAACAGCTTGGGTGAAGAAGAAAATTCTAACCAGATAGTAAATTTTGCATTTTCTCCATAGCCACAGAAATAATCTTCCAGTGTGTATTTCATGACATTTATTCACATACTTGCTTTTCATCATTCTTTGGCATGACCAGTAGAAAGTCCAGCTGTTTGCTCATGAAGGATCATAGTTTATTTGAGGCTCGTTAAAGAATAAGCAATGTTTCCCATTTCTTATATAATCTGCTTTTCCTTTGTATCCCCTGTGCCTAGCACAGTGCCTTATTCTTTGTGTCTGTTGAACTGTAGAAAATATTCAGATGGAAATGGAAAAACTCAAGCTTAAAATGTCAGATGTTTCCAAACATTTGGCAAAGCATAGACAAAACATCTGGTTTCTTGACTGGATTTTACTATTTCCATCTTCATCTTTGGTGTTGGGTAAAAACAGCTTCAGATTGAATCTACATATAAAGTTAAATTGTTATCAAAGGATTACAAGCAAAAAGTTACCTTTGAGTCACCCAGGAGAGCCCCAGTAGAACCAGCAGCAAATTACTTATATACTAGGGATGACATTCCCTGAAAGAATGAGTTTCCTTTATGTTGCTGATTTTCTCTTTGCACATCAAGGAGGAAAGTTTGGTTAGAGAAAAGCATATTAAAATGGAGAACTACTAAATTGTTGATACATCCTGCTCCTCATACAGTTCTTTTTTGGCCATAAGACTCTTTGCTATAAACTCAACAGAGAACCTTTCTTTGGCTTGTTGTGAGTTCCACCACTGTAATTTGGATTATGAGAAGATAGATACAGAAATGAAAGGGATCTGAGAGACTCTTCAATTCAACTCCTTCATTTTACAGTTAAGGAAACTGAGGTCAAGTGACTTGTCTAATGTCACAAAGGTAGCAAGAATAAGAGGTAGACTTCAAACCCATTTTTTTAAAGCTGGAATTTTAGAATTGTTAATAGAATTTGTAAATTTGGAGATGAATTTGTATCTCTATTATTACTTATTAATTTAGTTGTTTGACTTTTATTTATTTCTTGTTTACTTCTTATTATTTAAATTTATTACTTATCATAGATATAAGAATTGCATCATACTTTAAATACAAATGTTTAAATACAAAGGCACAAATGAAAGAAAATGATTTAAAGGTAAGGGAATCCTTCCTTTCTGACATACTATATTCCAATGCCCCAACAATTTTTATCAAGTTGTGAATTCTTATTCCATGGGCTAGAGTCTTTTGATTTACCAAATAGTAGAGTACTATAGTTATTGATTATAGTGTCTTGTGTAGCTAACCTATTCCATTGTTCCACCAACTCTATTTCTTAGTCAGTACCAGATTATTTTGATGACTGCTGCTTTATAATAAAGTTTTAGATCTGGTACTATTAGGCCACTGTAAGGGTTCCTTAAAGGGAAAAATTGCATTTTCTTTCCCTTCAAATAATATATAAATCTTAATCTGCAGGATGAAGAAAAAGAAGAGAGGGAAAAGTATTAATGGAAGTGTTTCTACAATTGTGCTAAATTAAAAAAAATAAAGCCATACATCATTGAGATTCACAGCTTCACATACAAACACTCTTTTTTGGTTATTTGTATACAGATAGGTTCATATCTTTTAAGAACATAATACATTTTAAAAAGGATTGATAGGATTCAATTCCACTAGCATATGTTCATCCTATGTTCACAGTGTAGGGTTAGTTTATCACATACAGAATACCAAATGCTAAATTAATGTTTATAGGTTGTCTAAAATTGATGTAATTCTCCATGCCTTTTTGGACATTTTTTGCCACCCTGTTAAAGAGGAAGAGAGTGCTCAGGACTGAGGGTCATTATGATTTTTGGTTTCCTAGGCAAAGAATTCATTTGCCATTGGCCATCATATTAGTGACGTACTTTTCTGTACTTTGCTAGGCTGGATTTCAGAAAACAGACATTATTTAGGACAAGTATTCTCTTGGAAGTCTTTCCAGAATGGCAAAGAATCTACAGAGGTTGAATTCCATTTAATAACCTTTAAACTGACTTTAATACCTCAGGGATACCTTCAGGACATTCTGAAACTTTGGGATTATATTTAATGAAGTAAAGGAAAGACAGCTTAGAAGTATGGAAAAACATTCTGGTTCTGGAGTCAGAGAATTATTTTTTTTGTCCCAGATCTACCACTTCATACCCATGTGACTGAACCTTTTAAGTCTTAATTTCTTCATCTTGGGAAATGAGAGGCATTATCCTAGTTGATGTCTTAGATCCCTTAAAACTCTAACTCAAAGCAATTATAGATAATAAAAGTGAAAGAAAACAAAGAGTCCATGCATAAAAATCTGGTCTATAGAAAATTTCAGAAGTATTTCTGTACCATTTATAGTGGAAGCATTTGAGAGATATACTTCTATCAAAACATCCATAATTGAAATATGATTTTCAGGGGGCAACTAAGTGACACAGTGGATAGAGCATGGGTCTTGGAGTCAGGAAGACCTGAATTCAAATATGACCTCTGAATGTGTGATTCTGGGCAAGTCACTTAACCCCAATAGCCCCCCCAAAAAAGATTTTTGAAAATCAATTCAACTCTGTGAATTAATGAACAGGATTATAGATTTAGGGCTGAAATTAATTCTATATATCAAAAAATCCAACCCTCTTATTTTACAGATGAAGAAACTGAGGTTCAGATAAGGTGACTCCCAAATTCACATATCTAATAAGTGTCTGAAGCAGATATGAGTCCAGGTCTTCCTGAACTGAAATCTATTGCTTTCTCTTAGTCAATACAGTACTAGACTGCATACCACAGGATTCCTTCCCTGTGAGTTATATCTTCCATACCCCTCCCAAATTATTTGGGGACTGTGCACTCCACAGTTATAAAATTATTGATTGTCTTGGTGAAAGCTCCCCCCAAATATATCACTGATGATTCTTTGTTGTTGTTGTTGTTGTTTTATTTTGTTTTAAGGTCCCAGGACTCAAGAAACCTTGGCCTAAATTGACACCAAAGTCTGGTCCCCAAATATGGCAATTTTTCTTATCTTTGCTTTGCATTCTGAACCTAAAATGCAGAACTGTATTGAGTATTAAAAAGTACATTTTTTTCCCTTGTGGATGGAGGGAAGGAGGGAAGGAAGAAGGGAGGAAGAGAGAGAGAGAGAGAGAGAGAGAGAGAGAGAGAGAGAGAGAGAGAAAGGGAGGGGAAAGAGAGAAGGAAAGAGAGAAAAAGGGGAGAGAGAGAGAGAGAGAGAGAGAGAGAGAGAGAGAGAGAGAGAAGGAAAGAGAGAAACAGGGGAGAGAGGGGGGGGAGAGAGAGAAGGAAAGAGCGAAAAAGGGGGGGAGAGAGAGAAAGAGAGGGGGGGGAGAGAGAGAAGGATAGAGAAAAACAGGGGAGAGAGAGAGAGAGAGAGAGAGAGAGAGAGAGAGAGAGAGAGAGAGAGAGAGAGAGAAGGGGGAGAGAGAGAGAAAGAGAGGGGGAAAGAGAGAAGGAAAGAGAGAAAAAGGGGGAGAGAGAGAGAGAGGGGTAGGGAGAGAAATAGAGAGAGAGAGAGAGAGAGAGAGAGAGAGAGAGAGAGACAGAGAGAGAGATAGACAGACAGACAGACAGAGGCAGAGAGACCGAGAGAGAAAGTGTTAATTTGAATTGGACAATTCTCTTGAAGCATAACAAGTACTTCTGCCTTCATAATAGAGTTTTAGACTTCACAGATATCATTGCCCTGCCTGAATTTGAGGATTTCTAAGACTTTGAGCCTCAGGGAAGGTTTTATCCAGGAAAATCCCCAATCTCTCCCCCCTTGAGCTTTATCTTTGACATTTTCATATTGTTTCCAGTCCAAGTAGGCTTCATGAATCCATGCGATTTGGGGATGTTTTGCCTGAGTTCATTTCTTTATTCATTACTGTCCAAACTCAAGAACACTGTTATTTCTTCTCTCCCTCTTCACCTGTTAAATTTCTTCCTTGGCATTACCCAAGAAAGGGTGTGAGCAGGGCCCAGGAAAAGAGTCTCAGCTCCCTCCCCCTGGACAAAATAACCTCAAAGTACAGTTTAAGGGGTACTAATGGTCTTTTCTGATCTCATTATGTAGTGATATTTTCTTCCTGTTGAAATTATTTTGTATATGCTTTATTTGCTCAGTTCAGTCATTTTTTCAATCATGTTCCAACTCTTTGTGACCCAATTTGAGGTTTTCTTCACAAAGCTATTACAGTAATATGCAATTTCCTTCTTCAGCTTATTTTACAGATGAGAAAACTGAGGATTGAGTAACTTGCCCAGGGTTACACAGCTAGTAAGTATCTGAGGTTGAATTTAAATTCAGGTCCTCGTGACTCCAGCTTCAGCACTACATCCACCGTTGTAGCATAATTTCATGCTTATTTGTAGACTGTATCTCTATACTGCTATTCCTCTATGTAAGCTCCTTGAAGGTAATTATCACGTATAATTTTTCCCCTTTGTCCCAAGTACCTACAAAAATTATGAATCTTAAAAAGTATACATTGAGCTAAGTTAGATTAAATGATATTCAGAGACATCCTTCTATAGATAAGTTTGTGAAAAGCTAGCCTTATCTTAGACCCTCTCTCTATCATACTACAAGACACTTATGTTTTTTTCCATGGACTCTGGAAAAAATAAATATAGAATCAAGTCATAGACAAAGAGAGTAAGGTAGTATGAGAATGTGATACATACTCAACGAACAGCCCAGGCATCCTTCTTCACAAGGCATGCAGTCTTCATAGTCTGGATCTTTCACTTCCCCTAGAAAGTGGATGAATTGAGAGGACTGAACTCATTTTTAATCAAGAGGAAGGACACTAATGGCTTGGAAAATCTATTGTTAAATAATTTCTTTTTTAGCAATCAGCCAAGTAATTAAGCAGTTGATAACCCCTTTTGCAGGATGTCTATGTTACTCCCTTTTTATTTCCTTATATTAATTTAGTAGATTAGATCAGTTGGATTGAATGAATTGGGGGCGGAGGAATTTGGACTTATGTAAGACAACTGGAGTTAAAATCCAGTTGATAAACTTATTAAATAAAATAGACACACCATTGGAGAATGAAAAGAACTCAGCATGGAAATGAACAGTTTTATCTATCCCTTTAAACAAGAACCTTTTTATTTGCTTTAAATCCTCAAACACATAGGAAAAAAATAACTTCTTTAATCATTCTACTTTCTAGAGTGCTTTTCATCAGAACTCCTAGTCATTATTCATTGAATTGAAGATATTCTTAGTATAAAAGAAAGTAATCACTTCAAACTTAAAAAAAAAGAGTTAGAGTTCCACTTTTTCCAGGACAAAGAATAAACTATAAATTGGGAAGCCCCAGAGCCATTACAAGGATGGATTGACTGGGTTTAGCTTCAGGAAGCTAGAATTTATAGAACTGACAGTATAGAGTTTGTTCAGTTGTTTTTCAGTCTTGTAGTATTGAATTTTTGTGGCTGTTTCTTGACCCCATTTTGGGGTTTTCTCGGCAAAGATATTGGAATAGTTTGCCATTTCCTTTTCTAGCTCATTTTACAGATGAGGAAACTGAGGCAAGCAGGATTAAGTTATTGGAACAGTACTGAGTTTAGCATTTAAATAGGAAGTTACCAGATAGTGTGTTTTTCCTTTGGAGGTTGTATTTCAGGAAAGCTCCTCCAAAATCCTGTCCTATCTTACTTTCTCTCCAAATGGCAGTCTTTCCAGCATGATACATAGCAGTCCCTCTGTGTTTCAAGATGTAAAGAATCTCCTTTTAACTTATGCCCATCTCGACTCAAATCAATTTGTCTTAGCATTTTCATTTGAGAATTGTTTTTTTTTTTTATTTTTTTTTTTTACTACTTATCTTGGGGTATCAAAATGGCAAATTATGGCCCTGGAAAGCAATTTTTTAAAAAATGAGAATAATTCCATTTTTCTAAGTGCCATACTCTAGCATCTCATTAGAGGAATGCAGAGAGTTTTATGAACGTTGGTAGAACATAAAGAGAAATAGAATTGGCAAAGCAAATAGTTTAATGGACAGAGTATTAGATTTGGTGTTAGGAAGAGCTGAATTCAAATTCTGACTCACTAACTCTGACTTTGAATAAATTCCTTTAATCTCTCTGATCCTCTATTTTCTCATCTGTAAAACGGGGATAATAATAGAAACTACCTCATAAAGCTATTGCAAGGATCAAATGAGATTATACATTTAAGGAGTTTTAGTGGTTGCCTAAGTTTAAAGTAGTTGCCTAAATGTGAGTTAATATTTAAAAGCTCTTTGATGATATATGTTTATCATCATACCTGCATCCTGAACATAGTGAGCTCTTAAGTAAGGTTTACTGAATGAATTAATTACTTTCTTTCCACAGAGGAAGTTTATTTTATCTATTATCCTTTCCAGGTAATAGAAGGCAAACCTTCTGACACCCAGTAAGAGACAAAGATATACATACATATATATATATATATATGAGGGAGGAGGGATTTAGGAGAAAAGAGAGGGAGTGAAATTATCACTTCTACTTTATACATAGGAAAGCAAAATTCAGTGGGCCCCACAGCCACTTGAAGCATCAGCACTTGGATCAAAGATCCAGAGTTTCCACTAAAGTCTGCTTACCTTCTTTGCATTCTAATTTCTGGCAGGTGTTGTTTGTGGGTAAGATGTAGTATCCTTGCAAACATCGAATACAGTAAAAAGAGGTACTGCAGAGTTGGCAGTTCTCAGGGCAGGGCAGGCAGGTATTGTCAGAATGGTGGTACCCAGAAGGGCAGCCTTCCTGGCACTTACCCATGTATAGGAAACGTTCTTTCCCAAACTTATCTGAGTAGCAGAGAAGAAAAGAAAGGGCAAAGATAAGAAAATAGTTATAAAACCTCTGTAATATATGAAAAAGAAAACAATGTCTTACCTCCCAGAAGATCATAAAAATAAAATTTGCTTTAATAGGAATATCATTATTTTTAAGCCTGTAGGTGTCACATAATGGAAAGAATGATGAATTCTGGGTTCTAATCCTGCCTTCAACATTTATTATCTGTGTGACTATGAAGGAATCATTTAATTTCACAGGGCCTTGTTTTCCTCTTCTTCTTTAAAGGCAATTGAGTTTAAGTGACTTGCCTAGGGTCACATACTTTATAAGTCAAGTCAAGTGTCTGAGATCATACTTGAACTCAAGTCCTCCTGACTCCAGGACCAGTGGTCTATCTACTATGGTATCTAGCTGCCCTGCTTTCCTCTTCTATAAAATGGATGGAATATCTGTATACTTCATAAGATTATTATGAGGATCAAATGAGCTAATGTGTCCAAAGTACTATGCAAAGTGTAAATCACTCTGTTACTCTCAATTTTAAAAATTATTATTACTACTACTAATAGTAGTAGTAGTAATAGTAGAAGGAGGAGGAAGAGGAAGAAGAGGGGGAGGAGAAAAGGGAGAAGAAAGGGTAATAGTAGTAGAAGAAAGAAGAAGAAGAAGAAGAGAAAGGAGGAAAACAAGGAAAAAGAGAAGGAGGAAGAGGAGGAGGAGGAGAAAGGAGGAGAAGAAGAAGAAGAGAAAGGAGGAAAACAAGGAAAAAGAGAAGGAGGAAGAGGAGGAGGAGGAGAAGAAGAAGAAGAAGAAGAAGAAGAAGAAGAAGAAGAAGAAGAAGAAGAAGAAGAAGAAGAAGAAGAAGAAGAAGAAGAAGAAGAAGAAGAGAAAGAAGGAGAAGGAGGAGGAGGAGAAGAAGAAGAGGAGATGAGAAGGAAAATGAGGAGGAGGAGGCAGAGGGGAGAGGGAGAAGAAGAGATAATGGTAGTAGTAGTAGTAGTAGTAATAGTGGTGGTGGTAGTAGTAGTAATTCTCATCCAAAAGATCCTGTATAGCACAGTGGAGAAAGCATTTAATATATCCCTAATATTTGCCAGGTGCTAGGTCAGATACAATGAGGAATGCAATGAGGAAATTGCAATGAGGAAAACTGAAGCAGTTTTTGTCTTTAAGGAATTTATATTCTATTGAAGGGAAACAACACATATATTATTATTGTTGTTTTTCTTGTTGTTCTTGTTGTTGATTAGTTGTGTCTGATTCTTTTTGACCCCATTAAGTTTTTTTTGTTTGTTTTTTGCAAAGTGGTTTGCCATTTACTTCTCCACCTCATTTTACAAATGAGAGAATTGAAGCTAATGGGGTTAAGTGACTTGCTCAGGATCACACAGCTAGTTAAGTATCTGAGGTTAGATTTGAACTCATGAAGATGAGTTTTCCTGTCCCTAAGCCTTCTATCTTCTATCTACTGCAACTATATAACACATATATTGATAAGTAAATACACTAAATATACATGTATTTTGACATTGCATTATGAATATATGTAGTATTATGTTACATGTTATGATTGTAGTGTTATAAATGATACAATTTCAAATGTGTATATGAGTATATATACACACAAACGTATCTCAAAATTTTTGGTATAGTTTCAAACTTTAATAACTTCAAAAGTATAATTTTTTATTGTTGTTAAGTCATTTCAGTCATGACCAACTTTTTGTGACCACATTTGTGGTTTTCTTGGCCAAGACACTGGAGAAGTTTGCCATCTCTTCCATCTATTATTTTTTAGATTTGGAAAATGAAGCAAACAGAATGAAGTGACTTATCAGGTCACACAACTAATAAATATCTGAAATCAGATTTGAACTCAGGAATATGAGTCTGTCTGATTTCAAAATCAGTGTTCTATTCACGCTACCACCTAAGTATCCCTGAAGATACTTTAATGTTATTAAGTTACAAAAAATATTCCACTATTTGAAAAGTTAATTATTTTTAAAATTAAAAATTGGCATGTTTCTTATGAAAATTCAACATAAAAACCACTTTGTGCTCTATTTTGCTCTTGTCAACTTTTGAATTTGATAGATTCTTATCAGCTACTGTTCAGTGATGAAAAGGATTATATTTGTAATCCTAGCTTTAAGCTCATCCAAAGAACAAGGCTTTGATGTAGAAATGACAATTTTGATGAGAATCTACAAGAAAAAGTTGAATGGAGATATATTAAGTGACTAAGGTGGTCAAACAGATGACCTACCTCCACCAATTCACAGATTTGAGAAAAGGTCATCCAGAAATTGCAATGCATAAAGACAGGTTGCCCCATCTTATTAAAATTAAAAAGATATTCAAAATTTGCAAAAACTAAGTGTAAAAAACAATCTAAATAATTATATTTTCAAGGTTTTTTTTTTTTTTTTGGCAAGTTAAGTTTGGAAGATTTCTACTTCTGAACTTTTTAAAGCTTAAAACTGCATCAAAAATTTTTGAGGCATGCTGTGTTTGCGTCTAAATATTTGTGTCCCTATTTACATCTATGATCCGCCACTTCTATTGAGGATTCTCCCTTTACTAAAGCCTTTTGGGCACCATTGTGCAATTTATGGTCTTAGAGAGATGCCCATGTAACATGGCAGAACTGAACGGATGGTCCATGATCACATAGCTAATATTTTACATAAAGAACATGATTTCAAAGTTAGTTCTGTCTCTTCACTACATGAAGCTGCTTCTCAAAAACAAAATACATGCAAAATAATTTGTATGGATAAACAGAGGCAGAATGGCATGAAATGGGGAAAAGAAGTTAAATGTTTATTTTTGCTTCTTTGGCCCAGGATCATATAGTTAGTCTGGGGTAGAACATGGATTTGAAAACAAGTCTTTCTGAACCCAAGATCAGCCCTTTAGTTATAATACCATACTTGCTTTTGTACAGTGACATTGGAAAATGACTATTTATATACATAAAGCCACATAGGAAGCAAGAAAGAAAAATCCCACATACACTCTTGTACCTTGACTGTTTTTCCAATTATGTTTTGTGTGCATGTTTTTATATGTGTGTATGTATATATATTTATGTATGTGTATAGGTATATATGTGTGCACTTGTATGGTTGGATGTATGTACATATGTGTGTTTATCTTTGTATGCATATATGTGTGTATGTGTGCATCTGCAGATATATTTATATATATATGCACTTGTGTATGTTTGTCTGTATAGGTATATTTGTGTGCATGTATGTTTGTGTGTATGTATGTTTGTGTAGATGTGTTTTGGGTTTATGTGTGTTTGCATGTGTATGTTTGTGTATGTATATGTGCATATGTATATATATATATGTACATACGTATATAAATATTTCTTCTTTATGAATTCACATAGTAAAAAATTATCAAGGAGCCTAGACTAGATTGTTTCATAAAATATCCCATAACTTCCAGGAAGACATAGGAAGTTCAGCAGGACCACAAATTCATTATATATAATAAATTTTTTAATGGCCTAAGAATATATTTCAAAGGGAATTTAAAAACATCAAGTCTTCATCTAATGTCTAGAACTAGTATTAAAGAACTTAAATAAAGTTGGTGAAACTGATAAATCTTTAACACACAGGCCATAATCTACTGCAGAGAAATATCATCTTCCAACAACAATCATGATAGCATTTATAAAATACTTTAGATTTGTAAAGTGCTTTATATATGTCATCTCATTTGATCCTTAATGACTGCTCTGAAAAGTAAGTACTCTTCCCATTTTTAAGATGAGATAACTGAGGCTAGGAGAGGTTAAATCTAGGGTCACAAAACTATGTAAGTGTCTGAGTCAGGGCTTGACTTTCAGACTCCAAGTTTAGCGCTCTAAGCATGTCTACACAAATAGGTTACTGTAGTGGAAATGACGACCTTAGTGCTATTAAAAGAAAACTTAACATTTTCTTTTGAGCAATAGCAATGGAAAGCTGGTACATGAATATAAAAAGTTATGCTAATACTGTCTTCAAGTCAATTGATTAATATTGATTATCAAAGACCAACTCACAGGGAGATAGTAGTCTATTTAGAGGAAAGAGAATCCACATTGACAAAATCATAAGCTTTAAGAATTATCCAAGATTTTAGGTCTCTCATTTGTCTCTAACCCTGTAGCTCCAGAGATCACAAAAATTCTTGCACATTTGTAATTCAGTCATTTTTCAGTCATATTTCATTTTTTTGTAATCCCATTTGGAGATTTTTGGCAATAATACTATAGTGGTTTGTCATTATCTTTTCCAGCTCTTATACCTTGCAGGTACTTAATAACTGCAGTTGGATATAAAGAGAATTACACTGATAGTGTAAGATGGCAGACTAAAATTCAGGACTGCTTATAAATTCAAGTCATAATGTGCAAAGAGACTTCATTAGGGAATGTTTTAAATATTTTTAAATTATTAATTAATATTTTCAATTTTAATAGTCAATATTTTATATTTAAGATACTTTAAAACATTTAAAGTATTTCAATATTTTAAAAATATATTTATTGTATCTGATGTTATTTTTAGTGTCAATTATAGAAAATTAATTTCAGCCATCAAGTCATTTGAAGTCATTAAAGAAACTAAAGCTTAACTAAACTTAGTTTTTAAAAAATGATGAATGAAATAATCTTTAAAAATACAGACTTCATCCAGTAGTATCATTACTGGGTCTGTATCACAAAGAGATCTTAAAGAGGGAAAAGGACTCATATGTGCAAAAATGTTTCTAACAATTCTTTTTGTAATGGCAAGGAATTGGAAATTGCGTGAGCAAATGCCCATAAGTTGGGGAATAGCTGAATAAGTTGTGGTATATAAATGTAATGGAATACTATTGTTCTTTAAGAAATGATGAGCAGGCTGATTTCAGAAAAGCCTGGAAATATTATATGAACTGATACTGAGAAAGTGAGCAGAATCAAGAACATTGTTATAATATAGAAAGATTATGTGATGATCAACTATGATGGACTTTGCTTTTCTCAGCAATGCAGTGATTCAAAACAATTCCAATTGACTTAGGATGGAACTAGGGTGGGAACTATGGAGACTAAATGAGAATCAAAGCCTACTATTTTCACCTTTTTTTTGTTTGTTTTTTCTTTCTTGTAGTTTCTTCCCTCTCCTCTTTCTCCCCTCCACTTCCCCCCTCCCCCCACCCCCAGCTCCATGTCTGATTTTTCTTGTACAACATGACAAATGTGGAAATACTTTTAAAAGGATTGAACATATTCAACCTATATCAGATTGCTTGCTGTCTTAGGAAGGGGGAAGTAAAGCAGGAAGGAAGAAAAATTTGGAACAAAAAATCTTACAAAAATGAATATTGGAAACTATTTTTATGTATATTTGAAAAAATGAAATACTATTGAGAAAAAAAACCACAGACTTTAGAAATGAAACACAAAATGACAAAAAAAGATTTTTTGGATACATTATACCTGGTACATAATAGGCATTTAATAAATACTTTTTGGTGGATTGATAATTTGAGCATACCCAGCATACACTGTCTACATGCTTATGATTTTTCCTTTTTACAGAAAGATGCCATGTAAATCCTATCAGATTGACAGTAGAAATATGTTTCTTCCCATTTTAAATAGACTTGCCCAAGATCATTTACCCAGTATCAGAGGCAGGATTAGAGGCTAGGTCTTCTGACTCTGTAGTCAGTATTCTTCCATAGGGCAAAGGAACTAATTTAAACAGCATTTAAGTAAGGGTCTTTAAACCAAAAGTCTTAGAGGCTGATTTCATTAGCCCCAAAGGGGAATAGCACATGGCTACCTTTCAGTTACAAGGAAATGAATGCAGTTGGATGCATATGTTAATTGACAGTAATCCACCTCAAATTTAATTCCATTGCTGGACTTTGCTAGAAATTTACTTGTGTGACATGGATTTTGATTTTTCACCAAAGGAGGCCTGGATCTCAGAGATTTTGTATATCAGACATAAAGTTACTATAAAGTATAGTGACTTTTTCATCATTATTCCCAGAATATAACTTCAAACAAGAAATAAGTTAGAACGTATGTCCATTGTTACTATTGTCTTTCTGAATTATTATTATTATTAATAATAACTGGGATAATCAGTGCTTTGAAATTTGCAAAATATTTTATATAATTATCTTTCAATGATCCTGTCAGGTAGGACTAATAGGTATTATCACGCCTAATTTTTGGAGAAGGAAATTGAATTTCAGATCAGTGAGTCGTCTTGCCCAGGGTCATACAGTTATTACGTGTCAAAGGCAAGCTTTGAATTCTAACATTCCTATCTCTAAATCTATTATTCTATCCACTAGGGTCACAATCAATTATAATGAAGCTTTTTTTGACCAGAAATAGCTGTTGAACAAATACATACTTGGGAAGCTTCATTCACAGATGTTTCTATTATCTTCCTATTGGATTCTACCAAAGAGAGAAACATGAATGGAATGGAAGAGTATTAGTATTTAAAATATCCAGCCTGTTTGGAAAGGTTAGGAAGATATACTGTCCTTGGTTTAACAATAAAGGCATCAGTCCTGCTTTCTTTAGTCATCTGCAACAGACTACTGTTCATTTATGACATCTGTCAAAGGTTGGCCCTATTTATGATGATCTAAGCACACTTTGTTACAGATGATAATTAGAATCGCCCACAGGTTTAAAATGTCAGTCTTAAATCTTTGAATTCCTTGCCACAAGCTCATGGGACTGAAATTGATGTAATATCATAAAACCCATGGAATGAGTCAAGGCCAGGTTTAAGTGTAGGCAGAGTAGAGACAGCAGCCTATTCAGTGTGTTTTCTAAAGACAAAGCCTTTCATAGAAGAGGCTTAAAATTCAGATTCTCCCTAGAGGCAAAACTCTGGCTCAAACTCAGATGAGTATGGGAAAGACTGATAAGATCACTAAGACCCAAGTGTCAAGGGAAAGGGATAGAGAAAATAAAGAACAGAAGTAGAAGTGGAAGGCAGGGGACTCTCAAAGGATCAACTTCACCTGATTCACAAGTCTATCTCCAGCTGTCTTTAATGTGAATAACTTATTATAAGGAAAATAAGATTTGAAAAGCAGTGTAACAGGACAGCCTAACTTATTACATACATTTTGACTAACTGAATTTGTCTTCAAGTTCAGTGAGTCAAAAGGGATTTTTTTTTTGTGTGTCTTCATCTTATTTCATACAGTGACAAATTTTTTTTTTTTTTGCTGAAACTTGAACACCTTATAGTATGTGTATTCTTCCCAGAGAGAGAGAAAACTGCATCTTCAAATGTTGCCTAGTTTATACCTCTTTGTCTCTGATGTTCCCTGGTGATATACTTGGCAATAATGGGGGGTGGGGGGGATCCTCCACACCAGTTTTATTTTCTTTCTAGCAACTTCTTGGAGGCAGTCATGTGATCCTGCCCCGGTTCTGTGGAGTTTGTAGCTTTGAAAGTGGCTTTCTTCATCCTTGTTGGGAGCTTGGGGTATACGGTGGGAAAAGGAGGTTCAGGTTGAAGCCAAAGAGATAGACTAGAAGAGTCTGTGGTCAATTCCCAACTTTTGTATAGACGGGATGGCCAACAACAAGCACTGACAGAACTGTGACTAGAGTAAGGCAAACTGGAACTTTGTCCCAAAATGTCAAAATTCAGAAGGCATTAACAGTCAAAATGTACTTTTTTTCAACTATGGAAATAAAATTAGGTCTAGTACCTAGTGAGCAATAATGATTAGATAAAATAGAAATCCATCTGGCCCTGGAGATTTTTTCTTAGGGAGTTCATTGGTGGCTTGTTCAATTTCTTTTTCTAAAATGGGATTATTTAAATAATTTTTCTCTTCTGTTAATCTGGGGAATTTATATTTTTGTAAATATTCATCTATTTTGGTTAGATTATCAGATTTTCTACCATACAGTTGGGCAAAATAGCTTCTAATTATTTCTTTAATTTCTTTTTCACTGGTGGTAAGTTTACTCTTTTGATTTTTTGATGCTGGTGATTTGGTTTTTTCTTCCCTTTTTCTAATCAAATTAACCAAAGGTTTATCTATTTTGTTGATTTTTTTCATAAAACCAACTCTTAGTTTTATTAATTAGTTCAATAGTTTTCTTAATTTCAGTTTTATTCATCTCTCCTTTGAGTTTCAAAATTTCTAATTTGGTATTCAATTGGGGGTTTTTAATTTGTTCTTTTTCTAGCCTTTTACTTGAATGCCTGATTCATTGCTCTCCTCTTTCTCTATTTTATCTGTGTAGATATTTGAAGATATAAAATTTCCTCTAAGAATTGCTTTGGCTGCATCCCATAGCTTTTGGTATGTTATCTCATTATTGCTATTTTCTTGCATGAAATTATGGATTGTTTCTGTGATTTATTGTTTGACCTACTCATTTTTTAGAATTGGAATGTTTAATTTCAAATTGGTTTTTAGTCTATCTTTCCCTGGCTCTTTATTGAACATAATTTTATTTCTTCATGGTTTGAAAAGGAAACTTTTACTCTTTTTGCTTTTCTGCATTTGATAGATTTTTATGCCCTACATAGTCAGTTTTTGTGTAGGTGCCATGTACTGTCAAGAAAAAGATATATTTCTTTCTGTCTGTATTTAATTTTCTCCAGAGGTCTATCACATCTAGGTTTTCTAGGAGCCTATCAATTTCCCTAGTTTCTTTCTTGTTTATTTGTGGTTAGATTTGTCTGATTCTGAGAGGGCAAGATTGAGGTTCTCCACTAATATAGTTTTGTTGTCTATTTCTTTCTGTCTTAATATCTTCTCTAGGAATTTGTATGCACTACCATTTATTGCATATACATTTAATATTGTTACTATTTCATTGTTTATGGTACCCTTTATCAATATGTACTTTCCTTCCTTATCTCTTTTAATTAGATCTATTTTTATTTTTTGCTTTATCTGACATCAGAACTGCTATCCCTGCTTTTTTTATTTCAGCTGAAGTATAATAAATTCTTTCCAGCTTTCTACCTTCACTCTCTGTCTCTCTCTGTGTCAAATATGTCTCTTGTGAACAACATATTATAGGATTCTGCTTTTTAATCCACTCTGCTTCTATTTTATGGGAGAATTCTTCCCATTCACATTCACAGTTATGATTACCAGTTCTGTATTTCCTTCCATCTTATTTTCTCCCTTGGATATACTTTTGCTCTCTTTTTCTACCCTGTCCTTAGTAGTGTTTCCATTTTTTTTTACCCAACCCAACCACTGCCTTATCTTCTATCACACTCCCCCTTCTGTTAGTAGTGTTTTGGTTTTTTTTAACCCAGCCTGCCCACTCTTTATCTTCTATCACCACTCTCTCCTTCTTCCACTCTTTTTTCTTAGTGTTTCTGCCCTCCTTTCTATCCAGCCCCTCCCTTTTCTTTCCTCTTCCTCTCCCTCATCTATAGGATTAAATTAATTTCTAAACCCAACTGAATAAATTATTTCTTTTTTGGGCCAAAATTGAGGAGATCAAGCTCCAGACAATGCTCATTCCCCTGCCTTCTTTCCCTACATTGTAATAGATCTTTTGTGCCTCTTCATGTGGTGTAATTTGTTCCATTATACTTCCCCTTTTCTTCTTCTCCCAGTACAATCCTTTTTCTACCTCTTAATGTCTCTTTCTTTGATATCATCACATCAGAGTCCATTCACAACCACACCTTCAGGCTAGTTCTGCCTCCCTTTTTCTGCCTTGGTAACAGATACAATTCTCAAGATATCATTTTCCCATCTGGGGTATAAACAGTTTAACCTTTTAAATAACACATAAGCTGTTTACCTTTCAATACTTCTCTTGAGTTCTGTGTTTGAAGATTAAATTTCTGTTAATTCTATTTTTTTTCAATAGAAATGATCAAAAGTCTCTTACTTCATTGAAGATCCACTGCCTCCTCTGAAAGATGATGCTCAGTCTCACTGCGAAATTAATTCTTGCTTATCACCCCAGGTCCTTTGCCTTCCAGAATATGGTTTTCCTGGCCCTCCAATACTTTACTGTAGAAGCTGCCAGACCCTGGGTAATCCTGACTGTTGCTCCTTTATATTTGAATTGTTTTTGTCTAGCAGCTTGCAGTATTTTTTCCTGGAGATTGTAGTTCTGGAGTTTTTCAACAATGTTCCTTGGGATTTTCCTTGTGGATGTCTTTCCAAAGGTGATTGATGGACTCTTTCAATGGTTGTTTCCCCTTCTATTTCTAGAATATTGAGGGAATTTTCCTTGATGATCTCTTGAAGAATGCTACCCAGTCTCTTTTTTTGGTCATGACCTTCAGGAAGACCAATAATTTTAAAATTGTTTCTTCTGGATCTATTTTCCAAGTCCGCTATTTTTCCAATGAGGTATTTTACATTTTCTTCCATTTTTTCATTCTTTTTAGTTTGTTTCATAGAGTCATTAGCTTCCATTTGCCCCATTCTAATTTTTAATGTGTGATTTTCTTCAGTTAGCTGTATTTTTTTTTCTATTTGGTTAATTCTACTGTTGAAAGTGTATTTTTTAAGGAATTCCTTCCTTTTTCAAGCTGATGACTCTCTCTTGCCTACTTCTCATTTCTTTTCTCATTTTTTCTTCTACCTCTCTTATTTGCCTTTTAAAGTCTTTTATGAGCATTTCCAAGAAGCCTCTTTGGGCTTGAGACCAATTTAAATCACTCTTTGAGATTTCCTCTATGGAATGTTTGTGGCAGCCCTCTTTGTAGTGGCCAGAAATTGGAAATAGAGTGGATGCCCATCAATTGGAGAATGGCTGAATAAATTGTGGTATATGAATATTATGGAATATTATTGTTCTGTAAGAAATGACCAGCAGGATGATTTCAGAAAGGCCTGGAGAGACTTACATGAACTGATGTTGAGTAAAATGAGCAGGACCAGGAGATCATTATATACTTCAACAATGATACTGTATGATGATCAATTCTGATAGATGTGTCCCTTTTTGGCAATGAGATGAACCAAATCAGTTCCAATAGAGCAGTAATGAATTGAACCAGCTACACCCAGGGAAAGAACTCTGGGAGATGACTATGAACCACTACATAGAATTCCCAAGCCTTCTATTTTTGTTTTCCTTCACAGGCTAATTGTATACTGTTTCAAAGTCCGATTCTTTTTGTACAGCAAAATAACTGTATGGACATCTATACATATATTGTATTTAACTTATGCTTTAACATGTTTAAAATGTACTGGTCAACCTGCCATCTGGGTAAGGGGGTAGGGGGGAAGGAAGGGAAAAATTGGAACAAAGGGTTTTGCAATTGTCAATGCTGAAAAATTACCCATGCATATATCTTGTAAATAAAAAGTTATTAAAAAAAAGATTTCCTCTATGGACATTTTGCCCTTATCTGTGTTGGTGTTTTGGGCTTCTTTGTCACCATAGTAATTTTATATGGTCAAAGTTCTTTTCTGTTTCTGACTCATTTTTTTTTTCCTTTTCTTTTGGTATTTCCTATGTTTTATTTTTTATTTTTTTATTTTTAAGGTTGAATTCTGCTCCTGGAATAAAGGGGGCACTGTTACAAGCTTTCTGTGCAGCTCTGAGCCTTGGTTTTGAGTACAAGGGCTTCTTGTTTTTTCAGGGGATAACTATCTGCCATTCCAGGAAATAGCCTGATTTCCAAAAATTTGCCTTCTGGACTGGAACTAGGGACAGTCCTATTGGTTGACTTTACTACTGAGTCAGGTTTGAGGGTCTCAGTAGCTGATTTGCTGTGAATAATATCCTCTTGCTGGCTTTCCTAGACTCTTTCTGAATTGAGCTGAGTATGACATTGATCTTTCTTGAAGTTTTTCCAATGTATCTTGAGCTGGAGAGTATCTTCACTCCATCAGACTGTTCAGAGGTTTGGTTTCATGTGATTTTCGAGGGAAACTTGGAGAGCTTGAACAGCATCCTGGCTTTATTCCACCATCTTGGCTCCACCCCAATATAGTATTAATTAAGATCCCTTTAATGGTTCTCTAATGCTTGAAGCATAAGCCTGGCGTCCAAGTCTTCACAATCTAGTGCTGACCCTCCTTTTTAACCTTATCATATCCTCTTCACTTCCTACTCAATGCTTCTGCCATGTTATATTATTTGCTATCTTTTGCATAAACTCTGAAGCTTACCACTTCCATAGTTTTTCCCTCAATTTTCCTTATACCTCTATTGCCTATTGTGGAAATCCTCCTGTTCTCTATAACACAATTCAAATTTTGTTTTTTTCCAGGAAGCATTCTGTGATCCTTCCAAGGAGCAGTAACTTTTCTTTCTTGGAATCTCAAATATATTACTTACACCTCTCTCACACACTTATATATTATTAATATTATAGTTTTTTATGCATATGTGTTATCTTTCCATTACAGTGTGAAAGAAAGGATTATTAATAATTAATGCTTTGCAGAGATTTAGAATTTTCCCTTTTTCTATTTTTCAAGATTTCAGTCTCTGAAAGTTGAGTTAACCTTCTCTATCAGATCCCATTCAACCTCACAAAGAATCTACTCTAAGGCAAATTCCATTCAATCAAGCTTGAGTGGAGACAGTCCCTTTTGTTTAAATTGTTTAAGATTGGGAGTGATCTATTTATAGAGATACTCTTTCTGTCCAAGGATGTCATGATATCCCTCTCAGCCCTTCTTTTAATATTTATTCTTTTGTCAATTGTTAACCAATTAGAGTTAATTCCCATCCTGGGGAACACCTACTTTTTAAAGGATATATAAACTGTGAGTCTAGCACCATTGTGATTGTTTTTAGTCTAAGATATGGCCAATTGATTATGCTTTTAAATGATTTGTTATTAATACAATGATTAAATTATCCAGAAATTATATCCTCTTGAACCTTTTAATTGCCACAAATATAAGTTCTGTGAGGGCAAGAACAGTATCTTATCTAAATGTTGTAAATCCTTCAGTTCCCAGGATAACATTCTTTATAGAGTAAACTTTAATTAAAATCAAACAACATTTATAGATTTAAATTTCAAGAACTAAGCTATCCACACTTTTAATAACCCAGTATACCTGTTTTCTCTCTCTAATAGACTGTAAGCTTTTTGAAGACAGGAACTCTTTTCTGTATTTGTATTCCCAGGACTTAGCACAGCATCCAGCAGTAAAATGCTTCTTTTCAATCATTCATTCATTCCTGACTCCTAGCCTAGCATTCAACTCATTATGTAACACTTCCCTAAAGTGTTGAAGAGCACTGATAAGTAGCTGTTGAGACTCACCCCAATAATATAAGAAAATGTTCCTGAATAAAGCTGAATGATAACAGTTGAGGAAAGGATCTGAGACAGTACAGAAGAAGTAACTTGTCAGCTGTGCTTACCTGTGCCACAGGAGGTACAGTTGGAGGGTTCACTTCCTTGGCATTCTTGGCAAGTGTGGTGACATGGATGGCATTGGTTCTGAAACTCAAATTTCCCTGAGGGACAGGTCAGGACACAGCGGCCATTGTCAAAAAACCTGGAGCAGCAGGAAGAATAGCACACAAAAATTACAGAACTTGTAAAAGGAAGACTTCTTTGACAACAGAATACTGAGACAATATTAGATATATTTCTGTTCCACATTCTCCTTATTTTGCTTTATGATTCTACTCACAAAGATGAAACTAGTGATCCATTACCAGTGGCACATATACTTTGAGTTGTCCTATTTATTCCCCTTTACCATTTCCTCTCCTTTTTTCCCCTAGATTTCTCAGAAAACAGTTTAGGGGAATTTGATTAATATGGATCAACTGATTTAGGTGGCACTAGGAGCACTAGGCCTGGAGTCAGAAACATCTGAGTTAAAATACGGCTTCAGACACTAGCTGTGTGACCCTGGACAAATCATTTCACTCTGCTTGCCTCTATTTCCTCATCTGTAAAATGAGCCAGAAACAGAAATGTCAAACCTTTCTAGCATCTTTGCTGAGAAAACCCCAAATAGAGTCACAAATACAACTGAATGGATCAAATAACAATAAATGCCTTGGAGAAAGATGGGCTAGAGGAACAATTGAAGAGAAAGTAGGGATGTTGTCCAGAATCCTGAGGTCCAGGGAGAAGTAATGATGTGAATAGAAAATATTTTACCCAGATCTTGGGAATGAGAGAAGGCACAGTGATAATATTTCATCATAAACTTATAAGGGATTAAAGATCGAAATTTGCTTTTGTAATACAAAAATGAGAATGTTACTATAACTCCTCCCTTCTTTACCATGCCTTCCCTTTCCACATACATTCCCAGGCCTTCTTGTTATATTTAGGATTGTGGGGGCCATGATAAAGATAAACTTTAGAATGGCCAAGTTGTGCCACTTTGAGATGTAAAAATACAGTGATACTAAGCTCCTATACACCATTGCTAAGAGAGCTCGTTGGGAAAAAGTGACAGAGTGGCAGAAGTCAATGAATGCTATGTTTTGGAGGAAAGTAGAACTACCAAAAAATGGAGGGCACGAGATGGAACTTGAGTTGGACAGAATTGAAAAGCAAGAAGGGACTGTGAAGTATGATAGTACAAGAAACTAGGTGACTGCCAATTGCTAGAAGAGAGTAAAACTACCAAACAATGGAGTGCACAAGATGGAACCTGAAATGGATATAAGAATTGTAGAGCAGGGAGAAGCTATGAAGGGCAATGCAAGAAACAAGAAAACTGCCATCTCCTGAAAAGGAAGGGAACTACTAAACAATGGAGGACAATCAGCAATGTCAGCTTAGAGGGGCAGGTGGCAAAAAACTACTAAAAATTAATCATTTGGCTGTTCCCCTCCATTTTACTGCCACTCTAGCCACTTAACCAATTTTTCTCCTCTACTTTTCAACTCTTGATTTCTGAACAGTAAGAAAATCAAGATCATTGCTTCTAAAAGAGTGTCAGTTGAAGGACCTATGACTTTACTTATCATCCCTGTGATTTCCCAAAAGAAAACATCATCACCACCATTCCCTTAGATATGTTATTTCCTCCTACCAGAATATGAACATGTTAAGGGCATGGACTGTCTTCCTTTTGTATTTGTATCTCCAGGGTTTGTCCCAGCTTGGCATAGAGTATTTGAGAAGTATTTTTCATTAATTTTATTATTTTGGATCATTTAACCATGAAGAGAAGCAACAAAATGGGAAAAATACTCTAAAAACTTTAAGATATAAGGCTGCTCAGAGAAATAAAATAAGTCCCAGGACTACAAAAGTCCCATATGGTTCAAATTACTTATATATAAAACTATACATGTTTTGAGTTTTGTCAGTATGTGTGTTTATAGGTGGAAGTGGTAATTATTCTTGAGGGAGTGTCACATACTGATACTCTTATGATAGAATCAATGATCCAGATACTGAGAGATACCTCGGTTGTACTTGGATTCTTTGAATGAAGAAGGACCACTGACACAGGTCTTATGCTTTTCTTAGGGAACAGCAGAGGAACAATTTCTTTTTCCCTATACATTGCTTCATTGTCAAATGATCCTCTCTGATTATAGGAACACCATTATTTCTAAAAATTGAATCACATTATATGGAATAGAAATTGTCAGTCTACTGAACTTCAAGCCTATATCAACATACCAGGAAGAAATGTGATGTAGTGATAGGGTGCTATAATGAATTGATCATTTGACTTGGATTCAGAAGGAATTGGATTCAAATTCTACCTTAAGACACTTAATAGCTATAAGTCCCTTAATAAGTCACCTTTATTTAATGAATTATTCTTCTCATTTGTAAAAATGAAAAGACTAGATTTGATTGTCTCTAAAGACCCTCCTAGGTCTACATCTGTGATGCTATGGTTCTAGTTGAAAAAGACCCAGACTTGGAATCAGAAGACCTGAATTTTTGAACCTGCTGTGCTATATATACTTTGTGACTTTAGGTAAATCATTTATAAGCCTCAGTGTCCTCATCTTTAAAATGAGGAATTTAGACTGGATCAGGAACAAGAAATTATGGGCCAAGGACCAAATCTGGCCTTCTGTCATCATAGATGATAGATCATAGTATCATGGAAGATGGAACTATAGAGACTAAACAGTCTGATTTCTCTTTTAGAGAAACTTAGAGAAATCAATAATTTGTTATGGTCCCATAGATAGTAATTTCTAGAGCCAGGATTTGAACCCAAGTCTTTATTCTGCATTATTTTATTGTGAGATTAGTGAGCCTTTGTTCCTTTTGACTACCCAACACTGGATCTTTCTACATGGTGCTCATCTTGCAGCCAGCAATACTTCAGTCTATCTGTTGACTTTGTAGATTCCTCCAGGGGTATACTCACAAACATCTGGCTGTCCATGTCATCACTGAGCCCTCACATCCCTGAAAAGGCAAATTATCTTATCACCCTTATTAAGCCTATAAAGAGAAAGCACCATTCAGTGGTCTGACAGATAATCTAAGCTAATGAGTAAAAGCTCGGTTCCAAACTAGCTATGATTTTTAAGCATGGAAAGATTTATTGAGGAATGATTGTTCTTAATGTTCCTAATATGTGGTCATGGTGATAGTGGTGGAAGGGATGGGACTATAGACCTAGATTAGAGCTTTTGAGGTTTTCAAACCAAAAGCCTACCTGATAAGGAATTTAACACGAAAAAAGGAAAATGGGGGTATATTCATCTGATGTGTTCACTTTCTTACTAACTCCAATTGGAGGAGAGTAGAAAGAAAAAGGGAAAACATAAAACATATCATCACTTTATCCTTTAGACACACCAAAGAGAATTCTAACTGAAAAAGTAATTTATCTCCGATTTGGATCTCTCTCTTGTGACAAGGTCATTTGTGAGTATCTTCAATTTGAGATGCCTTTTAGAGACATCCTGAAATGGAAGAAGGCAAGACCCCGAAGGAAATCAAACCATTTTTTGTAGAAGAAAGGAACTATTTATTTGTCTATGGGTCTTGATCTTTTCCTAAATCTGAACAGCTTTGTCAAGTTTTTAGCAGAAAATAAAAAGCATGGTGGGGAAATGGGGGAAAATGAGAGAGAACAAAATAGTAAAATAAAACCCAGCATTTGTGTGCAGACTAGGATGAGATGAGCAAAGCAAAAACTAGTGGGCCATTAGTAGGGGAAAAAAAAGGAAAAAAAAAGGAACCTTTGGATTGATAGCAGTCTTTCTGTTTCTGACTCAATGTCTCTGTCTCTGTATCTATCTCTCTTGGTCTCTCAATCTATCTGTCTCAATGTCTCTGTCTCTCTGTATTTTCCTCTAATGTCTTTATGTCTCTCTGTTTTTTGACTGTCTCTATCTCTCTTTCTGTTTCAATGCAATGTCTATCTCTGTCTCTTGTTAAATTGCTTGGCAACTATTGGAAGAGTCACATTTCCCATTGCTTTTATTTACAAGGAGAATAACAAATTTTCCTAAGAGAAGGATGGATACTTTCTTTTGGGCTTCAAGGAAACTGAGGGATATTCTCTTTAAAGACATCTGTGGGATAGTTTTAGTCACCCAGCTCAGATCACATTGGCCCTAGGCCAAGTCTCCTCACTGCGAATCAGGAAAGCCTTATCACCACCAAATTTCAGGTCATCCTGACTTTTTCATGACCAAATTGCAACCAGCCATTCAGGTCTAATAGAAATCACAGAGAACAGAAGCAAGACCTTAAACAGCTGGGCAGACACTGTCCTCAGTGTTGGGGGTAACTATACCAGAATCCCCTAGGGTGACGTTCCACTGTGTAGTGTGTTTGATATGTACTGGAACGGATGATCTCAGGATAGAGTTATTATATCTTTTGTTTTCCTTTGTTGGTTTTCCTAATTAAAGCCACTCACAATAATTCTTAATGTAATTTCTCGGTACTTAAATGTTCTAATGGAATCAAGACCAGGAAAAAAGAATTCCTGTTCCCAGAAGTTCATAGAAGTGGACCAAAACATTTTTGGATTTGAATAAGAGCAAAAGTAGTTTTTGAATGCTTTATAATTAGTTGACTATCTTTAGTAGGTTAAAGTAGGGAGGGGTGATTGGGTCTTTGCTCCAGGATATCACATTTAGGGAGTACTGATGGATTCATGTAGACAGTCCTTCAACAATATAGAAAGAACAGAGCTTAGTACTTAGTCTGCAAAGATAATTAGTTAACAGTTGAAACTGCTAGATGGTAAGTGAAATAAACTTTCTGTCACTAGCCACATCTTAGGGCATACTTTGTGCCATTTTTACTTCATGCAGTTTGAAGTAGTTGTCCCATGTCCAGATCTTTCTACTTTCAACTTTGATACTTAGGTCTTAATCTAAAATTAAACTCACTTTCTGAAAGACTTTCAGAAGACAGGGCATGTTATATAATAAGCTGCCTCCTTTGTGTTTACAATATCATCTTAAAATATTTATTTATTTTATTTTTAATTTATGGAATAAAACAAACATTTTTGTAATAATATAATTTCAAAAAATGATAATACATGAAACTGCAAATGTATTGTGTACAACTTGCTATTCTATTTAAATATAAAAGTTATCAGTTAAATTTCCTTTTTTTTTCTTTTTTCTTTCTTTCCCCTACAAGATAGCTATCAATTTCTTTTTAAAAGGGCTTTTGCTTTAATTTCAGTGTTTTGTAAGAAAGCATAATTAATTCAATGAAATGACAAAAGAAAAGATGCAGATATTACAAGTCAGAGTTTACTTCCCTAATCATTGTAAGGCAATTTCCTAGATTCAAGATTATGCATCTATAATAGAGAATCAAAATGGAAGACTTCATCCTGGTATAGTGTGGACAGAGAACTTGGCCATGGAATGAGGAAAACTTGGGTTCAAATCTTCCCTCTGATACTAACTCTGTGAACCTGCACAAATCATTTAAACTCCAGTTTCCCCATCTGTAAAATGAAGCCTTTGAATAAGATATAGATACTCTAACTCTAAATCCATGGTAATTCCCAATTCATGTTAGAGGTATATCAAATTAAAGGAGAAAAAATGAGTCTCAGCAGTTTAAAAACATCACCCCTGATTCTGATCTAGATTCTATCAAAAGATCTCAATTTTTCTCCCTCTAAAACCTACCCCTCTTCTCAACTTTTTTATTTTTCATAGTTAACCTTACTTTCTTCCCAGTTACCCAGGGTCAAATCCTTTATATTATCTTTGACTTTGTTCTCTTCCTCAATCTGATTAATTATGTATGTTCTACCTCTCTGCATCGCTCATTTCTATCTCTACCTTTCCCTTTTCTTCTTTTTAGTTAAGGATAACATAATTTCTCACCTAGATCATTTTAAATACATCTGATAATAAGTCTTCTTGCCTTATTGTCCTTATAGAGGTCAACATAATCTTCCTATGGCACAGATCTTCTCATGTATTCCCCTGCTCAAAAAGTGACAGTAAATCCCCTCAGCCTAAAGAATAAAATATAAAGTCCCTTACTGGGCAGTTATAACTTAGATCTAACTCAGGGAGGCAATGGCACATAATAGTAATTATTTTTAAGTTCCTACTATGTGCCAGACACTGTGCTAAACCCTGGGGGTACAAAGAAGGGCAAAAAAGAGTTCCTTCTCCAGGAGAGCTCATAATCCAAGGTAATAGAAAAAAAGCTGAGTGAGTTGGCAGCAGAAAACCTGACCATATAGAACTACAAGTGGAAGATACAATTGCTCCATAGTAAAAGCTCTGTAATTCTCATCAATGTCTTTCCAAAATTATTCCATAGTAGATCCACCCATTGCTCTGGAGGTAGTTTTTTTTTTTAACTGTCTTATGGTTATTAATTGTATCATTGTCATTTACTTGCTGGGTAACCTTAGTCAAATAATTCAATTTCTCTGGTTCTCAGTTTCCTCATTTAGATATAGGAGAAAATGGCTGACAAATTTTGTCTGTATGACAATGGACAAGTCATTTAAAATCTCATTGACTCAGAAAACTCTCTGAGATTCTAAATCTCAGGAATTATTCTAAATAATAATGGTACATATGTCTACTATTTTGCCCTTATTTCATTAATTTCCCTTCATGTACTCTCTATTCTAGCCATACTGATGTACATGTTTTTGCCCCTTCTCATCTTGCCCCCGTACATTAATGTATATCTAGAAAATGATTCCTTAATGTCTTGGCTTGTGAATGTACTTTCTTTTTTTTTTCCAAGGCTCACATGAGATGCCTCTTTCCGTATTAAGCTTTTCTAAATCAAGCTCAGTTAAAAAGTCATTCCTCTCTTCTCAAATTTCCTGAGAGTTCTTTGTTTAGATCTTTCCTTTGCCCCATCATAGTCTACCGTGTATTGTATTAACTTACTTAAGTAACTGGGTATTTATTTTGATTTCCCTATGGGGATGGAAAGATGCTGTTATATAACTGCATGGCTTCTGGAAAGTGTAGTTTGGATGAACACTGTGAATTACCCTTCTATTCCCCCTTCTGCTCCTTTCCACAAAAAAGGTAGTGAGACTCCAGTTCAGAACACTGAGGTAAAGAGTCTGACTGTGAATCAACTTCCTCTCAATTTCTTATGTTTTTTCCCCTATCCTGGGGCTTGAAAGAGACCCACAATATTCACTATCATGGAATCTATACCACTATATAACAACTACATACCAGTAAGAAATCAATGTATGTTGCCACAGATGCCCTTCTCTTTATTGTTATATTTGTCCTGTGTCTGAAGTTGAAAAATTATAAAGCAAAATCATAAGTAACCTCTATGGCAACTTAAAGGTATGTTATAAGTTTAAATGGATTAAATCATATTTTCAATGATGATTTGCAAAATGGTGTAAAAGATATTGTCAAGGACATGAATGACATACTACCATGATACCATGGGGTAATCATATAATGAGAAGTTTTCTTTTAAAAGAGCTTTATGAGATGACTTAGGAGTAAAAGAAGGAAGGGCACTGGTGAAATGATAGATGATATAAAACCAAAATATATCAATGAAGTTTTATTTAAAATAAGAAAACAAAGAGATACACCAACTAATAGATATTGCTACAAAATATTAAACATGAAAGATAGACTTCTAGAAAGATAACTGGATGCTTCATGAATATTTATGGATTTGGGATGATAGAACTAGATCTGGTAAGAAGCTTAGATATCATAAAATTAAACTTATAGATAAAACTTGCTCATTTCACAGTTTAGTTAACTGAAACCTAAAGATCTTAGGTTCCTTTTTCAGGATCACACGGCTAGTAAATACTTGAGATAGAATTCAAACATAAGCCTTCCTGTCTTAAAATCCATAAGAATCAATGAGAAGAAATGGAGGGCTACAATCTGCACTTTTGGAGGGAGCTTCTAAATTGATGAAGTCATGTTACATGATCATCAGTACATGGATCCCCCTTTTTTAGATTATAAGTTGAGGGAAGGGAATATTAGTATCTTTTTTTCATCTTTGCTTCTTCTATAATCTATAAAAGGTCTTGCAAATAAAATGTTTTCAATAAATGTTGAACCAAATTTTCTTAAAAAGCTAACAGGATCTGGTCAAGATAGCCTGACTGATAATTAGAAAAACTGTGTATTTGACTTTATAAACACTGTGAAGCTAATGAATATGAGCTGCTAAAATAGTGGTAGAATTCCATTTGCCCTTGGGAATCTTCCCAACTTAATGAAGAATAGATGTTGTCACTTAATGAATGAGTCACTTAAGCTCTCTTGGTCTCAGTTTCCTCATCTATATAATAGGAATAATTAAGATCACAGGATTGTTATATGAACAAAATGAGATATGAGAATATGAAATATGAGAAAATCTTAAAACAATATATAAATGACAGTTATTATTGTTACCATTACCTTGTAATCGGGCAGCTAGTGCAGTTCTCCTGAGTTGGACCCCGGCATGTGGAACAAGAAGCTTCACAGCGTAGGCAGTGGCCCAGGTCATCAATGTATTCCCCTGGTGAACAAAAGCCAGTTGTTTACTTCAGCCTCACATAGCCATGCATGATGACTGCCTTGTCATTCTGAGGGCAGCCAGACTTCATAGTGATTGCTTGCATAAGAAAGAAAAAATGGAGACACTCTAGAGAGACCCTGAACTTCTCCAGCTGCCAATTCTAAATCCTGACCTTACAACAACAACTTCTCTTCTCCCAGGGGCCCTCAGAGTTGGACCCTTAGAAAGTTATGAGGCAATGACATATTTTTGGAGCTGGTCCTTATGTGTTACAGATTTTAAAAGTCAGGGAAGGCCAAAGGGGCTTCCCGAAAGGACCCCTTCTTTGACTTCCTACTGATTTGCCTGTTAAAAGTAAGGATCTATTTTCCCTAAGGGGCTTCAACTGTCCCTTGGAATGAGACACAGTACCAAGCAGGACCCACTCCAGAGAACGCCCACCATGAACAAAAAGCTCAGTGAATTGGCTAGAATAGGGAGTTAAGCTTAAGCTGCCATTTGGCAAGTGTGAGCTACCTCTCACCCTGAAAGAGGAACAACACTGAGATGGCCAGAGAATCCCTGACTTAATTCAAAAAGTTTATCTTTTGCTAAGAAAACAACATGAGACCTTCTGACAGAAGCAATCAGAGTTGTGCCAATTTTTGGTGGTTTTACCCACTTACTACAGAGGAAAATTAGAGGTAGAAAAGGAAAACAATAACAAGAACGACAACATCCTTGAGAGTTATGATACAGAATGATCCCATACTTATTCTCACTTCCTTAAACTTTATGCTCTTCTTTAAATGGACTGAACAGTGTGGCCTGAAACAAATGACCCCTTTTTAAAAATTTCAATAGGCAGTTTATTTCTTCAAATGGAAATCACAGTCTTCAGAAACTATGCTTTCAAAGTTCAGCTTTCAACTCCATCACCCCCCTTTTCCTTTTTCCTCCCTTTCTCACCCCCTTTCTCTTCCTTAATTCCTTACTCCTTCCTTTCATCCATCCCTATCTTTTTCTCTTTTTCTCTCTCCCTTCTTTTCTCCTACTTCCTGTCCCTTCCTTTTTTTTCCTCCCTCTTTCCACATCCTGATATATGTAAATACCCTCAAAACATTTTTAGATTCCTCAATGCCAGTTAGAGAAAATGAGATTAATAGACACCTCTGGGAATTTGCAATCTAGGATTAAACATAAAACTGATCTTTAGAAAGTGATTCATTTGAGTAAGACACCAGATCACTTTTCATTGCCAGAGCCCAGGATCAATGATAAGTTAAATGGTGATTTGCTAAAATAAAAAAGTGACTAAAATATTCATTCTCTTATCCTAGAGATCCCACTGTCCAATAAGGTCAAAAACAGAAAGTAAAGCTCTACATTTACCTAAGTAAAAAGCCTTTTTGTAGTAAAAACAACAATGAAAAACAAAACAAAACAGAACTGCAAGCAAAGTATGCAGTCACTGGAAATTAGCTAAGCAAATTGTAGTACATGAATGTGATACAGGAATATTTCTGTGTTGTAAGAAACAGTGAATATAATGAATACAGAAAATAATAGGAAGATTTGTCTGAACTGATTCAGAATGATGTAATCAGAACCAGGAAAACAATATACACAACAGCTACAATGGACACAGAAAGAACAATAAAAAAAACAAAAACTGAAATGGTATGTTTTGTAATCATGATGATCATATTGGCTTTAGAGAAGAATTAAGAAAATATACCTCTCTCCCTTCCTTTCTTGAAGAGGTATGGGATGTGGAATATTGCATATGCTTTAAAAATCTTTGTTCTCATGGATGGCTTGCAGGACATAGCGGGTATAGAGGAATATATTAATAAATGGAAATATAAGCTAAATGTTTCAATAAAAGGGTCAGCTAGGTGGCATAGTGGATAGAATTGTGGGCTTGGCTTGGAGTCAGGAAAACTCATGTTTCTGATTTCAAATCTGGTCTCAGACACTTACTAGTCATGTGACTCTGCACAAGTCATTTAACCCTATTTACCTCAGTTTCCTCACTTGCAAAATGAGACAGAGAAGGAAATGGCAAACCCCTCCAGTATCTTTGCCAAGAAAACTCTCAAAATGTAGTCAAAAAGTCAGATACAACTAAAAAATGACTGAACAATAAACAAAAAGAGTTGATGATAGTGAAAAATCTTCAAGATCTGTTGTTAACCTTATTTTCTGGAGTATACAAAAAGTAGGTATTGGGAAAGTGAAATTATTTTTAAGAACTGAGTTTTAAAAATTGAGTTTCTTTTCCTCCATTCATAGACATTCAGAAAGATAAAACATCTATAAACTCTTATAAGGTATCATGCTAAGCACTGGGTATACAAATATAAAGCAAAAAACCCAAAAGATCCCTCACCTCCAATCTTTGAGGAGTTTCCATTCTATTGAAGAAAGGAAACATATAATGTAGAGCTGGAAAGGGTTGGGGGTCAGGAATAGGTATTAAAGGCTGCCGCTGAGCAATGGAAAAACCAGAATCAGAGATGGAATCTATAGCTATACCAATGTGAGCAAGTTTTTTAATCTCTCTCAGTCTTCTTCTCCATCTATAAAATGGGGTATGAAGTAAACATAACCTCAGTTCCTCAGTAAAACCTTATGTTTACCCCATTACATGGAATACCCTGGAAATAAAATCTTCCTTTTATCTGTACTCACCCACAAATGGTGGATGATAGCTTTCTTTCTTCATAATGATCCTTTAAAATATTTCCATTTATTTTATTTTTAATTTATGAAATAAAATAAAAATTCCCACAATATAGCATAATAATAACAATAATAAAAGATATATGACTCATTATCCCATTTGATAGCTGAGAAAACTGAGACTCAATGATTTGTCCTGAGGTACATAGGGGTAAACATTGGGGATTACTCTAAGGTCAGCATGGTGTTCCTGCTGTATCCTTCACAAAGAAAAAATAAGAGTGGACTAGTTTTAGACTTTATTTGTTGAAAAATATTTTTTAAACCTATAGGTTTATCTCTTGTTAATTTTATTAATGAAGAGAGTAAAAAATATATATATACAAACTGCTGATTGCCAGTCTTTTCACAGATAACTTTCTCCATACATTCTAGATCCACTAGCCTAGTTGCAGTGCCTAGAAAATAAATCTTGTCTTTTTATGCTTTGCCTTTGCCTAGATGTCCCTACTGCCTGGAATGACCTCACTTCTACCTCTTAGTTTTCCTTTATTTCCTTCAGGGCTCAGCTCAAAGCCTTTTATAGGCTTTGATTATGAATGCTTCTCTTTTCAAATTGCCTTCTCTCTATTCTGAATATATCTTGTATACACTTAGTCATTTATATGATGCATCACCCTATTAGAATGTGAGCTCCCTGAGGGTGAGGACTGTTTTTGCTTTTTTTTTTCTCCCCAATGTTAACACAGTGCACTTAATAAATGCTTCCTGACAGACTGATTACTCTCCTCCATTTATCTTTACCTGAGTAAATAGATAGGAGGCAGAACTAGTTGTAAAATGGTCCTAACAGCCCCAAAGCATGCTGAATGAGGGGAAGCTCCAGATTTGGATGGACTTACTGAATCAGAATTAGGTATAAGGGAATCATTTAGAGGGTTAAAGATCCCTCATCTTATGATCAACCATTATAGACAACTCTTCTCAGCAACACAATGATCTAAGAAAATGCCTCAGCATCCAAGAAAAAATTATGGAGACTGAAGGTGAATCAAAATATACTATTTTCACTTTTTTGTTTTTTGTTTTTTTCTTTCTCATAGTTTTTCCCCTTTGTTCTGATTTTTCTTTCCCAACATGACTAATATGGGAATATGTTAAAAGCGATTGTAATTTATTTATATCATATTGCTTGCTGCCTTGGAGAGGGTTAAGGAAAGCAGGGAGCAAAAAATTTGGAATTCAAAATCTTACAAAAATGAATGTTGAAAACTATCTTTATGTGTAATTGGAAAAATAAAATATTAAAATGAAAAAACCCAACCAAAAACAAAAATAAAAGATCTCTCATTCCAGAGTGATAGCAACCCATTCTTCCCCTCCCAGATTGATTATATATTTGAGATTGTATATGGGGGATATATATCTGATTATATAACCCTGGACAGGTGAAAGAAGCCCTTTTCTGACTCATTTTTACCTAGCCTTAATCACTGATTGGGCATTGCCTCAGTCAAAATGAGACTCGTTAAAGACCTTAGCTTAAAAAGGCCAAACATTCTTGCTGTATCCAGGGCCATCTCCAGTTGCCCTGATCTATGTCTGGCCACTGGACCCAGAAGCTCCGGAGGGGAAAGTGAGGCAGGGGCCCTTACCTAGCCCTCCCTCCCTGAAATCCAGTTCACTTGTATGTCATAGCATCACCTCCATGAAGTCATGGTCCTCTTTGAGAATGAAGTTGACAAATAATGACCACAGTAATAACTTGCTTTTCTATAGAGTGTTATGGCAGTCTTAGACCTGGGTCTTTGTCCTTGTCCTGCCCCCAGCCTTTAAACTCTGGAGGACAGCAGCAGTAACTACCATCTCTACTTTACTACTTTACTAAAATCTCTACTTTAAAATTAGTTATGGGGATAGGTGGGTGGCTCGGTGGATAGAGCACTAGCCCTGAAGTCAGGAGGACCCGAGTTCAAATCTGGTCTCAGACACTTAACACTTCCTGGCTGTGTGACTCTGGGCAAGTCACTTAATCCCAATTGTCTCAGAAAAAAAATGGTTATGCTCTTGACCTTAGCTTGGAACTTGGTTCTCTACTCTCCAACCCCCTCCACTTGCTTATCTGCTAGCTGAGAGGGGAGGATATTAGATAACCTGGATACTCAGGGGCTTTTGGCTTAGACCTTAGGGGATGGGCTCAGCAGCTGCCATATGTTCTCTCCAGCTGCACATGACCCACCCTTGAGATTCATGTGTGGGCTTCTTTCACTCTGCCTGAAGCTCTGCTAGACCTGTTCACCTGCTCACAGAAACCTGACACGACAGTTGCTTACTCATTGAGGCAGACTCAAGACCCAGGAGCAGTCCATAGTATCACCCATCACCCTGCTGAGAATACTCTGTGTCCCCTCAGAGATGCTTGTAGCTCTCCTTACCCTGCTTGCTAGACAGTTTTAAGAAACTCCATGGACATTGATTGGACAATAAATAATTTAATTTAAATATATATTGCAAAATTCATAGATCCATGTGAAGTGCAGTGGTTTAGAATTATGGGTAAAGAGGAAATAGATAGAAACCCATCTCTCTCTCTCTCTGTCCTCTCTCTCTCTCTCCTTTATCCATTATTCTAAATTACTATACCTGACAAGGTTTTATGGATTTTGCAATACATATATTTATATATAAATTGTTTCTATAGAGGCCCCTGAAAAAAATTTTGCCCACCCACTCATCTTGGGGGCTGCTCTGATTTATGGAATCCAAGGCATTTTCATCACAACAATCATTTGAAGTAGTTCATAATAATATTATTCTTTCCATTTTATAGAAACTCAGGATATTACAGAAGCAAATGTGGAAACATTCTCTGGCAAGTCTAATACAGATGCCCAAACTGAATGGTCACCTGGGAAGATAGCAAAAAAGTTGGAAACAGAGGGTCTAGAAATGCTGCTTTATTTGGCTCTGTAGAACCTAACTTTGGTTCTTCTCTGTTTTCCCTTAATTCTCTTTCTTCATGGCTGTTCCCCATGCTCCCTATTGCCTATAAAGTGATCAGGTCTAATGCTTGGGTAGAGTAGGAGTCTAAGTTAAACACAACTCACCCTGTCTGTCCCAGCAAAAGGGAGTCAAATGACTCTGAGGGTTGTACCACACCCATACCAGAGTCTCTGCTTTAATTATAGGCAGGGTAGAGAAAACAAAGCTGGCCTGTTGGAGGTCACTGAGAGGCTGCCGTGAGACTGGAAATTAATGTGGCCTCTACACACCTCCGGATAACTTCATATGGCATCTGGGGGTTATTAAGGGGCTCCTGGTCCCTCATATCCTGTTGTATTTGGGTTGCCAAAGACAACCATCCATGGCAAGAGGAACCAGTAGCAAATAGCAAAAAATGTACACTGGTAACATGTTTGTCCAACAGCATCTTTGGGGGAAGAGATGTCCCGCAGAAACAATTTTCCAGATAAATGAAATAGACTCATTTCAATGTCAGAACTTTTAAAAGAAATCCAGACCCTCTTAATACAAAATAAAAAGTGTGCTGGCTAGTATACAACTTAGGAGGCTTGTGGGGCAGATTCTAAACTGTGCATCTCTCTCAAGCATGTCTGCTTCTTGAGTTAAAAAACAGCTCTGGCCAAAGAACAGAGAGGAATGGGAACCTGCCTCTGTCTACATTTTCATATTTATGTGAATGTCCAATTAGTTACATAAACAGCTGCCCACAGGCCTTACAGGCACAAGTTTTCCACTGCAAGCTTGGAGATGAATAAGCCAGATTCCAGGGACACAGTGATTTTTCTTTTGAATTGTTTGGGCAGCAAATTCTCATTGCCTGTCTTTATTGCGTAATGAATATGAATGATTGTGACAAGACTTTTATACTCAATTCTTAGAAGGAAGTTGTCTTTAGCAGCAGACTGGGGGGTCCGGTCTTGAGTTCTTGGGTTATTTATTCAGCCTTTTGTGTGATTGATCTTTCTGTGGATTAGGCTTTTGGGGATCTAAAGCTGGAAGGGATCTTCCCATTGCAGAAGAAAGCCCAGAGGCTTTCTAGTCCATATCCTTCATTTTACAGATGAGAACTCTGTGGCCCAAGAACACTTAGGTCATAGTAGAAGAAATGGCTTTCAAATCCAGGCCTTCTGACATCAAATCATTAATGATCATTTTTTTTTCTTTTAAACTCTCGGAGTTCTGGTAACTCCTTTTTAACTTTCCCCTTAAGTTACCCTGTTAGCCCCTTCCCCCTCCATTTCCAGTGGTAAAGTTAGGATAGAAAGGATGGTGGCAGGGGCTTAATAAAATGAAAGAAGAAATATACTCCTAAAAAATTAGAAAAAGCATGATGGTATAGGTGAAGGAGCATGGGATTTAGAGTCAGAAAACCTTTTGGTGATTCTATTTACTGACCTCAGGCAATTAATATAACTTTTTGGGCCTCACTATCATAATCTATACAGTAAGGAGGCTGCTTTAGATGACCTTTGATATTCTTTTTTAGCTCTAAATCCATGAAACTATCAATTTGAAAAATTTGGAGTCAAATAACAGGATATTTGTTTTTAAATTAGAGAATATTTGTATAGAACTCAGCAGAGTTCTAGGCACATAAGAGGGAAAATATAAATGCTTTCTTCCTTTCTCTCTTGCCCTTCTGTATATGGAAAAACAAAATTAAAACCTAAATCCAGAATATCTATTTTATGGTTTGATCAAAACAAACAAACCAATCAACCCCAAAATAACTGAAAAACAAACAAAAATCTCCACCAAACCTATCAGAAAAAACAAAAGTCTATTTTAATAGATGTTAATTTTATTGTTCTAGCCTTTATTAGTATTCTTCTCTTCATGTTAGTGTCAAGCTATCCATTTTAGAAAGTAAATTTTATGAAGACTCAAAGCAAATAAAAGCTCCCTTTGATTAACTTATTTTACTGAGCATGTAATATAGTCTCCAGACATAAACTGCATAATAAAAGGATGATAAAGAGGGAGGAGATGAATATAAGATATCATATCAACTTCCCAGACAGGGAGAAGAGAATGGAAAGTTGGACTGAAGGTCAGAAACCTTTGATTTCTGATCTAGCTCTTCCACTGACTGCCAACAGAGAAGGACTTCCTATCTCTTTAGGAAGCCTCTAATAGACTTCTAATAACAGTAGACCCTTTCTTTTTTACTTATAGTTTTATATATATAAAACTATAGGGACTCCTATAGTATAGGGAACTCCCAGTAAGACAACTTCCTCAACCAATTAAACTACAATTCATAAGTTTGATAGATGCAATTTTTTTTGTCTTAGAGAGTTGCCTGAATAATTGAGAGCTTAAATCATTTTTTTTTTTTGTAGAGGCTGACATGTAATAAGTACATAGCATTCATTCATTTGGTGACTTGTACAAGGTCACATAATCTCATTTTACAGATAAGAAAACTATAGTTAAGTGACTTGCCAATACACTTACATTGGAAAAAAATTTTTTTTTTGATTTTCCAGTTTCTTTAATTTTTTTAAGAGCTCAGGTTAAAATTTTCTCCATGAAGCCTTTTCTGATTCTTCTAGTTGCTATTGCCTCACCCTAAAATAATCTTAAATGTATTTTATATGTATACTCTAGTAAAATTATATACCTGATAAGGTACTTGGGAACAAAGATTGTTTCATTTTTGTCTTTGTCTACTAACCTTGTCTAGCACATCATATGGCTCATAATCAATGCTTGTTGATTAATTGATTTGAAATAGAGAAGATTGAATTCAGACCTCATTTCTGCCCTCTACCATATGTATGATCTTAGGAAAGTCATTTTATCTCTTTGGGCCTCAGTTTCTTCAATCATAATTTGAGATCAGATGGCATCTAAAGTTCCTTTTATTTTTAAACCTACAATTCAATGATTCTAAGTTCCATAGGCAGGATTTGAATGAAGGTCTTCCTGACCCGAGTCCAACACTCTCTCTACTAGGGGATGCTACATAGAGTCCAACAAGCTTGCTTAGCATTCATCTTTTAAGCATCTCTCCATAACTACAAGATGCTAATTAAAAACACTCCTGGCAGAGATGCCAATGTGTCGTTACCTACTTAAGGAATCTGCTTTTGTGATGACCTCATTAAAATAAATCTATAAATTCATTACTTTCCACCAGCCACAATAATTATGTACAATATTAATCCTGAAATGCCAACACTCAACACTTTCAATGAGATGGGTGCTTATAAATTAAACATGGCTAGATTTGTGTTTTTTTTTTAAACACCTGCTAAGAAAATGGCAAGACATGGAGTCAGTAAGAAATTGGCACTCCTGTAAGCAACACTCAAATTAAGAGGCCATAAACCCCGACTGAATGCTCAACATCTCAGCATTTATACATAGAACTTAATCTTGGCAGACGAATATTTAATTTTAACTGAAAAAGACCAGAACCCTCTCCACTTTATCTAGAAAATGGCTGCCTCCCTTCATGGGATTGGACCAGATATTGTCAACCATCTTGAGCAGCCAGTTTGCTGGATTGAGGCTTGGCCAAGCTCCTAGTAGGAGCTTGTTCTAACTGAGAAGCCTGGCAGATGGAGAGCTCTGTTATTTCCATTTCCCCGAGGATTCATCGAAGGCAGAAGGCACATGTGGGGCCGACAGAATGATAATTCCGAGCCCCCAGTGTGGCGGCAGCAAGGGGACAATTATTTCTCTATCACTTTGCCTCACTCCTTTCACACATGCGCCCCTCCCATAGATTCTTTCTCGATTGTCGAGACTGAGCATCCCTGGGGGCCTGATTGCTTTTGTACTGACAAGGGCAGACTGCTCATGATTTGTGTAGAGATGCTTTGAGGAGCTGCTTTGGCACCCCTAGGGGTTGGCAGCAGAACCGAAAGGATGGATCTTAACTTGCGGATCCAGCACATATGCAAATGGTTAGCCCGGTTCAGACTGTGCGTTGCTCAAGCATGAAAGAATTAGGAGCTGATTCTTTCAGCTCCCACCATCAATCTGGTTTTTGTCAGCAACCAGGCCGTTAAGCTTCACTCGGGCACCTGCAGTAAAGGTGGCATCCGAATTTGTTTTCTTGGGTAACAAAATAAATAAATGATAGGAAGAGTCAGATGGGGGATAGAGTGGATAAAGTGCTGGGCATGGAACCAAGAGCATCCATATTCGAATCTGTCCTCAGACACTCACTAATCATGTGACTAGGGACAAATCACTTCACAATCTGCCTCAATTTCCTCATCTATAAAATGGGAATATTAATAGCACATGCCTTCCAGGTGCAATGAGGATAAAATAAATTAATCTTTGTAAAGCACTAAGAAATTCTGGGTACATAAATGTTTTTTTTTTTTTTCTTCTTCCTTCTCTCCTCCTGCTGTTGCTACTGGTATTACTGCTATTTTTTTTTTTTTTTCTGTTCAGTCATTCCTGAATCTTCACTACCCCACGGACCATAGTGTTTCAGGACATTCCATTCTCTTCTATCTCTTTTTTAAAAATTAATTTATTTTTGCTGAGGCAACTGGGGTTGAATGACTTGCCCAAGATCACACAGCTAGGCAATGTTAAGTCTCTGAGACTGGATCTGAATTCAGGTCTTCTTGACTTAAGGGCTGGTGCTCTATCCACTGTGACAACTAGCTATGCATCTATCTCTTGAAGCCCATCCAAGTTTATGTTCATATTTCCATGATACTGTCTATCTATCCATCTATTTACTATCTATCTCATTCTCTGCTGTCCCCTTTTCCTTTTGCCTTCAATCTTTCCCAACATCCGAGTCTTTTGCAATGAATTCTGTTTTCTCATTATATGGCCAAAGTATTTTTTAAATTTTATTTTAATAAAATGTTAATTTTCAAATTTACACATAGAAATGATTTTCTTTATTTATTAATAAATAAATAATATAAATATACTTTATATATATATAAAATATAAATAAATAAATAAAATAAAGATTTATTTTTGTAAGATTTTGAGTTCCAATTTTTTCTCTCACTCCCTCTTTTATCCCTTTCTCAGACAGCAAGCAATCTGATATGTTACATATATACATTCATTTTTAACATATTTCCATATGAGTCATGTTGGGAAAGAAAAATAAGAACCAAAGAAAAAAGAACAAAACAAAAGGAAAAAACGGTAAACATAGTATGCATCAATCTGCATTCAGCCTCCAAAGTTGTTTCTCTGGAAGCGGGAGGCATTTTCCATTCAAAGTTTATTAGGTTTAACTCTTCTTAGCAAGGATCACTGAATTGCTGAGAAGAGTTAAATCTATCATAGCGGATCATCATATAATCTTACTGTTGCTGTGTACAGTGTTTTCCCAGTTCTGCTCACTTTGTTTAGTATCAGTCCATGTAAGTCTTTCCAGGGTTTTCTGAAGTTACCTTGTTCACCATTTCTTATAGAACAATAATATTCTATTACATTCATACACCATAACTTATTCAGTCATTCCCCAATTTATGGGCATCCACCCATTTTCAATTTTTTTGGTCACCACCAAAAGAGCTTCTACAAACATTCTTATGACCAAACTATTTAAGCTTATCTTCAGTATTTAATCTTCCATTGGATAGTCTGAATTAGTTTTCTTAAGTATTTGACAGATTTGACCTTTTTGTTATACCAGGAACTCTCAAAAAGTCTTCTCCAGATCTGCACTTATTTTATATTTGTGTAGCACTTTATGGTTTCCA
Organism: Antechinus flavipes; assembly: GCF_016432865.1. Lineage (NCBI taxonomy): Eukaryota > Metazoa > Chordata > Mammalia > Dasyuromorphia > Dasyuridae > Antechinus > Antechinus flavipes. The sequence continues at coordinate 242,537,574 of NC_067398.1, read as the reverse complement.
AAGTACCAGGAGGTAGGTATTACAGCAATTATAGTCCCTTTTTTATAGATAAAGTAACTGAAGTTCAGAGAGATATCTCCAGGGTTATACAGCAAGAGAATGAATGGATCTAAAATAAGAGTCCAATTGTTCTGTTCCATCTTCAGCATTGTTACTTTTTTCTTCATCACTAGGGCAAGTAGCTGAGTATTGGTTTATTTTTCTATAATTCATAGGATCATAGAGGTGGTATGGACATTAAAAGTCATAGATAAATAGGATTTTGAACCAAGTTCTTCATGATGTTAAGTCTATTGATCCATGCACTACACTCTGCTACCTCTCAGTGTTCATCTAATTCTACCCCATCTTCTTTTTTTATTTTTTGCTGAGGCAATTGGGGTTAAGTGACTTGCCCAGGGTTACACAGCTAGGTGTTTGAGACCAGATTTGAACTCAGGTCCTCCTGACTTCAGGGCTGGTGCTCTATCCACTGTGCCACCTAGCTGTCTCCATGCTTTCTTTATACAGATGGGGAAACTGAGGCCCCCAGCAGGGAAATGATTGGCCTAAAATCTATTAAATAGAATAGCAAAAATTAGGACCAAGATTCTCTGAGGATGTGGTGATACAAGAGTTGGATACAAGACTTTCACTTTGTTGGGAAAGAAGAATGATGCAAATGAGGTGTTAAATAGTACATTCAAAATCTATTTTAATTCATTATGTTACTTTTTTCTGGGGAGATTATTCTACACCTGGGATTCTTAATCTTTTACAGTCTGGTAAAGCTTATGGACTCCTCAAGATACTACTTTTAAATATATAAAATAAACTACATAGGATTATGAAAGAAATCAATAATATTGGAATATAGTTATGAAAATAAAAAAAATTCACAGATCCTAGGTTAAGAACACTTGTACTATATATTTATGTCTTTTTGCCACAGATGTGTTTGTACAGTCTGAGATATTGGTAGCAGTTTTTTCCCGAGCTAGCTGGGCACACAGAACATTACACTATGAGCAGGAGGCCCCCCAGGAGCAACCATACAATTTGCTTCAACTTGGCTTCAACTTCATGTAAGCACTCTCCTAAAAATCCTGCCATTTCAATGAATGGGAAGAATGTTGCTATTCTGGATGAGACTTAGTGAGGTGCTAATTGGTTTTATTATTTGAGTACTCATAATTCCAACCCAAAACAAAAATGAAAACATGGTCCTTTTGTTAACATTGATCCTACATTTGGAGAATGGCTGAATAAGTTATGGTTCATGAATGTCATAAAATACTATTGTTCTATAAGAAACGACCAGCAGGACGATTTCAGAGAGGCCTGGGGAGACTTACATGAACTGATGCTAAGTGGAGGGAGCAGAACCAGGAGATCATTGTACATGGCAATAACAAGATTATATGATGATCAATTCTGATGAAATGGCTCTTTTCAACAGCAAAGTGATTTCAGATCAGTTCTAATGATCTTGTGATGAAGAGAGCCATCTACACCCAGAGAGAGAACTATGGGGACTGGTTTTAGATCACAACATGGTATTTTCATTTTTTTTTTGTTGTTATTTGCTTTTTTTTTGTTTTCTTTCTCATTTTTTCCTTTTTGATCTGGTTTTTCTTGTGTGTCATGATAATTGTGGAAATATGTTTGGAAGAATTACACATGTCTAACATATATTGGATAACTAGGGGAAGGGGTAGGGAGGAAGGGAGGGAAACAATGTGGAATACCAGGTTTTTGCCAGGGTGGATTTTGAAAATTACCATGTATTTTGAAAATTAAAAAATTGATAAAAAAGGTCATCTCATTCAAAATCAACCAAGCAAATAAGCAAAAATTAATCCTAGAGGAGACCAGCTTGAATGCACAAAATTTTTTTGTAGATTACCAATGGGTTCCCCAAGCACCCTATTGATTGAAAAGACTGGAGAAGACTGCTCAATAGAGGCCCAATGAAGCTACAATTGTACAGAAGACTTAAATAACTGGGGCAGAAAGAGGGAGGTAAAGAAAGTGATCTCCTGTATCAAATGAGATAACATTAAATGGCATTAACCATGGTTTCAAAAAGTCTAGTAAGAATGGTAACATTAGCCTCTGAGAAAGGAAGGAAGCTGTCAAAAGATAATAAGAATTTTCCAAAGAATTGTAAGCTATCAATGACCATAAGAAAATAAGTTATAAATCAGGAATAAGAGAAATTCAAATTAAAATAATTCTAAGGTTTCATGATTCACATCCTGGAATCAACTTTGCTTGGCTGCTCCCCTATTGGGGAATGCCTGGAAGGCAAACATTCATCCCACACCTGGAGGCTTGTACAGTTGCCTTGACAGCTTACTCATTGGGGCATGCTTAGGAGGCAATCATTCACCTGACATCCGAAATGGTCACCTGAACAAATTGCTTTGCTTCCACAGAAGTCCACTGGAACTAGATTCTCATCCAAGTACAGAGGGGGAAGTCAGTGTACTAGGTGATTACTGATTCTGGAAGTACAAGTCTTACTACTGTTGTGGTACAGTAACATTAATAATGTCTAGTTGAAGTTGGATGGATTCTTATAAAGTTGTAGACAGAGAGAATGTTTTGTGAGGGTTACTTCTCTCTGGGATTCACCAAAATCCACTTCTTGAACGTGTAGTCTGCCCATAGGTCCTGATTGCCGAAGAGTGCCAATATTTTAAAATCAAACCAAATGTTATATATGCAGATCATTCTCATAATGATTTTATAGGGGAAATCAGGCATATGGGTTGATAGCAATGTCCTCATGATCATTTTTTTTTTTTGAGAGCAGAAGTATAACAGCATCATCTATAGTCTTTTCCATTCCTTTGATGTCTTTCTCTCTCTCTTGTAAAGTGATCCCTCGATGCTTTCAAAATTGTGTTGCCTCCAGCAAAGATTTCCTCAGTGTTTATTCCGCCTGTTCTTTCTGACTACATCTTCTTCAGTGCTGTCATTGGGAGCACATTGGTGTTTAAAAGATGAGATTCTTTGTGTCACAGAACAGCTTGGAGCTGTTGAAAATACTGTTGCTTCCCAAAAGCAATCTATCCAATCTACTTTCTTCCTCCTATTCAATTCTGGGTCCAAGTCATTGTTTGTTTTCAGTGCTTGTCTAGGAAACAAATGTGTATTTTCCCTGCAGAAATTATCTTTCGCTAATCTGTTTAACCTGTTGTAGCCACTAGCAGAATGTAAGCTCTTTGAGAGCAGGAATTTTTATATACATGTTTGGTTTTGTTTCCTTGGATCCTGGCATAATTTCTTTCACAGAAGAGATGCTTCATAAGACTTATTGAATTGAATCTCAAATAAAACGTAATTTTTTGAGAACAGGGATTGTTTCATTCATAGTATTTGTATCCGTACTCTCTAGCACAGTATACCTACCACATAGTAGGTATTTCAAAGATATTTGTTTAAACATGACCTCAAAGTAGAGATAAAAAGGAGATATCTTCCCTGTCTCTTTTACAAAAGAGGGAAATCCATGGGTATGGAAAATCACATATATTTTCAGACTTTTTAAAATATATTGATAATTCATTGGAATTGACCACAGAATTTATATGACACGAAACAAATTGTGTTTTCAGAACCTAAAACAATTGTAGAAGGCTATTAGAATGCTGAATTACGAACGATTGATAGTTTATTACAAATTTTAAGAATCATTTCAGATCCACTAGGTCTAGAAATACCCTCATTGTAGTGGTGAATGACATTTATAAGGATTCATTTTGTGTCTCAGCAGCCTGTTGGATACCTGAGGAATTCTTATTCAATTGATACTTTCCTCATTTTAAAAAAAAGTGTTGCTCACAAAATTGAGCCAGGGCCACAGTTGAATTCAGTATATAAATCAGGGTCCTGAGTAGTTAAGGAAGAGAACTAAAAGAATATTCTCAGAAAAACCTAGGGAGAGTAGAATAACCAGGAGAAAGGGAGGATTAATATTGCCATGCTATAGTTAGGTCAAGAAGAATGAGGCCTGGAAAATGGCCATCAGATTTAAGAGATAATTGGAAAGCTTAGAGGGTACTGTTTTAGATGAAAGAAGAGTTCAAAAACTAAATTACAAAGGCTTAAAAGTAAGCGAGAAGGGAAGTGGAAGCAATAAATTCATATTACATTTTTCTAGGAATTTGACTGTGAAATGGAGAAGAGATATAAAAAAAATCAGTAGCTTGAAGGGATGACAAAATCAAGCAAAAAAAAAAAAAGGAAGAAAAAAAGTCAAAAGAAGGTTACTTTTTAAAAAAGGATTTTGTAAACCCAGATAGCTTTATAGATAGCAGTGAAAGAGGCAATAAATCAGTTAAGCAGTACTTATTAGGTCCTTACTATATGCTAGGCACTATCCTAGGTATCTAGATAAAATGTTGCTGTTTGTTGTTCAATTGTGTCCAACTCCTTGTGACCCCATTCTTGGTAAAGATAATGAAATAGTTTATCCTTTCCTTCTCCAGTTCATTTTACAGATAAGGAAAATGAGGCAAACAAGGTGAAGTGACTTGCCTAGAGTCACACAACTATTAAGTATCTGAGGCTGGATTTGAACTCAGAAATATGAGGCTTCCGGACTCTAACCACTGCACCATCTTGCTGCCCCAAATAATTAATTATTTTGTAACATAAGGATATACTATGATATAGATGCAATATATAACAAAAATATTACATCATATAAATCTTTCTATAAAGTATTGTTTTATACTATAGATATATTTTTTATAAATATTTATACAAACTAAATTAAATTTATTATTTTTCTTATTTTTTTTTCTGAGAGGCACTTGGAGTTAAATGTCTTGCCCTGGGTCACACAACTAGCAAATGTCTGAGGTTGGATTGAATTCAGATCTTCCTGACTCCAAGGCTGGTACTCTATTTACTGCCCTATCTAGTTGCCCCAATTTTTTTTTTAAAGAAAAAATAAAAAGAAAAAAAAGAAAAACAGTCTCTGTCCTCAAGAAGCTCATATTCTAATGAAGGAAATAACCTAAATATTACATAAATAATTAAGTATATTAGTAGTAGTAGTAACAGTAGTAGTATTTATATGGCTTTTTAAAATTTGCAAAACGCTTTATTAATTTATTTCATTTAATTCTTACAACAACCCTGGTATGTAAGTGGTATTATTATCCCCATTTTATAGATGGGAAATTGAGATTAAGTGGCTTGTATATGGGGTCACATCACTAGAAAGTATCTGAGGCTAGCTTTGAATTCACTGCAGGTCCAGCACTATATCCATTGAGCTACCTAGCTATAAAAGTAGATAGAAAGCATTCTGCGAGGGGAAGACATTAACAGCTTTTGGGGTGGAAGTAGAGAATGCTTCCTGCAGATGATGGAATTTGAGGGGAGTCTTGAAGAAAATAAGAAAAACTAGAAGGCAGAGGGATGTGTATGTGGGGAGTCCAGGGTATCCACTGGGGGTCACCAGTGGAAAGATACAGATATGAGAGATGCAAGCATAGCAAATACAGATAGGCTTGGGAGATGGTAGGAAGGGAGAGATTTGACGTTGGAGAGATACAAGGGAATGATGAAGGTGAGGAGTGGTACAGCTGCCAGAGGATATGGGCTGAATCCAGATCAAAGGCACAGGTAAAGAGATTTACCTTGGTCAACAAAAGAGTTATTCCTCCTTCCCTTTTTCTAACAGAGAAAGACACAAATTTGATGATGGAAGATGATGCCAAAGGAGGTTGATTTATAGACTATAGTGAAAACCCATATAAAAACCCAAAGTAGGCTATGCATTCAAGGCAGAGGCTTGGTTTTGTTTTGTTTTGTTCTTGCTCTTTGGTCATTTTTCGATTTTGTCTGACTCTTCCTGATCCCATTTGAGGTTTTCTTGACAAAGATATTGGAGTAGTTTGCCATTTCCTTCTCCAGATCATTTTACAGGTGTAAATAGGATTTTAGAGAGGCAAACAGAGTTAAATGATTTGCTCAGATTCACATATTTAGTAAGTGCATGAGACCAAATGCAAACTATGGAAGATGAGTCTTTATGATTCTACTTTATGACTTAGCTACCCACTGTCTTAGTTTAAAGATTCTTAATCTGGGGTCTGTGGATAGATTTCTGGGGTTTTGTGATTTTAGATTTAGGAAAAAAAATCTTTATTTTCACTAACTTTTGCTTTCTTTCGTAATCCTATGTATTTTATATCATGTGTGTAAAAATGCTATTTTAAGAAGAGGAATCCATAGAATATATAAGACTGTTAGAAATCCAAAATAGAAAAATAATTGAAGAAGCCCTGGCTTAGCTCATTTATTTGGAACTCAGGTCCTGTCTTTATGGGCAAATCTCTCCTTCTTTCTACTCCTCCTTCTATCTAGAAGTGAGAGCAGAGTACTATACCACCCATATTCCTGGTGGTTAAGAGTGGCCAATTTCAATCCATTCAACAAAGACTTTATTATAAGCACCAGCAAGGTCCAGTATTCACCACTAGGTCACAACTGACACAGTGGGGTATGTGAGACCCTTGGAAGCTGGGCAGCTTTAAGCTTTTGATGTTTTTCAGCAGGGTGGGTGGGTTCATTTACCCAGCAGCTGCTATCCCACTGCCAAAGACATCTGGACTTCTTGAGGCCCTGGGTTTCCAAATTCCAAGTTCCTAGTCTTTCAGTCCCAGGGAGTAACCAATTAAGCTTTCCTGTCACTTGATTATTTCAGAACCCAAATTTCTTAGACATATCAAAGGCCCTTCTCTTCTGGGTCAAAGTGTAAGACTTTCTGAAGATCACCCCCTGGAATGGTTTGGGTTCTAAAATGCAGACCCAAGAATAAGAATTTGTTTAAACCCTTTTAATTAACAAAGCAACCAAGGCAGCCAGCACCAGGGTCTTTATAACCCCAAACCTGCCCCTGAATCATCATCTCTTGAAACCTAGTATTTCACATAAGGAAGAATCAGGTTATAATGGTCATTATGCCCTCTTGTTTCAAAATATGAGTCACGAAGGGCAAAAAAAATCTGCTTTAGTCCCTTCCCTTTCTTGTCTCCTCCCTTCCATCACTGAATGCTGAGCAGATTCTCTGAGCTTTTCTTCCCCCTCCCTTTTCCCTCTTTCTGCTGAGGCTGGCTGTAAGAGATTTCAACTTAAACACTAATTAAAAGCAAAGAAGGTCCTGAAAATAGGAGGAATTTGCATTCTAAGCCCTGAAGCCATAACCAGAGCACTGTTGAGTCCTATGCTGGAATTGACAATTTAGTGTTTTATTGGGTCATCGTTACCCACAGTCTATCTCTTACAAATGCTACCTGACCTAGTGGATTCATGCCTTTGACAAGTGACATGCATTCCCTAACGGTGCTGAGCTCAGAACTCACAGGACATCAATTCTCTTAATGATTGTGGAAGGCACTTGATTAGGTCAGCGTGCCATGCGTTATTCTGCCATTGAACAATTTGGAGTTGTTTGGGGAAACAGGAAAGTTGGAAGATTTTGGTTAATGTGGTAGATAATAAGGGAACTGGATTTAATGGCCTCAGAAGCAGAGAAGAATATTTTCCAAAGCTGTAGATGGAGCAGGTAGCAGTTTCATTTTATTTGTATTGTTAACCCCCTCCTATTTGAGCTCTTCACCTTTGGATTCCGGGGGCAATTTTTGAAATGTCTTAAGATCATAAATTAAAAGATAGAAGGGACCTTCACAGTCCTACTTTTCAATTTACAGTTGAGAAAACTGAGGCTCAGGTTAACTGAAGTTAAGGTCGGTTGTCCCAACAATGTAGTAAATAGAATCATAAATTTAGGCTATTAGAGGCTTGAGGGGCTATTTATTCCAACCTCCTCTTTTTACAGAGACAGACACTGAAACCCAGAGAAGTGGAGGCAGTATTTGAACCCACATCCTCCAGCTTCAAGTCCAGTTCTCTTTCCACTGCAGATCACAGTCTGTCCTAGGAGACTAGGAAGCCTGCAGGTAGTCTGTATGTTCATTTCTATTGATCACATTGGTTAAGATACTCATCACTTAGCCACCGGTTAATTCAGTTCAATTCTTCTAAGTACTAATTAAGTACTTATTATATGGGGGGTCATTAGGTTAGGCTTTAGAGACACAAATAGTCCAAGATAAAAAAAAAGAGCTTCTCATTAAGGAGCTTAAATTACCAAAAAAAAAAAAAAAAAGTGTTTTATGTTATTTTTTTCATCAGTCATTTTCCCCAAACTCTTTAAACCTTTTATTTGAAACAAATGAAATCAAGTAAAAAACTCATTGGTCTTGTCTAAAAAATACAGTACTAATCCTATTCTTGGAGTCCACCACTTATTTGTTGAAAGTTAGGAAGCATGCTTTATTCTTGGTCTTCTTAAATCATGATTGGCCACTGAATTAGAGTTCAAAATTTGTTAATATTTTCCTTGATGTTATTTTTAGTTATAATTTGATAAATTGGTCATTTAGTTTTGTTTACTTTGCTCTGCATCACTTCAAATATCTTAACAAATTTGCCTAAATCCTTAATATTTCCTCATTACAATATGTTGTATTTATATTGCATGACGTATTTCATGTGTGTATATGTGTATATATATATATGTGTGTGTGTGTGTGTGTGTATATATGTATTGGGGGAGACTATGCATATGGTTTTATCTTTATTCACCATAATGTATACATACATTATATATACATTTTATCTCTCCCAATAGTATATAGGCTCCTTGAAAACAGGAACTATCTTTTATTTTTATTTTAAAAGTTTTATTCCCCAGGGTCCTATCACAATGCCGAGCACATAGCTGGTACTTGCTAATTGTGTGGTTATTTGGTTTAGGAAATCCTAAACACACATCCAAAAATCAACTTATTATCTTTCTCCCAAAATTCTTGTTTCTCCCTGTAGAGTGCCATCATTCTTAGTGCTTGGTGCAATGTTTATCACGGATTTAGTTATTTGTCCTTTGTTATTGAAAAGGATCAATGACATCATAGGGTGATATCTTGATTCCTGCATGAAGAAAGTTAGAATTGCCCAGAGTCATCAGCCTCACTATCTCTTCCAGAGTCAGTGAAATCCAGTCAGTAGCAGGACAAAACTCTGAAATGTACTGTATGACCATGGCTTTTTTGATGTCTCACCAACTATAAGCATTCCACAGTGTCTGCTTCTTGAATACTCCATGCACCCCACCACATAGTTGGAGCTTAATCAGTTTTTATTGGTTAATTGATTCATTATTTCTTATGATGCTATAATATTTTATTATATTCATACACTCAAATTATATACTATGATTTGGTCAATCATTTCCCAATTGGTGGTCACCCACTTATTTGTAAATATATTATGACATAGTGAAATGAACTTTTAATTTGCATTCAGAAAAGTTGAAACTGAGTCAAAATCCTGCTCTTTACTAGCTTAAGATACATATCTGCTCTATCGCTATAAATATACTAATACAATCTACCTCTAATGGTGGTAGTTAAGAGAATGATTTATAAACTACTTAGGGAATGTAAATTATTATTATTATTATTATCCCATTTAAAGGAAAAAATGGAATTTGAGTTGAATCTTGGGCATTGAATATAATTTGGATAGATTAGAATGGGAAAGGGTATAGATGAGAGGGAAAATTTCAATGGGTATGTGGGTATGGAAATGAATATAATTTAATATAGGACAGTGAGGAATGGAAAGTACATAATAAAGAGTCATAGCAAATAGGATTGAATAAGTAGGATGAAGAGAAGTTATAAAATAGTCTTAAAACCAGACAGAATAGGAAAGCCATTCAGTCAGAACAAACTGAGGAATAGTGGTGGTGAAAAGAAGGTAAAAAGGCCATCTAGAAAGGTAGAACAACAATGTAGATGTGAGATGATGAGGACTTGAAGTAGGTAGCAATAGGAATAGAAAAGGAAGGATAGATAAAGAACTCCATTCCAAAAGGAAGATCTCACAGGACTTTATGTGGTGCCACATAACTTTAACATCAAGGGATCTTAGTTTGAATCCAATTCCTGCTTGCGTGACCTTGCAGCAGTTATTTAATCTCTCAGCCTCAATTTCCTTATATGTAAAATGAGAGTGTCCCTTCAAGTTCTATAGCTATAATCCTTTGATGATTTAATGGATGTAGGGGATGAAGGAGAGTGAAAAAGAGATTAAACTCCATGGTTTTGAGCTTGCTGATTGGAAGTTTTGAGGAGCCAGTGGCAGAAACAGGGAAATTGGGAAGGAGCTGGCTTGAATTTTTTCAAAACCGTTGGAAACCTGGCAGTGTTCTATATACACATTTCCATAGATTGCTGGCAATATTTTGACAGTAGCTATTAGTTGAGCCTATTTAAAAAAAAAATTACACTGCTGAGTCACTATGGACACCCAAAGGAGCAGAGTTGATGGAGGGCCAAGACATTTCAGGCTTTCCATAGCCCTCTATTTCCTAGAGCTTGCCACAAACAGTTGCAAACAAAATTCATCGTGACCAGATAATGTCATGTTTTGAAGGCACAATGAGGAAAGGAATGTCATTATCCCAGCACTCCTATGGAGTATGCTATTCAAACTGCCGGGCTGGAGGTTTGATAGGAGAAACATGAAATCTGTAAATGCTCCATATAGGAAAGACCACCTTCAGTGAAGGTGGAAATTGTGACAAGTACACAAAGGATAGATCACTCTCATGCTAATGGTTTTAGCTGCCTGATTTCTGGGAGGCAGAATCTCTGAAGCACTGCATCTAGTTTTAAAAGTGTCCTGAGCTGATATGCTTTCTAATTTGTAATCAAACTTTGGGAGAGGATGGATCCATATATTCAAACTATATGGGGGGGGTATATGCTTAGTCTATGACTAGTGGTAGTCATTAATGCTTCCAGTGACAATGTCGGAGTATTTCTTAGACAAATTGAATTTCAATTTTTGATTTTGTTGTGAAACTTTAGTTGTGAAGTTCATAGTGAGTAATTTGTGAAATGTGTTCATGCAGTTAGGTGGATAGAGTGCCAGGGCTGGAATCATCTTTCTGACTTCAAATCTGGACTTACAAGCTATGTGAGCTGGACAACTTATTTACCCTCATTTGCCTCCGTTCCTCATTTGTAAAAGGAGTTGGAGAAGAAAACAGCAACCAACTTTGAAAGAAAACCCCAAATGGAGTCAGAAAGAGTTGAACATGATTGAATAACAACAATGACAAAGGACAAACTTCATTGAATTAGTGTCTTTGCAAAGAAAACCCCAAATGTAGTCAGGAGGAGTTGAACATGATTGAATAACAATAATGACAAAATTCATAGAATTAGTGTCTTTGCAAAGAAAACCCCAAATAGAGTCAGAAAGAGTTGAACATGACTGAACAACAACAAGGACAAAATTTATAGAATTAGTGTCTTTGCAAAGAAAACCCTAAATAGAGTCAGAAAGAGAGGAACATGATTGAATAACAACAATGACAAAATTCATTGAATTGGTGTCTTTGCAAAGAGAACTCCAAATAGAGTCAGAAAAAGTTGAATATGATTGAACAACATCAACAAAGTAGATAAAATTCATAGACTAACAGAATTAGATAGTTGAAAGGGACCTTGGTGGCCATCTAGACCAACGCATACATTAAAAGAATCCCCACCACCATGCAGCTGACAGATGGATTTCCAGCTTTTCCTGAAGAACTCCAAAGACAGGAAACCCACCATATCTTAAGTTAGCTCACCCATTTTTTGGTAGCACTGGGAGGAAATTTGGCAAGATGGCATAAGTGAGCATTGTGTAGTAAATAGAGCACCAGCTTTGTAGTTGGAAAAACCTGAGTTCAAGTTCTTTTTGTGATACAAACTAGATGCATGACAACAGGAAAGTCCAGCTAACTTTAAAAATCATTAATTTATTTTTTAATTTATGAAATAAAACAAGTATTTCTATAACAGCATAATAAAAAGATGATTGTATGTGGAACTGAAAATCAATTATGTATATCTTGCAATTTCTTTTAAATATAAAATAAAGTTATCATGTAAATTTCTTTTTTTTCCCCTTTCCCTCCCCCTACCCAAGAGATGGCTACCTTTAGACACAAATATGTATACACACACACACACACATATATATGTAAAAGCATTCTTTACAGACTTCTATTTATCAGGTATTTCTCTGGATGTAGATAGCATTTTCCTTCACATGTCCTTTGTAATTAATTTGTACATAGATTTTTGTGGTATAGAGTAACTACACCAGGGCAGGGAGTTTTCATATCATGAAGTGTTCCCATTTACAGATAAAATCATAGACCAAAAAGGGAAAATTAATAGTACCTCATTTTTAGCTATTCAGCAAAAAAGAGAGATATTAGAATTAGATATTAGAAAGTCTTGATTTTTTTTTTATGTGTAATTTAAGGTGGACTTTGGCCAATCTTTTCACTTCCATCTGTCACTTTAGCTCTATATCTCTCCATATGCTCTTCAGCTTTCCAGATGGGGCTATGCATCTCTGAGTGTGAGAGCCCACTGTGTCTAGTTGATGCCAGACTCAAACTATGCCTTACCTCAGACTTTTTCTGCCATGCCTCTTCTTTCTCCAAACTTCCATAGAAATCCCTGAAGGTGCTAAGCCATTTACCTATGACTCCCTTCTCTCATCTCTCTCTGAGAAGTGTAAATAAATCAACACTAATTTTACTCATTAAAAGGGTATGTCAATTGACTTTCCTCTGGACCAATTCACTATCTCAGTGATTTCCCAGAACAGAACACCCTTCCTTGGCTGGCATTCCCATGTATATATGGTCTCCATTTCTTAAAAGGCAAAATCGGTTTTTCATAGGTATTTATATCTCTGGCACTTAGTATGGTGTCTAGCAAAGAAAGGGATTAATAAATGCTTTTTATTACATTTATTCAGTCATCAGCTCCCCATCCATGATTCTGGAGAAAATGTTTCTTGAAAGGAGCACTAGCTTCTGAGAAAAGACAACTCCAAGCACAATTCTAGCATATATGGTTAGCATGAAACCTTTTCCTTTTATTTAATATTCAGTCATTTCTTCTTCCATATGAACTCCTATGTAGTAACATAACACAGTGTAAAAATATTGGATTTTGAGTCTCTGATGACTTACCTGTATGACTTTGAACAAATCACTTCATCACTATTCCCTTTAATTTCATCTTCTGCAAATGAAGAAACTAGATCTGTAAAGTCCCTCAAAACTCTAAATTTATTATCCTATGAAAAGCATTTTAGTTGGAAAGGTGTTGCTGAAGAAGAAATGGTAGATTGAAGGCAAATTTATGAGAAACTGGAAAGACCATGATATTTTCATAGAGTAGGAACACTGATTTCCCAAACAAGAGAAACTTTTTGTCAATCATCAATTGGATAGTAAGCATTTAGTAAGTCCTTACTGTGTAAGGTACTGTGCTAGCCATTAGGGATGCAGATGCACAAAAATAAAATAATTTTAATCTCCAGAAACTTGTGTTCTGTCAGAGAAACATGTGAATAGATGCACATATATCGAATAGAATAATAGATGGAATAAATTGAAAAAATACAGGATAGCTAAATACAAGGTAGTCAGGGAGAGAGCTCTCTAGCAGTTGGAGGGAATGAGGAAAGCCTTCATAAAGAAAATGGTGCTTTATCTGAGTATGGAAGGAAGAGAGTAATTCTATGAGGTGTAAATAATGAGGGAGTGAATTCCAGATGGGGCATATCCAGTAGAAAGATAGAGAGATAAAAGATATAGTGTTGTGAGGAAAAGAGATGTCAGTTTAGTTGGACTAGAATATAAGGGTAACATATAATGAAGTTGGAAAGGTAAAGTGGGATCTGAAGTCTTGCTGCCTACAAGGGACAGAGAGATACCATTTTTTTTGCTCCTCTATTTTCTGGTTTTGTCTGTTTGTAGATAAAGGAAAGAAATACTATTCCATTAGCTCTCCTCAAAGGTCCCTTCACTTTAATTGCCTAATATGGTGAAAGGATACCACTCTAAAGTAGAATCTGTAGTGATATTAATAAGTCTTGTGATGATTAACAAACTCTCATTGGGTTAGGCCCTTCTTCCAGTGTTCAACTTCTCCATTCCTTACTGTGTACTCCTGTATTTCTATTCCTCTTAATGTTCTCTTATCTCTTCCCCATCTCTTATATTATTGTATTATAAAGCTACTCATCCCTTCTGGTATGCTTTCTGGAACGATCCATAGATAGCAAACTTGTTTTCATCTTAATTTTCTTTTCCTTTTTACTTCTTTCATTTTCTGGCTCTCACTGAGACCTGGCTCTCTGCTAAGGGAGTCTGACTAAGTGACTCCTTGACTATCCTATCTCACTTTTTCATATTCACCTGAACTCACTGGCATAGATGTAGGGGAATTTTAATACTCCTTATTTCCTATGACCATTTCCTGCTATTTCCTCTACCTTCCATTACTCTACATAGGGTGGGAAGCTGACTCTTTTCTGTTATAGTTGCCTACAAATGCCTGTCTCTAAAACCCCTGCTATATAACCCAGGAGTGGCTTTCTGTTATTGCTGCCATTCAGTCGTCTTTCAATCATATCTCACACTTCATGACTTCATTTGAGGTTTTCTTGGCAGAGAATGGAGTGATTTGCCATTTCTTCCTCCAGATCATTTTACAGATGAGAAAATTGAGGCAAACAGAATTAAGTAACTTACCCAGGATTACACAGCTAGTAATGTGTGACTCCAGGTATGAATTTAGGTTTTCTTGATGCCAAAGCTGGTACTCTATCCATTATACCACTTAGTTGTGTTTTTATTTTTTATTTTTTATTCTAGCATATTCATTCTATTCCTTTGAGTCTTAAAGGTACATCTGCCTTCCAGAATCCCTTAAAAAAATAAAAGTACCTCTAGGAAAATCATACTCTAAGCTATAATTAAAATCAGAGTAATCTCTTAACATTCTCTAGCCTTCTTGCTATACCTTGCACACAGCAAGGTACTTGCTTTTTCTATATCCATACCTTCTCACTGACTATTATTCCATGTCTAGAATGAAATCCCTTCTCACTTCAGCCTTATGGAATCCCTAGTTTCTCTCAAGATTCTTCTCTAGAGTAACTTTGCAGGAGGCACTTCCTACCCACAGCCCACATCCCAAATTGTAAATGTCTTCCCTTTTAAATTCACCATGGGTCTGGGTTTTTTTTTTTTTTTTTTTTTTTTTGGTCATATTCATCAATATGTATATCCTTGTCTTTCCTATTGGGATGCAAATACCTCGCCTTCAGGGATTATCGTCCTTGTTTTTTATCCCCAGTGTTTAGTGTACACAGTATCTGGCACATAATAGAGCTTAATAATTATTTGTTGTCTGATTAATTACCAGGGATAAACTGAAAACCAGAAAATATAAAGAAGAAAAGAGACAGGTTTTTGACAAACTAAAGAGAGCATTTGAGGAAGGAAAGGAGAAATGATAGGGGAGGAAGAAGGGCACCTATTTTACAATTTTCATTCATTTCTTAGATAGTTCCAATTTTCCATGCTGGCCTGGCCATCAGTTCACAAAATTAACTATGTCATTGCCACAAAAGCAGGACAAAGGTTAGACGATAGAGGTAGTTTTTTTTAGAATGCAACACATTGGGAGGGGCAAAAAAGGGGCACTTTTAACACTGCCTTTTACTAATCAATAGAATTCTTCTCTATAAATACCATGCATAAACCAGGTAATAAGTTTGCAAAGAAAGTTGAAAGTCTTCAGAGGATAGGGATACTAATGGCACAGAACACAAAATTCTGTGTCCTTGACATGTATAATAAATGATCAAACCTTATACAGATGCATGTGAACTGAACTTGGTCTGTTGCTAATTAACTTCTTGCATTGCATTGGCTGGACAAATCATGGAACTTCTTTGGGGCCCAACTCATCCATAAAATGAAAAAGGGATTAAGGGCTCTAAGATTTCTTCCAGTTCTAAAAATCTATTGGAGCCTCAGCTTTCTCTTGATGCAAGGAATACTAAGGTGGTGCAGGGAAGGAGTGCTAAAGTTGGAATCAAAGGACTTGGGCTCAAATCTTCATCTTTGTTATTTACTACTTGTTTGACTTCAGGCAAGTTATTTCACCTTTCTATGTCTTATTTTTCATGGAACCAATTCGTAGGCTCACTTTGAGAACTGATTGTTAAATTTTCACCATGAGCTTTTACACTTCCAAAATCAGCAAATGCTAAAAATCTAGGCTTCATTATTTTGTGGATTGTCTAAAATTAAAAAAATGAAGGGGAAAATGTTACTAATATAAGTTAAATTTTAAAATATGTCATGTATACACTTCCTTCATTGTCTCTCCACCATTTAATCAAACACTGATTAGCATACCACTGTCCAAGGTCCTCTCTGATTTAAAATCAGTAGTTTTATGAAAAAAAAATCAAATAAAGAAAGAGGTAGTCAATATCCACAGCTAACTCAAGGCTATGTAGTAAAGATGACAATACTACTGAAATTAATTTATAAATATAAAGCAGGTCATTGGATTATTTCTCAAAAATAGTGAGAATACAATTTCCACAGAGGATATAAGAATATCAAGAGAAATTGTGAAAAGAGGACAAAGCAAACGTGGATTCCTGTATCATGAAATAAAACAGTAATTATCAAAACTAGTACTGAAATTAAAAATAGATCATTGGAACAGAATATATAATTCAGCATGTGAATCAAAGGTATCCACTAGACTCATCCTGGAGAAACAAAAAAAAATTAGAAAAGGGCTTCATTATTCAATTAAAACTGTTGGGAAAATTAAGTAGAAAGAAGGTTAAAAAGCAATATCGCTTTTTACATAATATTTTACAATAAATTACAAGTAGATTAATGATACAGATATTTTAAAATGTTTTAATAAAGGAAAGTGGAATGAAGTATTTATTGAATTTGTGGAATATTTCATTCTATTGAATTTGCAGAAAAGAAAATGTGATCTACTGAATAGAAAAAAAACTATAAAAAGCAAAATAGATGCATCTAATTATATAAAAATAGCAATTATGCATTTCAAAAATCAATGAATCCAAAATTAAAAGGATAAAATAGATAAGGAAAAATATTTTCCATGAATTTACCTGGTATGTATCTGACACAAAAATCAATAAGAAGTTTATATAAATTTATAAAAGATCAATTCCTCCAATGGATAAATGGCTAAATGATTTGATTAATAGGAGGTTTTGAAAACAGAAACAAAAACAAATTGTTAAAGAACATCTAAAATGATTCAAATCTTGTAATAATAAAAGAAAATAGGATTCAAACAACTCAGCTACCAGTCCCCCCCCCCCTTTTCCAATAAATAAATTGGCCAATTATAAACTTCAGAGCTGAAAATAGCGTTAGAAGTCATCTTATTTAACTCCCTCATTTTACAGATAAGGAAACCAAGGTTTGGCAAGGCTAAAATAACAACCAAAAATCATAGGTTAAAAAACAGTAGAGAGGATTTGAACTCGGGTCTTTTAATGCCAAAGTTAGTGTCATTAATGAAAAGTGATATAATGCAGTGATGGCAGAGCTGTGGAGAAACAGGTTCACTATCATACTTCTGATGGAACTCTGTATTCATATAATCTTTTTTTGTAAAACAATACACTAAAGCAAAAGCTCTTAATTTGGAGTTCCTGAATTTAAAAAATGTTGCTAACTGCATTTCAATTTAATTATTTTCATTTGTAATTTTATATATTTTATCTTATCCTGAAAAAAGGTCAAAGGCTTCTCCAGACTATCAGAGATCTTTGCCAAAAGTCAACTATCTCTGCACCATGTTCTAAAATTTGTTATGCCTTTTAATTCAGTGATGAATAATAAAGGATTATATTAGCATTATTCTATAAGGATGAAGGGGTGAGGGAAGGGAATACCAGTTTCTATAAAAAATATTTACAGAGGTTTTATTTATAATAGCAAAAGACTAGAGGAAAAACTACATCTACAAGGATTAGGGATTGAATACATTGAGATAAATTATTAGAATAGGAATATTAATATACTATGAGAAATAAGCAATAGGTATGAAGGCTACAAAGAAATTTGGGAAGACTTATGTGAAGAGAGAGAATATGAAGAAAATAGAATTAGAAGAAACACCAAGATTATGTAAATGACAACAACAACAACCAAAACAAGAATAATAATGATTGAACATAATAATGAGAAAAATGAAGTGATGACAATATTAAAAACAGTTTTGGTTGTTATTGTGTAAAAATTAACATTTGCTTAAAATAAGTAAATGATTTTGAGTTTATTTCTTTTATTTTGTTCATTTTAACATTTTTGCAGATGGTTAGGGATAAGGAATAGAGCTGTGACTTCAGTGATATAGGGTACTTCCAAATGAGGAACCTCCCTCTCCAGGTATAGGTCTATACCTCTTTTTAAATTTGTAGACTTAGTTTTTACATTTGGTGTTAATGAGCTTAAATAAAATTTTCTTTTAAAAATGAATCCCTAAATCAATCAAATAAAGAGATTAGACTACTTAATCTCTAAACTGCCTTTCTAGTCATATAATCTTTATATTTTCCCCAGTACTCAGCTTAGTAGGAGCACAATAAATGTTTGTCAGACTAAATGGAAACTCAAGAATAAGAAGTTTTCAACGTTTGGGAGGTCTGAACTCGTACAAAACAACAAGAAGATGGGTAAGCTTGACAGCTAAAAACTCCATGGAAATCAGATGTGGTGAGTGAAATGCAGGCTATTTGGGAATCTTGGAGATCACGGGTCAGGAAGCTAAGGAAAAGATGTTCATTTAAGTGAATAGCTCAAAATTATAGAAGGTCAACCATCAGTTCTTCATGCAACCATGTTGTTTACACAACAAGGTATTCTTGGGCATGGGTAAGAACTCTGGGAAAGGAATGGGCTGTAACTTGAGAACTGGGTTCCCTCATATGAAAGTGTCTGCTTTCCTCAACATGTGGTCCCAGATGGAATGTGGGCTGCTCTTCAATTCTGAAGCTCCGGAAATGTTTCAGCTGCAGAAATCCATCACCAACTTGTCAAAGCTTATAGAGAAAATGCTTTAGTTGATGAAGTTTATAAAAGTGGAGGACAAAGTTTTAGGAATGAAGGCAAAACATCAGGGAGGAAACTTCCTCTGGCTACCACATGTCTAGAAAAGCAGACATTTTAAACTAAGGATACATGAAGTCATTTATAGCTAACCCATTATCATCAGCATCATTGTTATTATTGTTACTGTTATTATGTTATTAATGCCTTTTGTTGTTATATGACAATCCCTTTTCCCCCCTTTCATTCCCTCATTATACACAGAGCAATAATGAAAAACAGTTAAGTAAAAGAAACTGATACAATAGTATATATTGAATGATATATGCAACATTCTACATCCATAATGCCCACCTTTCCAACAAAAGGGAGGGTAGCAAATTTCTTCAGCTTCCCTATGGCCACAAAAGGGCACTGTAATTACCGCACAGAGTCAAACTTTATTTTTGTTGTTTATTTCATTTATGTGATTCTAGTTATATATATATATATATATATATATATATATATATATATATATATATATATATATATATTTGGTTTGTTCTAGTTTTTCCTCTGAATTTCTTATATTTGCCATTTCTTTCTGCACAATATAATGTTTTATTATGGTCATGTACCATAAGTTTTTCAGTTCAATCAATCAATAAGCAATTATCAAGTGCTTACTATGTCAGGCATTGGAAATACAGTTTCAGAAAATGAAATAATCCCTGTTCACTAAGAGCTTACATTCTAATGGGATGGACAACTACACGCTTATATCAAAGAAATAAATACAACATAGGGAAGGAAGATCAAGCCATATAGAAGGATCATAAAACACTTCATATAGTATTTAGTTCTTAAACTGAGTCTTACAGAAAGAAGAATTCTATGAGGTAGAGAGGGAAAGGACTGGTTTTTCAGACTTGAGAGAATAGATAATAAAAAGGCAAGAGAGATGGAAAGTGACGTGTGAGCAACATCAAGCAAGTCAATCTAGTTGGACCTTAGAGTGTGTGGAGATTAATGTATAATAATAAGGCTAGAAAGATAGTTGGGGTCAAGTTGGAAAGGGCTGTAAAAGATAAATAGAGAAGTTTAACAGCAGCACAAGTTCTATTATTATTTCTGTGCATATGACTTGTATGTCTCTAACTCTAATTTCATTCCCTCTCCATTCCACATTACCAATTGTCTATTGCACATCTTCAATCAGGTAACCCTTTTGTAAATTCAAATTCAATATGTACATTTGGAATTCATTGCACATTTCCTCCAAATGTTCCTCTTTTCTTGACTTCACTATTTTTTGTGGGTGATACCACCAACTTTTTATTCTTTGAGATTCACAGCCAAAGTCATATTTCAAAAGCATCAGCCTGACCATATCACCCCACCCTGCTCAAAAAGATCCAGTGTCTTCTCATGGCTTTTAGGATTAAGCACAATTTTCTCTGTGTAGGATTTAAAGTCCTTTATTATCTGGCCACAGTTTACCTTTCAGACCTGTTGTAGATAGCACATGATTTTCTATCATGTAGCTTGTGGTTCAGGCAATGTGACCTAATTTCTGTTCTTTACGCAAGTCATTCCATCTCTCCTCTCTGTGCCTTAATGAAGGCTGTTCTCTTTATCTGGAATAAATTCCCTCTTCACCATCACCTCTGAGATTCCCTAGCCTCCTTCCTGGCTTAGCTCATGGACTACTTCCTATATGAATCTTTTTCTAGGGATCTCTCTTGCCTCTAGCATCAAATACGAATTGCTCTGCCTGACCCTACAGAATTTGACTTCAATCCATGTTTTCCAGAGTTACTACACATCAATTTCTTTTATGCACTTCCTTTCAGCCATCCTGCCCTACTAGCACCTCTCCATCTTTGCGCCTTTGCAGAGATTGCCCACATATCTGGAATGTTCTCTCTCTTCACCTTTGCCTCATAAAATCTCTGCTTCCCTCAAGATGTCTAGTGTCACTCCCTACTGGAAGCTTTTTGATGCCTCCAGTTCCTTTGAAAAAATACATATTTTTGTATTTACTTATTTTGTAAGGTTATACATGCACATTCATTTTTTAGCATATTTACTTATGAATCAGGTTGGGAGAGAAAAATCAGAACAAAAGGAGGAAAAAAATGAGAAATAAAAAAGATAAAAATAGTATGCTTCTATCTGCATTCAGTCTGCATCTCTCTCTGGATGAGGATGGCATTTTCCATCCAAAGTTTATCGCAATTGCATTGGATCACTAAATTGCTAAGAAGAGCCAATTCTATCAGTTGATCATCATGCAATTTTGTTTCTATGTACCATGTTTTCCTGGTTCTGCTTACTTTACCATTGAGAATATTTTATATTTAACACTGAACTTATGCTTTTTCTTTTTTTTTTTAAATTACTCTTTTTATTTTTGGAATAAAACAAGAATTTTCACAATATGATATAATAAAAAATGATTGTAAATGAAACGGCAAATCTTCTATGTACAATTTAAATATTGTTTCTCTCAAAGAAAATATAAACTCCTTGAGATCAGGAGCTATTTATTTTTTTGTTTTTGTATCTTAAGTACCTAGTACAGTGTCTAGCACAAATGCAAATACACAAATGGATCAGTGATTTCTTAGATTTAGGATTTCTCTATAATGCTGCGCTTTGTAACCCATCTAGGCCTGCCTGTTCTATGTAAGGTTTATTTATTATTATTCATTATTGTCCTATCAGTTTTCCACGGCGTCCTACCTGACTTGCTGCAGGTATTCGTTGCTTTCTCCTGACATTGTAACAGTAGGACAGTCTGGCTGTTCACTATTCATTCTCACCATATTGCTAGTCCTTCTTCCACCCCCACCCCCTTCCTATTGTGTGGAATTCCTTGACAACTTTTACTCTTGTTCTTCTTTGGAGTTCCTCATTCATTACAGTCTGTTCACATCCAAAGTACCCTCTATGATATTCATTTTTAAATGAATGGGTAGATGATTAATAGATTCTTGAAGTGGATTGTCAAATGGTTCAGGAAAAATATTCTATTTATTTATTTATTTTTAATAAAGCTTATTTTCAAAACATATCTGAAAAAATCTTAGTGCAATTTTGTTGTTCTTCAGTTGTTTTAGTCATGTCAACACTTTATGACCCCTTTTGGGATTTTCTTGGCAAAGATACTGAGTGGTTTGCCATTTCCTTTTTAAATTTATTTCACAGATGAACAGGGTTAATAAGCACTTGCCCAGGATCACACAGCTAGTACATGTCTGAAGACAGATCTGAATTCAGGAAGGTGAGTATCCTTGTCTGTATAATTGGCACTCTATATTAAATATGCTACCACACCTAATTGCCTAATGCAGTTTTAGACTATATTAATAGAAGAATAATATCCAGATTACTAAAGGCACTTTAAGAAATGACAAATGAAAAATAGAAGGATAAAAAAATAGGAAGACCTCCATTAATGAAACTTTACTATATTTTATATTGATCATACCACATATATTTGGAATATTGTAGTTCTTTATGCAAAACTTTTTCATAGAGACATTTAAGAACTCAATTTCATTCAAATGCAACTAGGTAGCACCACAGGGCATAGAGCATTGGACCTGAATTCAAGAAAACCTGAGTTCAAATCCAGTTTTAGATACTAGCCATATGATCCTGAACAAATCAACTATTCTCTCTGCTTCAGTTTCTTTACCTGTTAACTTGAGATAATAATAGCAAGTTCCTAATAGGTAGAGAAAAAAAGCAATAGTATTTGTAAACCAATATTATTTAGAGGAAATACTAAGGAGTCTAGAAAGACTAGCCATGTAATCCTGAACAAATCAACTATTCTCTCTCTGCTTCAGTTTCTTTACCTGTTAACTTGAGATAATAATAGCAAATTCCCAATAGGTAGAGAAAAAATATGATAGTATTTGTAAACCAATATTATTTAGAGGAAATACTGAGGAGTCTAGAAAGTATGTCACATGAGGAATATTTGAAGGACTTGGAGATGTCTAGCCTGTGGAAAATAAGTTTGGATAGAGAGGAGGGAAACTAAAGGACATGATAAATGTTTTGAAGTTTTCTTATATAAAAGAGAGACTAGATATTCTGTTTTGCTCCAGAGGATGAAACTAGGGGCCATTGGTAGAAAAGGAAATTAATTTTAGGACAGTATGAGGTAGACTTTCAAAAAGTATAATTGTCTAGAAATGAAATAGTTATCTTGCCAGTGATCATGGGATTATAAATTTTGAACTGGAAGCAAAAGTTTAACAATTAATTCTCTGAAAAAATACACATGACACATTTTTAAATTTAATCTCCATTACAAATATTTTATCACTTTTTTGGACAACACAATCAACAAAATAATAAATCAGGCACTGATTTATAGTATTTACTGGTTTTTAGTGTATAAATGCTCACATTGAAAATTTAACAATTAGCTTTCATGAGCCAGCATGAGTTGGCTCCACACATCCCTAACTGGAAGGAATTTTAGAGGAATTTCACCCAACCCCCTCATTTTATGGATGAAGAAACTGAGGGCCGGAGATTTTAAGGGACTTGTCCAAATTCAAACAGTAAAAAACAGCGCTGGAATTTGACCTCAGATCAACTGATTTATCAGTCTCACACTCTTTTTCCAATGCCATACAGCCATCAGATAAAGGAGAAAGGGTTCAAATAGAGGCTATTGAGTAACCACTTGTTGGCAGTATTGTAGAGGGCATTCTTGCTTTGGTTAGGTGATTGAATGACATGATTTCTAAGATCCCTTTCAATTTTAAGGTATTTAGATTTACAAATGAAAGACAGCAACCTGTCTATAAAGGGCAGCAACAACAAAAAAAAGTTGAGGGAAGAGATGCATTCTCAGCAATTCTCTTTGACTCCTTTGGCATTTGATGTTTTTTTTTTTTGTTGTTGTTGTTTTTTGTTTTTTTTTTTAGGAATTTTAGATGAGGTCTTAAAATACAAATTCATTCAGAAAGTTAAGGATGATGTTAATGGAATATGTGTATGTCATATATATATGTTTGGATTTGTATGCTTTGCCTCTGTTTTTTCTAATAAGAAACTGTTACAATAAATGAAATAATGCATGTAAAGTGCTCTTTGAGAACAAGGCTTGACATAATTTTTTATATTTAATTTATATTTAATAATAATTAAAACTCTAAAAGAATGAAGTAAGCAGAGCTAGGAGAACAATTTATATAGTAAATATGAAAATGTAAGGAGGATAATATTGAAACACATAAGAACTCTGCCCACTTTTGATTCCATAAGATTAATGGTGTATATCATGTCTCTCTCATCTCCGTAGAAAGATGATGGACAACAGCTGTGAAGGAAGTCCCACATTGACATGCATGTCATTATGCTGGCTTATTTTACTTGGCTGTTTTTTTATTAGAAGAAAGAGGAAGTGAGAGATGGGGAGTGGTTGGGAAGAAGTTGTGATATGAGAAGTCCTATAATTTGTACCATCTTCTGTATACTGCCTTTTCACTCCTCTTGTTCTGCTATCACCGTGTTGTAGGCCCTCAATGACTCACACCTGAACTGCAATAACCTCTTCATGGGTATCCCTGCATTGGGTTCTTTCTATTCTAATCCATCCTCTGCTTAGCTTCCTAAAACACAGACCAGCACAAAAATTTAGCACCATAAAATGTACCAGAAGCAAGAAAAACTAAAGGAAGCTATAAAGTAACCTTTGAAGATAAATTCTCTTGAGCTGGGAATAGAGAAACCTTCAAGTACTACCAGAGAATTTCAGGGGAGGGGATTTATCTATGATGAAGCAGGATTGGGCTGAAACATAGCTGAATTCATCTGAAATGTGGTTGCCTAAAAAGATAGCTTTCTATTTGGAAGCTTCATATTGTAGCTGATTAATTTTGCTGAGTAGATCCTAAATTCAGTCATTTCTACTTTTAAAAGGAGTACAAGGCCAACAGCATTATCTAGATTTTGGCACTCAGGAACAAAGTCCTAGTCATTCTACCCTAATTGTGCTCTGACAGGTAAGAAAAAATACAGTTTACCTTTATACAATTTCCTCTATCTCTTGGTACATGAGCATGGCCTCTAATCACAAACCTTGCTCATTCTCCTTCTTCCAATTATTATATAATTCCATAGTACATAGTACTCTAATCTAGTGGATTAGAGCATCACTACTGAATTTCCTTTGCTATTATTACAAGGCAGTTTAGTAGGTCAAAGAATAGGCAAGCAAAGTCAATCAATCATTCTTTTTCTTTAAGAACTTAAGCAGTTTGCCAATATCTTAAGTACCAGAACATCCTTTATAAATATTAAGTGCCAAGGCTCTGGGAAAAATGCAACCTTGGTCAAAAATCCATGAGCCATAGTGTTCAAAAGAAGTAGGAACCAAGTAAAGGGCTTTTCTCATTTTCAGCTGGCTAAGTAAATAACTCTCACATCCAATTGTATGGAAATGTCTGTCCAAATTGTCTAACAAAATATTGTTTTACTAATGATCAGTCCATCAATGAGCATTGAATAAGCACACATTGTGCTTACTCCCAGGGACATAAAGAAAGACAAAAACAAGATTCTTTCATTTAAGGAGCTTAAATTCTCATTAGATAAATGTTTATGTAGGAGGCATATACAGGTTAGATAGAAGGTAATCTTAGAAATAAATGAGGAGGCTGGGGAGAAAGAATAAAATTATCATAAATTTATAAAATTAACTGTAAATAATTCATATGTAAAAATAAAGAATAAAGGATAAGAGAGTATTACAAGATTAATAAGAATGAAATTAAAGAGCAGAATTATTTCAGCAGTGAATATTGGCTTTGGTGGCTGAACCCACATCCAGAGGTGACTCACAGAAGGTCACAATATATTATCCTTCCTCTTCTGCTGCCTAAAGAAATGAGTAGAAAAAGAGAATGTTTTGCTCTGGGGGTATTGCAAGATATAGCTTTGGATGACTGCTAGATCTTCATTTCTTATTTTGAAGATACTGCATTCTCCCAGGGGTTATTTACCAAGGCCCTGTTACCTCTCAGTACTCTGGGGCTTCCAAAATTCATGGTCCACCTGCATAATGTCTAATGTGCATAAAAGTAACAACATTTATAAAACTCAATCAACAAACATTTATAAAGTTCCTTTTTTCTTTCTAGGCTAAAATCTACAGCATGTACAAATGTACCTCAAATGTCTTGTTTTCCAGTCTTCTTACCAACACTTCTGGATGATATCTTGTTTGTCCCCATATTCTAACTAGAGCCAAAAATAAAATGATTCATTCATTTACTAAGGTCTTTCCATCCCCCCCCCATTCTTCATATCTGCTATTTCTTATAGCATCTTCCATTAATCTGAACATGATCCTTCTATCATTGTTTTAAGAACTATGGATTAAACAACAACAACAAAACTGAATCAATTCCAGTCCTGAAGAAGTTTATATTCTATTGTTGGAGACAGCATATGCACAGTTATCTCTTCCACATCATGAAGGTCAGGGATACTCATTAGTAGCTCCCTAGTATTCCCCTGATGATCTGGAAAATCCATTTAAAATCTTTTGGCCCTCTCTCATACCAGAGAAATCTGAATTTCTTCTTTTGCTTTTATGGAGGTTTTTCCAATATCTTATTGTAAAATTTGGGTTAAGTATTTGATCATGGGCTATATGTAGGTCAATGTTAAGTAAAAATACTGTATGAAAAACAGCTTTTCCTGTGTCATGTATTTGTCTTTCCATGTTATCTGTAGCTTCTGAAAACTCCCCTCCCCAATCCCCTGCAAATTCCCATTTAATTTCTTATGTCAACCTGAGATATATTGAAACAACAATGAGAAAAGTCTTGATGTAGAAGGGATAACTGTATTTATATTTAGAAAGGCCAAGGTCATCCATTGCATTTTGGGCCATTACTAGTTATCTTGAATTTTGTCTTGCCACTAGACTTTGTGGCTCTGTGATTCCAGAGGAGGAGGAGGATGGCTTTGTGGGGCTCTGCTTTGCTTAAGGACAGCCAGGTCATACAGTTAAGAAGACCTGACTTCAAATTTGATCTGAGAAATTTACTAGCTGTGAGATCCTGGGTAAGTTACTTAACTGTTTGCCTCAGTTTCCTCATCTGTAATATGAACTGGAGAAGGAAATGGTAAATCACTATAATATCTGCCAAGAAAACTCTAAAAGGAATCATGAAGAGTCAGACATGACTAAGATGACTAAACAACAATAACAAATCTCATTTAAATACAATTCACTAGAAAGTCAAAATATCACTCTTGGTGATATCATTGGTCTTCTCTGAGAATGAATATAGACTACTAAAACACTACATAAATTTCATTTATTATGAATGCTGACCCACAACTTTGATAAGTAGATATTAGAGCTATTAAAGACTTCTCCTTGACAGTTATTTTTCATCTACTTTGTATGTATCTCTATATGTATGTGCCTATATGTTTATACATTACCTCCTCCACTAGAATGTAAGCTTCTTGAGAGCAGGGACTGATTTGCTT
The DNA here is from genome assembly GCF_016432865.1 of Antechinus flavipes. Lineage (NCBI taxonomy): Eukaryota > Metazoa > Chordata > Mammalia > Dasyuromorphia > Dasyuridae > Antechinus > Antechinus flavipes. The sequence continues at coordinate 242,510,000 of NC_067398.1, read as the reverse complement.
TTTATTTGTATCCATACCAATTAGCACAGTGTCTGGCACATAGCAAATCATTTAAAATGTTCTTTTCAAAATTTAAATGTTTTTAAATGACTATTAAATAGGATCATCCTTGATGTTTTTGTTTTTGTAACCAAGACTTGGGGAGATTAAATTACTTGCTAAATGGATAATAACTACTAAGTAGCAGTGCTGGCACTATAGTTCTGGCCCTCAAACTCAATCCAAAGTTCTTTCCATCACACTTCAGGTATCATGACTGTGTACTATTTTTTGCATAATTCTGCTTGCAGAGATGGGACTCTTTAACTTAAGGTTTGGGCTACAACTTGTAAAGGATGTTACAGTAGGGCAAAAAATTCTACTTTCTTCTTTAAATGTTCTAGTGGGATGAGTAGGATGTACTGAAAATTTCTGGTTTTTAATAATCTTATTAAAAATGTCAACAAATAATTACACATAAGCCCTTATCATTCCATTATAGATGGAGAGTTGTCTGGAGAGTTAGATTGAGAAATAGCCAGGAGACTTATGGTTAGATCCCTGTCATTTGTGTTTTTTAAACACCTTCTGGCATATCTTCCTAGGCACCAATAAAGGAGAATTAAATAGACAGTTCATACCTTGAGGAGACTATGTATGGTGGCAAAACTGTGATATGATCAGACAAAAAGTATAGAACTGGACAAATACTAAAGGAAAATATAAAGTGTATATATACATACATCTATATGTATACACACATATATACATATAATACATATATATGTATTATATGTATATGTGTGTGTGTGTGTGTGTGTGTGTGATCTCATCTGAACTTCACAAGAAACCTTTGATGGAGTTATTATTATCTCCATTGTACAGATGAGGAAACAGTAATATAGTAGGATTAATTATTTACCTAGGTCACAAAGATAGTACAGGTTTCAAATAAGGTTTCAAACAGGTTTCTGAATCAGGTCTTGTGAATTGTACATCAAGCACACTATCCATTATACCATTCTCTCAAACTAGTAATCTAATGATCAGAAAATCAGTTGCAAGTTACTTTGGTGTATGGGATAGCCAAACTGGTTGAATTATGAAGGCTGCACTAACCTTTCTTCTTCCTAGCCACCCACTAGTAGATTCTGCTAGCTATAGTAATATCTTTTTGTGAACCTCCAAATTTCATAGGTACCTGTAAGCAGCCAGTAGATTCAGGGGATAGCTATGAGTAAACACAGCCCTTTCTGATCAGCAAGGGTTTTTCAGAAGCCAAACCCCTTTCCAGAATGACCAAAAAAAGATTGAAGTTCATCAGAGATCTCACAGATAACTAGGATCAGTGGGTCACTAGGGCTGACTGATAGGACACATAAGTGAGTGGAAGCAATATAGGTTTGTAAATAATAATACTGTAACCTATTTAACATGTATAGGACTATTTGCCATCTGGGGGAGGGGGTGGAGGGAGGGAGGGGAAAATATGGAACAGAAGTGAATGCAAGGGATAATGCTGTAAAAAATTACCCTGGCATGGTTTCTGTCAATAAAAAGTTATTAAAAAAAAAAGAAAGAAAAGAGGTTTGTAAATAATAGGTTCATAGATTTAGAGCCGGAAAGGGCTTTAGAGATCATCTTTTCTTTATTTTACATATGAGACCCAAATAGGTTAAGTAACATAATCAGTCAAAAACTATTTATTAAGCACTACTGTGTTAAGAGCTTGAGATACAAAGAAAGGTACCTAACAATCCTTACCCTCAAGGAGCTTACAATATGGAGGGGAGAATAACATGCTGTGTTGACAATGTAAGACATGACATATTTAGCAATATGCTATATCTGAAGTATGTATAAACAAACAATATACAGGAGAAATTGGACATTATAAACAGAGGGAAGGCACTAGCATTATGGGAGGAATGGAAAAAGTCTTCTTGTGTTAGCCAAGATTGAACCAATCTTATGGAAGATAGAAATTACTCTTTTTCTTCATGAAATACATTTATTGTCTTAAAAAGATAATCATTAAGCCAGCTACTTATTTTTCAATCATTTTTTGTTTTTGTATATCTAGTATTCCTTTTGGTTCCAGAGAATAACGTCAAAAAACATGCTTTCCAAAAATACCCTCATAACTTGTTTAAGACAAATAGAGTTGTTCATTCTGGGGTTCCTGGGGTTACAAGGTATAATGGGAGAGGCTACTTTGAGATGAAGCAGGAATGGAAGAAAGCAGGAACTCATCTGGTGTTGGACAAGTATGGGAAGTTACCATCTGGGAGTTTGTCTTTTTTCTTTTGATATTCTAGTTAATTAAGTGTTAAGCTAAATTGTTTCTGTGTTACTGAAAAAAGGTTTTGAGTGTCATCTGTCTCACATATTTTTGCAGAGATAGTGGATAGTGGGTGTTGAACATTGCATATATTATCTGACTCAGTCATAAGATTCATAGATCTAGAATTCATAAGCCATTTAGTCTAACTATCTCATTTTTCAGTTGAGGAAAATGAGGCCCAAAGTTCATGGAGTCATACATAGTATAAGAAAGTTGAGGAATTTATGCAAAGTTACAGTATATATATTTAAATAGGGAATTATTGCTTCTTGAAAGACTTGGCCACTTCTTCCTTCCTTCTTTCTATCAGTATCCTAAGTGCATGTAAGAAGAGGTAAATTCTAAAATCTTTAATAAGATTGTTAAAAGATCTTAGAGCTTAGAATCACAGAAACACAGAATATTAGTATTGGAAGGGACTTCAGAGTTTACACACTTCAACCAAAAAATATCAAAAGAAGAATTTGGATTTAGCTCCTCTTACTCTAGGGCTAGTGAAAAGGAGCAGTGATCCTGCTGTTTAGGAAAATGTTTATGTGAAAACCAAATTTTATGATTTTTTTAAAAATAAAAAAGTGAAAGTGGTATCTGATGAATTCTGGTGCCCTGATATAGAGCCTTGTGCCTTTTCCTTTCACAATGTAGGCACTTAATAAATGCTTATGAATAGGGGATTAGAAATGAGGTGAAAAAAATCTTTGAGCACTTTTTGGATAGTATCCCAAGAAATAATAAAAGGCGGGGGGGAAAGGATCCACATATGCAAAAATACTAGTAGCAGCTCTTTTTGTGGTGGTAAAGAATTGGAAAATGAGTGGATGACTATCAATTGGGAATGATTGAATAAGTTATGGTATATGAAAGTAATGGAATATTACTATTGTTGGATTAAAAAAATGATGAATGGGCTGATTTTAGAAAAGCCTGGAAGGATTTACATGAATCAATGCTGAGTGAAACAAGCAGAACTAGGAAAACATTGTACATTGCAACAAGATCATGTGATGATCAACTATAATAGGTTTGGTTCTTTTCAGCAATTCAGTCCTCCAATGCAATTCCAATAAACTTTGGATGGAAAATGCCATTCTCATTCAGAGAGAGAACTATGGAAACTGAATGTGGATTAACACATACTATTTTCACCTTTTTTCCTGTTTTTTTTTCTTTCTCGTGTTTTTTCCCTTTTGTTCTGATTTTTCTCTCCTAACATGACTTGTATGGAAATATGTAAAAAGTGAATGTATATGCATAACCTGAAAAAATGTAAAAAAAATCTGGTTTGACTTAGTTAAGTATCATCAAAGTGATTATAAAGATAAATCTAATGGCATGCTTGGATTGGATTATTAAGGCAGTCTCAAAGTGGTCCATTAGCAGATTTTTTTTTACCTTTTCTATTAATGTTTCAGGCAGGTGTGATTCAGGCTGCAGCCACCCATTCAAATACCTCCATGCTTCGTCTTTGGCCAAAGGCCAGCAGTCTACCTGGCTTTAGCATAAGGTTTCAAAAAACTGTTGCTCTTATTTGATAAGCTAATAATATGTTTCAGCTGTGCTGAGTGTGAGCCAGGTGATGGTGAGGTCTCTGCTTCCTTATTCTTTCATTTGAAGCTCCCAAGAAGGTTGTGTAGGAGAGAGGGCCTTATAGAAAAAGCTCATGCTGGGGTCTCATCTCTAGAGACCCATCATGAATGCTACATTTTTTCCCTATGGTCAGTACCAAAAAGCTACCAAAATATTATTTTAAAATACCTTACTCATGCCAATCAACAAGCATTAAATATTTCCTATGTGTTAGGCCATGAATATACAAACATAAGAGAGTCCCTTTTATCATCCAACCAGCATTTTCTTATGTCCTTTATGTCCACTTACCAATGCCATCCTTCCTGCCCTTTTCTTCCAGACATCTCATCCCTAACTTCCCCCCATTTCAACTAGTTCAGAAAATTGCAGTCCCTGTCTTGCTGATAGATATCCATTAAAACTAAGTGAAAAAATATATAATTTTCTTTTTAAAAATACTGACTTTTTGGGATAAATGTTTATTGGTTTTCCTCCTTTTGTTGGCCATGTTTTTCACTTTATAAACTTTGCTACTATTCCTCTGATAGGAGATTCTCTCTCTCTCTCTCTCTCTCTCTCTCTCTCTCTCTCTCTCTCTCTCTCTCTCTTTCTCCTTCCCTTCCCCTCTCTCTTTTTCCCCTTCCCTTCCCCTCTCTCTCTCCCCCCCTCTCCCTCTGTCTCTCTCTCCCCTTCTCCTCCACCACTTAGACATGGAGAAGTAGTTTGCCTTTTCCTTTTCCAGCTCATTATACAGATGGGAAAACTGAAGCAATCAGAGTTATGTGACTTGATCAGGATCACACAGCTGGTAAGTATCTGAGGTTAGATTTGAACTCAGGTACTCTTGATTCCTGGCCTAGTGCTCTATCCACAGTGTCACCAAGCTTCCCCTGGATATGAAGGACAGTCATTGAAAATGCAAAAATAAGGAGCTGGGATGTCTTGTATGAGGAAGTACAAGGAGGCCAGTGATTTTGGATTATGCAGCACTTTGAGGGGAGTGAAGGATAAGAAAACTGGCGAGTGCAGAAAAAGCTAAATTATGAGGGGCCTTTATAAGCCAAACAAGGGTTTTTATATTTAATCCTTGAGGTAATAGGGAGCGACTAGAGATTATTGAATAGGGGTGAAGGATGGTGTAGTCAGGTTAGAACTGACTGTAATCAGAAGAATTATTCTGAAAGCTAAGTGGAAAACAGACTGAACTGGGAAGAGACTAGTGGCAGGCAGACCCACCAGCAGTTTATTGCAATAATGTGGTTCTGTGGAGATGAGTGCCTGGACCAGTGGGGCTTGTGACATCTGAAAATTATTCCAGATCCTTTGTCTCCAAATCTGGTATTCTTTCATTTGAAACAAATTTCTTACATAAGCAAAGCTCCCTACGGGGACTGATCTACTATACACTCAACTGAATAACGTAGGTCATTAATCTTGGTTTTACCAGCTAGCAAGATGGTCCTGCTGTCCCAAACATGACATTGTGAAAGACTAGAATTACAAACAATTCATCCAGAGTAACTTCACTTTGTCCTTCATAACTTCTCCTCTTCCAGGTTAATGGAAAAAAGAGATGCGTCACTTACAATCTGTGTGGCTCTGGACAGTTCACTCTTTTTGAAGCTCAAATTATCTCATCTGTTTAATGAGGGGACTATGGTAGATGGCCTTGGAGGTCCCTTCCAGCTTTAAATTTATGATTCATTGATTAAATGGAAGGAGGAAAGGTGAACAGATGACTGAATTTTAGACATAGAGCACTCTTTTCACTATCCCAATTCAATCCAGTTTGACCAGAATTTAAGAATTCCCTAAGCACAGATCTGCTCACATCATTGTTCTATTCAACAAATTCCAGTGCTTTACTGTTTTCTCTAGATTCAAATATAAACTCCTCTGTTTAGCTCTGGAAGCCCTTTATAACTCTGCCCCATCTTATCTTTACAACCTCATTGCATATTAGTCTTCCACCTCTACATTAGTATCCAACCAAACTGGCCTTTCATATCTATCTCCAACCCCTTACCTTTATTTTTTATTATTTATTTATTGCAGAGACAATTGGGGTTAAGCAACTTGCCCAGGGTCACACAGCAACCCCACACCTTTATTGCAGTCTGTCCTCACCTCATAGAATCTCTCTTTTCTCTGCAGATGCAAGTCAAGCAGCATCTTCTATCTTGGGGTGGATAACGTCTGGTCTGTGGGCTGTATAAGACTATTTGTTAAGGCAGCTGCTGGTGATGATGAGTAGAAATCTATGTACTACAACCTCCCATTGCTTGAGTTCTACAAGTTGATAATTTTGATTAGCATATGAATGATGTTAAAACTATGCAAATGGCTCTTGGCAGAAAAAAGTTTCCCCATCCCTGTTCTTCATGAAGCCTTTTCTGTCCCACCTGTTCCAACTGCTAGTGTCCTCTCTCCCAAATGGCTTGACATTGATTTAATTTATTTTATTTTTATATTTATTTTATGCTTAAATATGCTCTTCTTGTCTCCCTTATTAGAAGATAAGATTCTTTGGAATAGGACTTACTTCATTTATTGTATTTATATCTTCAGACCATATATATTGCATTGTTGGTATTTAATAAATACCTAGGCAGCTAGGTAACATAGTGTAGAGATTGCTGGACTTGGAAACAGGAAGGCCTAAGTTAAAATCTTCCTTTAAGTCCTTACCAGCTTTGTGATCCTTAGTAAGTCACTTAATTTTTCAGCCTCAATTTCCCTTATCAGTAAAATGGGGATCATAAAAACACTTTTTTCATAAAGTTGTTGTGAGGATCAAATGAGACAATATCTGTGAAAGTGATTTGCAAACCATAAAGCATCATATAACTGTTAACTGTTTTAAAATATGCTCATTAAGAATTTATTTTAAAAATTATTATTTTTAAATTTTTGTTGATCAAGCATCTACTCTGTACAAAGCACTGGCTACTTTCAAGGATAAAAGATGATAAACTTTCTTTCCCTCCTTTTCTTTCTGTCTCTCTCTCTCTTTGTCTCTATCTCTGTCTATCTCTTTGTCTCCATCTCTCTCTCTCTCTCTCTCTCTCTCTCTCTCTCTCTCTCTCTCTCTCTCTCTAGAAGGTGGAGAGAATGTGTCTGGTAAGTTCCATAGCCCTAATGCCTATTTTGAAAACAGTCCTGTTAAATCATACATCCTCTTGCTTATGTTACTGTCCTTGGGATTGTCAGCTGAGTAGAGAACCTTGTACTTGTGCCAGACTGTCAAGTCAGAAACACACCTGAGGAAATATGGACATGCTCTTGCAGTGCATACTTTATCCTACTAAGTCAAGCTCCAGTGAGTGCCCAGTCCTTTCATTAAGTTGACTGAATGGAGCTATCAATTTTCTAATGAGTTGAAGGAAATAACCACTCATTGCCTGTGTTCTGTCTGAATGCCCCCTGGATGAGCTGATGAAAGAGGCTGGTTAATTCTCTGGCTCTTGTTCTTTGTGGTGGGGGAGAAGAGAGGAAAGAGAGAGGACCATGGGAAGATCACATAGCTACAAGAAAAGGAAACTGGATGACCTTAACATGAATCCTGGATGAATTCAGTGGTGAACTGTATTGGATAGAGCTAAATCAAGATTCCAAGAAGAGGAATAAGAACAAGGGAGGAGCCCTGAATGATCACTTAAAGGGGGACAGTATTATCATGGACAGTTTTATTTTAAATAAAATCATGATCTGCTCTGTGGAGAGAGTGATGCTAGTTCTGTTAGACTGTATCAACCCCAAAGGACAGAATGTCCAGTGAGGGAAAGAGGTCAGCATATGAGATTTTGGTCTTTAGAACTGCTTCAACAAGCTAATGATCTTGTCATTGCTGGTTCAGAATATGAGAACCAATGTGGCTCAGTAGGGAGTTGACCTTGAAGTCAGAAAAAGCTGGGTTTGAGTCAAGCTGCTATTACCAGTGACCCTAAACAGGTGTCTTAAATTGTGAAGTTGGTGCTGACCCATCTTGCTATGGAGAGTTTCTTAATCCATGAGCTGCCAACATCAGTGAGGTCACACACCTAGTCCTTATCCCTATCTGAACATGAAATGCCATATAACACATGCATGTTTCTAAGTTTTGACTTTTTTCAAATATTTTCAAAGTCTAACTCTAACCTCTCTTTCCAGACTGGTTTCACCACTCTCCCCTTACTCACCCTATAGTCTACCCAAAGTGATTTATTTACTGTTCCAACTCTTACTGTCTGTGTTCCTTTGTATAGGTTGGCCCTCCATGTCCAGACTTTCTCCTCAGTTGTATCAATTCAAATCCCATGTTCCTTAAAGGTTTAGAAATCATCTCCTATACAAGGTCTTTCCTGGTTCCCTTAATTTTTGGTGCCTTCCTTTCTGATATTACTTTGTATTTATTTAAATGTGTATTTGAATGTAAGCCTCTTAAGGGTAGGAATTATTTCATTTTACTTTTTGGCTTTGTACCTAGAAAAGTGCTCAGCACATAGAAAATGGTGAATAAATGCTTGTTGAATGAAAAACTGGAATTTTTAGGTACCCATCAGAGCTTAGAGATTATCTGGCCCAATCCTCACGTTTTATAAATGAGAATGAGGGCCAGGGAGTGACTTGGCAATAATCACAATAGCTACTTTGTGGCAGAGCATTAGACCTAAGAGATTCTACGTATCAGTCCACAAAAAAATTATTTTCAACAAACAATTTGGAAGGATATGTAGAATAAGATCTTCAAAAGATTTGAGTACCTAGGAAAGAGAAGATTCTGAAGTAAAGGATCGAAGAACAATGTCCTATATTCCTTCTTTAATTTGGAAAGGAGCATTAACAGTGATGTGTTTCTCTAATAATAGAAGTAGATAATGTGGATCTCATTTTCTCTGATGCTTAAATTTTAAAAAGGGAGTAAGTCTAGGGATGCAAAATAGAACATTTTCCTCTCACAAACATGCACAGTGGTTATATGGAACATGCATAGGATTTCTGAGGCATTGTGTAAGATAAATTTAGTTGTTATTCCTAAATTCACTGAACCAAGAAGGACCAAAAGGAATTGGAGGTCCAAAAAGATTCTGATAGAATAATGGGTTAAATTTTTAAAGGTGAAATTTAGTAGAGTTAAGCATAAAATCCTGACTTTGAATTAAAAATCAATTTGACAAAGTTCAATTAAAAAAAATACCTTGAAGGTTTTAGGGGATTACAAACTCAAAATGAGTCAATGATGCAGCAACAGATAATTCCCCCCAAATCACTGTGTAATTATAATACATTTCATTTCTATGTCAAACGTAACATGTTGAAAGTTTAAAATACTTGGAGAGTGTTAGACGCTAAGTATTTATAAATCAAATCTTAGTAGTGGCAAGCTAGAGAACATTAGGTATTTTACTGAAACCACAGACTGATGGCAACATGGAGTTAGATCTCTATGGGGTACCATAGAGTTCTGTAATGTTAAACATTTTTTTAAATTAATGGCTTGAGTGAACTTATGGATGGTATATTTATCAAATGTTAAAATGACCCAATGCTAGGCGAAATAGCTAACAGATAGGATAGGATAACTGGAATCTAAAGGATCTTGACAGGCTAGAATAATGAGTTAAAGCCAAGAAAGATCAAATATAACTAGAATAAATGTAAAATTCTGTACTTGGGCTTAAAAAAATATCACCACCAAGAATATGTTTGGTCAGACATGATTTAAAGACCATTCAAGTAAAAAAGTTTTATTTTAAAACACTAAGTTTGAGTCAACAATGGGGCCCAGCAGTAAAAAATACTAATAGAATCTTAGGACAATATTAAAAAAATGCTTTCCTGAAAAAAAGGGAGATGATAGTATCATTATATTCTTCCCTAATGAGATCACAACTGGAGTACTGTGGTATCTCTGGGAGTCACATTTTTTGGAAGGATAGATATCAATAAGATAGAAAGTGTCCAGAAATAGGCAGTTGGGATGATGGAGAACTTCTAAACCAAGTCATATGAGGATGGTTTGAAAGAAGAGGAATAATTAGTTTTGAGAAGAATAGATTTAGAGGAAATGAAATTGTAATCATATTTTATAGATTTAAAAACTGTTGTGTGGGTTTTGTGGGGATTGTGTGGAGTTTGCTTCCTGTAGCCCTAGAAAGTCAAGTTAGGAACAATGAGTAGAAATTACAGGCAGATAGATTTTTGGCCCAGACCATTTAGAAAGTGATAATCTTCCTATCACTAGATATGTTTGGAGAAAAGTTAGATAATTATTTGGAGGATCACATCAAGGGAGATTTGTGCTATGGGTTTAGGGAAAAGGCCACATGACCTCTGAGGTCCCTTCTAAATATTGAATTTTATGATTCTGACGATATCAAACTTATCTTTATGCTAATCTTGGAAAGGGAGAGAAGAAAAAAATCATAATCACCTATATATACTGTGGGTGGAAAAGTTGAGTTACAATTCTGCTAAATGGTTCCTTTAAGATTCCATAGGTCAAGAACTGATTTAGAATTAACATCTCCCTGTTGGAGTATGAGGAGAAGATAAATGTTTGCCATATATTCATCAAGACTCATGTCTTAGCCATGTCCTTCTGAGTGGAACAGTGAAGAGCATTAGTGTTGAGAATCAGGGAAATCAGAGTTCAAAGCCTACCTAAGATATTTACTTACTGTGTGAACCTGGGATAGTTACTCAACCTATTTCAGTCTTAGTTTTCTCATCAGCAAATTAGGATAACAGAACCTACATTATAGGCTTGTGAGGATCAAATGACACATTTCTAAAAGCACTTTGCAAACTTTAAAGCATTATACAAGTGCGGTTATTATTATTCTCTTCTCTATCTTACCCATTCCTACAAATTTCAACTATTTGTTGAAATTAAATGGTCAATGATGGCCAGGTCTTTATCTTCAGCTCATACCTTTCTCCTGAATTTCAGTCCTGCATTTTCATGTTTCCAGTCTCATTTCTCAAAAACAAATCTTCCACTAGAACCTTAAGCTCATTGGTATATGCATAGAACACTGGACTTTGAGTCAGGGAGACTTGGGCTGGAATCTCACTTCACATATTTACTAGTTTTATGTCTCTGGGAAAATCATTTAACTTCTCTGGGACTCTATTTCTATATGTAAAATGAAAACTAATAGACTTAAAGACTATTCCTTTCCAGCTCTAAACCTATATCATCTAATCTCCATTGCCTTTCTATAAATCCCTTGACTTATAGAGAGCTTTTGACTTTTTCTCATTTTTTCTTCCCCAACACACACAATCTAGTTTAGAGGTGTCAAACTTGCTGCCTCTTGTACCTACAAAATTTTCTAGTGTACTCCAAACTGGATTAAAATAGCAAAATAAATAAAACTATAATAATGTTAATTTGTGATTTCCTCTGTTTCTCTTTAAGTTTGATACTATTGATTTAACCAGATATTTTATTGGATTAAGAATTATACTAAAGGATTCATAATCTTCCTCACTGGACAATAAACTCTGGACTAGAATGTAGTTCTGAATCATATGATATGGTCTATATTAGAAGTGCATTTAATACAATGTACTCATTTGATTATCCATGATTACTCTATGGACCTTAATGAAAGTCAGTGTTTTAACTGACAAGGCAGAGATATCAAAATAACTTTGCATTTTATACACACATATACATATACATACATGCTTCCACATGTAATATAAACTTTGTATTATATATTATTTTGTTACTTATTTTGATATATAACATGATATAAAATGTTATTTTGACACTTTCTATCAACACACACACAGCTAGACACAGACTGACAAATAGTTTCAAACTCTGTTATCTTATGATGATGATTATAGACAAATAAATGAATGTCCTTTAAGAAACACCAGGGAGGAGTAGATGAAAGAAAATGAAAAAAAAAAAAAGCTGTAGAAGTTCTATAGAGAGTATACCAGCTCTGTATGTATGATATATAATTTTTTTTATGGAAGAGAACTCATGAAAACTTATATGAAATGATGCTGAGTGAAGTGAGCAAAACTAAGAAAATATTATAAATAGTAACAAGATTATGTGACAATCAACTGTGATGAACTTGGCTCTTCTCAACAATGAAGTGATTCAAGGCAATATCAATAGAATTGGGATGAAAAATGCCATCTGTATCCAGAGAGGAAACTATGGAGGAGAGGAAACTATCTGCATATGGATAGAAGAATAATATATTCACCTTTTTTATAGTTGTTTGTTTTTAATTCTAATGGTGTTTTCCCTTTTGGTATGATTTTTCTTGCATAACATGACAAATATATCAATAGGTTGAAAAAGATTGCACATATTTAGCTATATCAAATCACTTACTCTCTTGGGGAGGGAGAAAAATTTGGACACAAAATCTTTTAAAAATGAATATTGAGAACTATCTTTACATGTATTCAGAAAAATAAAATACTACTGAGGGAGAAAAAGAAAAGAACTCATGCTTGAGTCATCTAGAGAGTTGCTTTCCAGGGGGTTTGAGTTAGATACAAATCTCTTTCTCTGACAAACATATGACAAATCTTCCTTCCTTCCTCCCTTCTTTCCTTCCTTCCTTCTTTCTTTCTTCATTTCACTTTCAATTCAAAGAGAGAGGACCTCCCCATTCCCTCCAAAACCACATCCCCTAAACACATGGTTTATAAACAGATCAAATGAACAGGAACTCAGGTTAATTTAATAGAAAAAATAAAATATGGAATAACATTGATTTTGGCCAGTATCAATTACAACATTTCTACTATATTTTACAAAAAAAAAACTGAACATTTTACAGATGTACAGTATTTTGTTTCTCAATAAAAATGAATTTGGACTTAACAATGGGTCACTAGTTTAAAAAAAAAGAAAAAGGAAATGGTGGATATGAATTTTTGTCTCTATGATAATGTCAGAGGCATTTGTTAAGTATCCAAACAAATTCTTTGCTATTCATTACATAATTATATCTCAATTATGAATATATATATTTATACATAATATATATATATATAAAACATTAACTTAAACTTTAAAAGCATTATGTTCTAATTAATAATGTTATGTAGAGAAATGAGGCAGTAACAGACTAGTAGTTAAACCAGTATAAATATACTCAAAGTCTGAATGGTCAATGGGAAATGAAGTGGGTATGGATGGGGTTCCATAGCTTTCACAGTGACTGTGCTTTCCCCAAATAAACAGTCATTATTTATTGCCTTTCCAATCATATCAACTTTATGCTCCAAATGATTATGAGCTACTCTAGCTAAATGGATTCTTCAAACAAAACAAAACTATTTTAGTTAAGTGTATTCTCTTGAACTTATTTTATGCTCCCAGTTACATTTGTCCACAGTTCTAGACAGAAAAGTACCTGCAAATTTAAGCCTGTGTTCTGCTGTTATAAGTTCCATCTCTGCTTTCTTGAAGCCAAATTTGGCCTACAGTATTATAAATAGAAAACAAATTAATGAAATTCATTGCTTCTCTAGCTCCTCACAAGTTGATATATGGCTCCATATTGTTTAATATCATTTAAAATATAGCAGGTACTATTTAAAATTTGAAATATGACTTAATAATGATAAAATGCTATCAGAAAATATATTCTGTCACTGGAACACCAAAATGGTATCCTGATTATTTAGATGGACCTTTTAGTGTTGTACTCCCCTATTTTACCACAATTACTCTAAGGATGCAAGGTGTTAAGAAGCAGAAAGCAAACTTGATATCTCCTACATTAAAAAAATACTTCTGTTCACCCCAAAACAACCACCACCACCACAAAAAACCTAAGTGCACAGTCTGATTTTGGTATGTTAAAAAAAAGAGAGAGGCACAGAGAGAGAGAGATGGGGGAGAGAGAGAGAGAGAGAGAGAGAGAGAGAGAGAGAGAGAGAGAGAGAGAGAGAGAGAAAGAGAGAGAGAGAGAGAGAGAGAGAGAGAGAGAGAGAGAGAGAGAGAAAGAGAGAGAGAGAGAGAGAGAGAGAGAGAGAGAGAGAGAGAGAGAGAGAGAGAGGCAGGGAGAGACAGAGAAAGAGAAAACTTAAAATCCAGCTATGTTCCCTGAAATATAGTCCTCTTTCAATTTGTAGAGATCTCTTTAAACTGAGAAACTTGGAACTGACAAGAGGTTGTATTTGGCTTCTTCTAATTCTGCCAATTGACCCAAAACATTTTTCTCTGATGTTTAGTTTGCTGGTTTCTGTAATGTGAAAAGGAAGCAAGAGAAAACCACAAGAGAGGAAATGCCCAGCAACTTGAGGACCACGAGAGTGCTCAGGTAAGAACTAAATCATGACAAGGTTAAGGAGGAATGGGCACAAGTGACAGAATAATAATTGGTGGGGGTGGGTACAATTATACCACCAATATACTATTTTCCAGATGTATGTTCTTCAGATAAGAAGGAAAAAAAACAGCACCATTGAATGAATTACCTGGCCAACTTGGGCATAAGCTTGATAATAATTATGTCATTTGTTAGAAATACCGAAAGTTAAAAAAACAAAACAAAAATCTTTTGATTCTAAGAAGAAAGTCCCTCTATCATATACCTCCTAGAGTGTTTGATTTAATTGGGAAAAATAATTTTTATACTCTTTTCTCCCCACCAGCCCCACATTCTCTACTAGTATTATATCCAAATTAAGTTTTGAAAAAAAAAACTTATGCAAGTGTGACAATGTAGATACCAAGATCTATAATGCTAGTATTCTGGGATGGGGGGAGGGTAATGAGGATAGTTGATGTTCACATCACTTAAGACCTTCTTCATTCAATGGCTAGGTTGACCTTGCAAATTGGATTATGAAACATGAACACGGATCACTCAATTCAATGATCAGTACTTGTTGAATGGAATGGAATGGAATATGTATTAAAAGCTCCCAAAGAGATATAGTTAAACCATAGCAGCAAACCTGCCCCTGGTGAAATCCAGGCAGACTTTTCTATTCTTTTGTTTCCATTTAACTCCCATTTCTTCATATGGAAAGCCATGAGAAGACCTTTTAAATAAGTAAATTCAAATAAGACAAATCAAAAGAAAAAACCCAACACATATCACATGAAGTAAATGGCAGTGGACGAGTGTCAATTTTCACCTTGTAAAGACTCTGGTCAAATAACATGGATATAGCTCTTCTGTATGATCATCCTTCTTTCATCCTTTCTTTCCTGGTTTCCCCTCTCCCCCAACTATGGACATATGCACACAGAAAGACCAATGGGAGCATTTATTCTGTTTTAATCCATGTCAACCTGTCGAGAACTCTCGAACCACGTCTTTCATCAAATCAGAAGGAAAACAGGCAAGAAAAAGAGAGGGTAAGATGAAGGGAGGGAAGGGCCTCCAAAAACAAGGAAACCCTGAAGTTGACAGGAAATCAAATCGTTAGTTTAACCTTCAATTTTGGCATCAAATGCTTTGGTCACCACACAATACTGACTCTGTGATTCTGGGCTCTTAGCACCAAGTGCCCAGTTATAAAAGGTAGGCTTGTTGTAGTTTTTTTTTTTTTTTTTCTTTTTCATTTAAGTTCTGACAAAACAGTTCACCATCTCCCTGCACAAACTTGAGAGAGAGAACAAGAGCGAGAAAAGAGAGAGAGGTGGCTTTCTTGTTTTTCTTTTCTTTTTCTTTTTTTTTTAATAATAATAATATGGATTAATCTAGAAGTCTACAGGAACAGAGGGATTCTGGGTAGTGGCCTGCTCAGCCTTGGTATGTACAAGTTTTACAACAAAGTTGCTGAAGGACCTTCCGCTGACAGAGGTTGTTTTTTTTTACTAGCATACAAAAGCTGCCCTCGGCCCACGATTCTTCCGTTGCTATTCCAGGGTCAGCAAGAAAGGGAGGGGAGTTGGAGACGTAGACAGCATGGTGTGCACCCATGGAAGAAGGTTTGATTGGTCAGAGAGGTAGATTTGGGGAAGGGGAGGTCGGAAGAAACCATTCAGGAGCAGTCAACAAGAAGGAAATTTGGTCCACCCCAAGTGATTTCAATCAACAGCATTGTTTCAAGAAGAGATATTGCAGTCCGACAGGGAGTGTGATTGGTATCCATTTTATGAAAAGAAAAAAACAAAAAACAAAAAAAAACAGATTAGAGAAAGAATAAATCAGAAATCAGTGATAAATACAGCAAAGAAATCTCATATTTTGAATTATCTAGAGTCAAAGAATATACAGTCACATGTACTTGAAAGAAAATTTTAAAAACCCCATGAATTCCAAATAGCAAGTGAATTATTTTGGAAAGTCTAATATGTTTCCAGTGTTGTCAGCTCCGAATGATTCAACAATGCATATGGTATAGCTTCTTCTTTCAGTTTCCTTTACACAGTGTCCTTTTGCCTAAGTAAGTACCTTGCCAGCCTATAGATATTGTTCTAGCCTAGTTCATATGCTTACCAGCAAGGATGCATTCATTAGCAAGGATAACACAAGAGTTATGGCTTGGATTATCAAAATCAACTAACACTTCTG
Organism: Antechinus flavipes; assembly: GCF_016432865.1. Lineage (NCBI taxonomy): Eukaryota > Metazoa > Chordata > Mammalia > Dasyuromorphia > Dasyuridae > Antechinus > Antechinus flavipes. Next base: position 242,493,611 of record NC_067398.1, on the reverse strand, counting down.
CCTACCTGTAGCCCAGAATAACTTGAGTTTAACCCAGACTGGTTTGAGATTTGGGCTTTTGAATCTGCATGACTGTCCTGGCATTAAATTTCTCTAGAGAAGACAATATTTTTCTCCATATTTCATGGATATAGAGACACTTTGCTTACCTTTTTAAAGGACAAAGATGCGTGCTTAAATGCCCTTGATATATAATTATTGGGGATATATTTGTATGGTCTTCAAGGCTTCTTTACCACATATTTCTTACCCCATCATTATGTAGGCAAACATCAGGATCAGCTCTAGAAATGGAAATTTCTACCAAACTGTTCCAAAAAAGAATTTAAGGTGATGGTTTGGGGAGAATTATTCTTTCCAGGCTCTTTTAAATTTTATAACTCTCAGAGGAGAGGGATATACATTTAAAGAGGGAAAATAGTCTTGCATAACCCTTGGGAACAGGATAGACTGATTAGATTATGAGCTCTTTGAGAACAGGTACTGTATTTTGCTCTTCTTTACATTTCCAGACTATCTGGCACATAGAAGGTACTTACTAAATGCGCATTGGATGACATTGCAGTTTCTATTAATTTTTTGCCTTTTCATGAAAATTCTAGGTAGAGGTGAAAAGCAGTCAAAGGAAGAAAAAGGAAAAAAGACACAATGTCTTAACTGTAGTTAAATGGGATTGCTTTTCAAAGTCATAATGTTTCCCCTCATGTCAAAGCTATGTTTAACTGATTTGTTTCTAGGATGAGATAAATATATGATACAGCATTGTAGGTATGAAAATTTAAGGCCATTTATTTTTATACCATTCTTTGAGTAAGCATTATAAAACATTGTCAATATAACTATATAGGGACAAAACTAAGCTCCCAACTTGGACAGAATTTGTCTGTAAAAGAGGTGGGAAATGAATTCTGGAATCATAGAATGTCAGAATTAGAATGAATCTGAAAGTCTAGACACTTTGTACAGATGAGAAAACTAAGGCCAGAGAGGTGATATTATTTGTTAAAGGTCACACAGTCATATCTAATATTTGTATTTAGAGAATATCATGACTAAATGAATTAAATTTCAACCTCTCTTTTATTTCCATTGCATTACCCTTTGTTCTACCAAACTGTTCCAAAAAAGAATTTAAGGTGATGGTTTGGGGAGAATTATTCTTTCCAGGCTCTTTTAAATTTTATAACTCTCAGAGGAGAGGGATATACATTTAAAGAGGGAAAATAGTCTTGCATAACCCTTGGGAACAGTATAGACTGATTAGATTATGAGCTCTTTGAGAACATGTACTGTATTTTGCTCTTCTTTACATTTCCAGACTATCTGGCACATAGAAGGTGCTTACTAAATGCTCATTGGATGACATTGCACTAGTCTGTTTGCTTGGCAATTGGAGAATTTTGCAGTATATTCTATAGGCATAAAATATTGCAAAATATAAGCCATTGAATAGGACAGATAAATGTCCTAAAACTAAACACCAAAATAATACTTATTTTTGATATATTAAAATATGCAAATAATGGAACTCAATAAAACAAATCGAGGAATTCTTGAACTACTGTTTAATAACAAAAAGACCTATTTTCTCCATTTTATTGGTTATTCATGTTTCAATTACCATCAATTTTCATTCTTATGGAAGAATCAAGTTCATCTTCTAATTAGAGGTGAGGTTTTTCATTCATTTTATCATTCTGTAGTTTAAATTGTTACATGTTTATTAATGATAAGTAAAAATAGTAGTAGAAAGCTTTTCAAACTATTGAAAAGTGAAATCCTATCAGCCTGCCTATCATTCCTTTAACAAAATTTAAACTACAAGAGGTTTCCCATTATAACGATCCCAATTGATCACACAGAAGATCAAATTAGAACTCTATTACTCACCATCCTTACAGATTGCTCCAAGGATGCAGGATCCTGTATCTAAGAGATAATTACTGGGACAACTGGTACAGTTTCTGTCTCCAGGACCACTGCAGGCCAAACAGCTGGCAGCACATCTAAGAAGTAATATAACAATACATTATCATTTTATCTCATACAACTTTTAAGACAAGGCTAGCATAATGACATCTCTCCCAAATGCTCAATGATATTACAGGAAACATGGCAAGTAGAAACTTCCTCAAATAATTTAAGGATTTTGCATATTTGAAACAGAGAAGCAGGACTTTTAATTTTTTTTTTTGTTGTTGTTGTTAAGTAATTAGGATTAAGTGCCTTGCCCAGGGTTATATAGCTACTAAGTATTCCAGGCAAGGGGAAAGAGATTGGGCAAATAAACACACACCTTGTTGTGGCCTTTCCTGATTCCCCAGCTCTTAGAGACCTCCCTTCACCAAATACCTGTTTTTATCATATTACCTCTATGTTTTGGATACTTATTTATGTGCCTCTTGCTTTCTTACCTATTAGAATAGAAATTTCCTGAGCACAAGTACTATTTCTCTTTTTTTGAAAAGTATTATTTCATTTTTATCTTATTTTTTTTTTTGCAAGGCAATTGAGATTAAGTGACTTGTCTAGAATCATACAGTTGTTAAGTGTAAAGTGTCTGAGGCTGGATTTGAACTCATATCCTCCTGAGTTCCAACTAGAAAAAAAATCATTGATTATTCTCCACTACTGATTCACCCTCTAGCCCCTCACATCAGCTGCATGATTCCCATAGGATAATGATAACATGTCTGAATTTAATGTTTAGCATTTTCCCACCTAGTCAAAATTTCCCCATTCTAATAATTCTGAAAACTTGGCTAAAATTGTTCAAATGCTAATATCTAGTTCCTATTGCCTACTACATTGTTCCCATTTCTCTTAATCTACCTGCCCTCTACACAATATTAAATCCTGATCACAATGTAAAGATCACGCTTTCCAGAACTAGTTAAACTTCAATTCATAATCCCCCCACTCCTCAATTCATGTAGTCACATAGAGAGAATTAGAATATTCTTTATAACCCATTGTTCCTACCAGGCTCTCTCTCAGTCACAATCAGTTAATGCTTTAAGTTTTAAAAAGTACTTTACTTATATTTTATTTGTTCTTTATAACAACTCTGTGAAGAAGATGGTATTATTAAATAGTAAGAGCTTAATAAATGCTTATTGATTGAGATAAGAAATACAGTATCAACAAATGCATCTATGTCAAATATTTGTGACTAGGATTTCATCATTCAAAAAATCCTAGTTCCCACAGTTTTCCTCAAGAGAAGAATCCTATAAGGAATAAAGTATCTGAATGAATATACTTTGAAGGGAAAATGGACTTACCTTTTGCAGGATTTGTAGCCACTCTCTAAAGAGTGATCAAAATAATAACTATTACTGCAGGTCTGCACACACTTCCCATCCTCCATGAAGTAGCCCTCACTGCAGGTAATGCATGTATCAGCTCCTGCCCCTTAAAATAAAGAGAAATAGAGAAGTTATCATAAGGACAGATTCACAAAGTTTTCAGAACAGAAACCTCCAAATAGTTAGTAAAAATAACCCAAACAATCTAAAATTGGAGAAATATGGGTTTGCTAAATAACCTAGGTAGAGATATTTACAATTCTCAGTGACACTTCGAAAAAGAATATTACCACTGGACTTTTTCTTTTTTTAAACTGAGAACATTTCCTGCTTAAAATAAGAATCATAATCAATACCCATCCCTCCACAAAAGTAAACATCTGTTAGAAAAGTTAAGAAGACCTACATAAAATGGTTACTTCCCTATTCAAATGCAAGGAGGTTGTGGCAATGGAACTCTCTTAAGGAAGTCAGATTTGATCAATCTATAAATTTAAGATATTGTCTTTGAGTGATATTTGTAAGAAAACTGTGTTACTCATAGAGTCATAGAGACTATCCATGAATCGCAGATTTGGACTTTGAAAAAAAACTTTTGATAAGAAAAATAGGTCTTGGGAAGCTAAGGAAGAAATAAGTGACAAATCCAGCATTTGAAATTAGTGACTCTTAAATCCAGTGCTCTTATCATTAGGCACTTCTAGCAGTGACTGTTTAGTTTTTCAAGACAATTTCCTATGTCATACCTGGAAAAGTAGTGCAAAAAGCCAAAGATGTGCCAGAGAAGGAATGAGTAATTCCATTCTTAGGAGGCACCTACCTGAACAAGTGGCACAGAAACGATGACATGGCTCACAGTCCTTTCCACTGTAGTATTTCCCATCTTCACATGTGACAGTACATCTGGATCCATGGAGGCTGGCACAGAAATTAGAGGTGTCATTGCAAATCAGTCAAAAGTAAAGAAAATATGTGGCAAAGGGAAGACTTTGTTTATAAGAAAGTAAGTTTGAATGTATTGTTGGTGGAATTGTAAACTGATCCAACTATTCTGGAGAGCAATTTGAAACTGCCCAAAAGGCTACAAAATTATGCATATTCTTTGATCCAGAAATACCACTGCTAGATCTATATCCCAAAGACTTCCAAAAAAGGGAAAAGGACTATATGTGCAAAAATAATTATAGCATCTCCTTTTGTGGTTGTTAAGAATTGGAAATCAAAGGGATTCCCATCAATTGGGGAATAGCTAAACAAATTGTGATAGATGATTGTGAGGGAATATTACTGTGATATAAGAAATAACAAGCAAGATGATTTCAGAAAAACCTGAAAAAAACATGAATTGATGCTTGAGATTAAAAAAAAAGAATTTGCAGTTTATTTGTAGATTGTGCCTATTTAAGTGCAAGGCTGAGGGAAATAATTGAGAGTACTTGAGATAATTCTAAATAGCAATTCTACTGAAAGAGATCTTACTTTTTCAGTCTTATCTGATTCTTCATGAATCCATTTGGGATTTTCTTAGCAGAGATACTGGAGTAATTTGCTGTTTCCTTCTCTAGCTCATTTTACAGATGAGGAAACTGAGGCAAACAGGGTTGAGTGACTTGCCCAGGGTCATACAGTTAGTATGTATCTGAAGCCAGATTTGAACTTGGGAAGATAAGTCTTTCTGACTCCAGGCCTGGCATTCAATCTACCATATCACCTAGCATTCTACTGGCTCCCACTAGCTATTATTAATTTATTTCAGAGCTGGCAAGAAAACCTTCTTGCCTTAAATCACATAAAGGGTCAGCAGAAGAACTAAACAGATTGTAAAAGGCAGAGTGGTACAGTGAAAAGACTATATGATTTGTAGTCAGATTCAATGATTCAAGTTGTCATAATTATTTACCAAATATTGCTATTGTAGTGCCTCTTTCATCATTTGCAAATGAGAGGGTTGGACAGATAATATCTAAGATCCCTTCCAGCTAAACATCTATTATCCTGCATAAGCTCTTTAAAAATACAAGTTATGTCATCTGTAACATCTTTCCATTCCCATTGCCCAGCAGAGTGCTTTGTATGTACTAGGTGCTTAAGAAATAGAGATTGAATAGAAACTCTTTTTCCTGCAGGGTTGATTTTCAATTATGCAACGGGGTCAAAAGTAAGCACATGCTGTGATCCCAGAGGCTTCAGGAACTACTGCTACTAAATAATACTTTATGTCTAGTATGTTGTGACACAGTTTATTTACAAGGTATTTTTTTTTTTTGTATTACTTATCTTTTTTTTATTTCTCCCTAAACAATTTTGGGAGATAGATAAAATTCAATTTAATTCAACTCATTTCAATAAACATTTGTTAAACCTATGTTTTACTAGATACCATTCTAGACTAGGAATGATTTTTTAAAAGCCCCAATTTCTGTCTTCCAACTTCTACTATAATTGAAAGGAGGTCTTGGGATATAATATTCCAAAAAGCAAAAATCTGAGTATAGTCCTACAAGTAGAAAAAAAATGGAGCTTTAATAGAAAGAGGAAGGGGAAGTGAATAAGCACTGATACAGCACCTACTATGTGCCAGGCATTGTGATAAGCTCTTTACAAATATAACCTGATCTTACTCACTGGAATAGTAGATTTGCAAGAATTTCCAAAGAAAAAACCCGAGATGGGCAGGAACTTTGAAACACAGAACAAAGAGAGTCAAAGGGAAACCTAACAAGGTACATTTATTTGACCAACTAGAATGAGCTGTATGATGTAGTACTGATATTCTAATATCAGAAAAAACATAAATATAGTCTCAGAATCTCAATGTCTTCAAAGGGTATTGTTGAGGGAGTTAAATAAGAAAAACATTGGTCCTGGGGATGGATGATTCTGTTCTGAAGAGTTAAAGGGAAGGGAAGGGGAGTGAAGAAAAAAGGAGGAAGATGGGGGAAAAGCTTGCTATTTCTCATAAAATGTGATATGTGGGAATAGGATACAATCACAGAGGAAAGGGGTGTGGGGAGCAGGTATTCTATGAACATCACTTTTATTTAACATATATAAAGAAGGAACACACACACAAGCTTGGTGTATAAATACATTAAAGTCAACAGGGAAACAAGTGGAGATAAAAATCAGATGATAGCAGGACCAGAAGATAGCACAGAGTAGGAAATCCTAATAAGCAAAACAAGCTTCCATATCAGAAAGAAGGGTAAAAAGGGGAAAGTATGAGGTTAAAAATCAAATATAAAGAGGAGCCTTAGATTGTTTTTAGGCAACTGGGGAATGACTGAAAATTTTATCATATACAAAAGTATCAGAATATTATTATAAGAAATAAAAAGACATAGTAAAAGAGACAATTTTAGAGAATCCTTGGTAGTATGAAGTGACAAATAGTGAAATAATTAAAACCAGAGGAAAATGTATGCAAAGATAGTAATAGTATAAAGAAAAACAACTTTGAAAGATTTAAGGACTTTAATGAATGCAGTGATCAACCATATCTACAGAAAACCTATAATGAAGTATATTACCCACCTCCTAAAAAAGAAGAGAAGGTAAGAAGTGAGGAAAGATACATACATTTGTGAACATGGGGATTTCTTTTACTTGACTATGTTAATTTGTTATATTTTCCCCCTCCTCTTTTTTTGTCCTAGTTTTCAAATGGGGGCTGGAAGGAATGGGTGAATTGGGGGGGAAATAGTAATGATGCCTAAAAAATACCATGGAAATATATTTTAAAAATGTATTGAAAAGAACAGAAAAAAATTCAGCAAGAAATATAGGTAAGCAAGCCAGGTTTGAAAATAATGTGTAACAGTAAGAGCAAGATTATGTGAGGATCAACTATAATGGACTTGGCTCCTCTGAACAATGCACAGATTCAAGACAATTCCAAAAGACTTGGGATGGAAAATGCCATACACATCTAAAGGGAGATCTATGGAGACTGAATATAGATCGAAACATGGTTTTTTTCACTATTTTTTTTTTTTTTTTGCTTTTTCTTTCTTGTGGTTTTTTTCCCTTTTGGTCTTTTTTTTTCTTGTACAACATGACAAATATGGAAATATGTTTAAAAGGATTGTACATATTTAGCCTATATCAGATAGCTTGCTGTCTTGGGGGGGGAAGGTAAGGAAGAGAGGGAGAAAATTTTGGAACACAAGATTTTAAGAGATGAATGTTGAAAATTTTGTATGTATTTGAAAAAATAAAATACTATTGAGAAAAAGAAAATAATGTATAATGAAGATTCACAGCTTCCTATTAAATTCTTTTTGTGGTTGATATTTGTATGGAAATGGTGTGTGTGTACACATGTGATTTAGAATTTAAAACAAGAATCACTTAAAATACATGCAGCAATCCCTGCTTTCAAGGGGATTACATTCAATTGGGAGGAAATCATATGTGAATAAAAAAGACAAAGTAATTTCAAAGGGAGGCACTAATATTTGGGAGAAACTTGCAGAAACTGATATTGATATTTGTTTCCTTTTAAAATTGAAGAAAAATGAGACTCAGATAAGTTAGTTAAGGTCATGCAGTTAATAAATAGCATAGTTGAAGCTTGAAACTTCTTTTGCCATACAGCCTTACCTAGAAGGAGGTGAAATCTTTTCTATTTGGTCTCAGAAAATAGGAAAAAATTTCTCCTCTCCCTTTCAAAATATTTTAAAAACAGAGGCTATATTTTATTTAATACAAATTTCTCAAACTGGTATTTAAAGTCATCTCAAACCTGGCACCAGCCTGCTTAATTTGACTTTATTTTAAGTCTTATTTAACTTTTCTCCTCTTTAAATATCTACATTTACTTCCTTTCTGGCTCACTTTCTTGTCTGACCTACCTCCACACTGGCTGCCTTGCCCTCCTGAGACTGACTCCACCCTAGGGCCAACTAGGTGACTTTTGAGCCCCCTTGCCCAGGGCTGCCATATCATCAGAAGCTCATTGCTCACTTCCCTTCTGGCGCACTCTACAGTCTGCTCTACCTTCACACTAGCTGCCTTGTCCTCTCAAAATAGGTACCTTTACTCCTTCTTTTCCAGCTATACTTAATGTGTTGTCTTCTTCCATTAGAATGAGAGTAGTGACAGTTTTGTTTTTGTACACCAACCACAGTGTCTGGGATATAGTACTTAATAAATGCTTGTTGCCTTTTTTCTCTTCTCTCTCTCCCTCTTCTTCCCTCCCTCCTTCTTTCCTCTTTTTCTCAACTTCCCTTTATGTCTCTCTCCCCCTCATTCATTAATTTAGTTCATAAATTCTTTTGCTTTCTTTTGTATCCTCATTACTTAGCACAGTGTCTGGCACATGCTAGATGCTTAATCAAGGGCCATCTCAGTTGTCCTGATCCATATCTTGCCACTGGACCCAGATAGCTCTGGAGGGGAAAGTGAGGCAGATGACCTTGCACAGCCCTCCCTCATTTAGATTCAGTTTACTTGCATCACCTCTCTGATGTCATGGTGTTATGGTCCTCTTTGAGAATGAAGGACAAACAACCACCTTGCCATTTTATACATATATCTCATATTCCAAACAAGGAATGAGATCTCTCCTCATCTCTATCTTTCAGAAAAACATCTTGGTTTTCTTTCAAGGCTTGGTTCAGATAACATCTCATCTACAAAGCCTTCCCTAAATATTGCAGTTGAGGCTCCCCCTCAAATTAACATATTTTATAATTATTATTGTTTATAAATAAATAATTATTATTATATTGTTAAACATATAGTTATATATGTATATTATATATTATGTATAATTATTGTTATATATAATTTAATTATTGTTATCATATATTTTTATTTTATATGTATAGCTATTTTGTAGATAACATATTTGTTATTTTATGTTATTGTTATTACATATATATTATTGTTATTTTATTGTTAAATTATTGTTATTTTATATATATATAATTATATCCCCACAGAAGAGTGAAAGATCTTAGAGGATAAGAGGTTATCTTATTTTTGTCTTTGTATTCCCTGCGCCTAACATACTTAATGAATATTTGATGAAAACATCATAATCTTGATGGAACCCCAGTAATAAATGGCAAGCATCATTCTGAACTTCCCCCCAGCTTTCTGTAACTAAATCAGAGTGCTGGATCTCTGTATTCAAGCAAATTGGCCCCATTGCTGTTTTCCCTACATAACATTCTATCTCCTGTTTCCTGACTTTCCTACAGGTTGGAATGTGTTCCCCTTTATACCATTATTCTATAGGATGCCTTTTGTGACCCTCCTTAATTGTTAGTGCTTTCTTTTCTCTTTTCAAATAATATATCTATTTATATGTTGTATTCTACCAGTAAAATGCAAGCTTCCTGAAGGCAAGGATTTTTTATTTTTGTTTTTTATCCTCAGCAAGGAAGAAATAGTACATCGACATATGTTAGGTTATGACATAGGTGCTTAATAAAGACTTTTTGATTTAACTGGGCTGTTATTATTTTTAAAAAGCTTTGGATTTTTCTTGAAATATATCAATTATATGCTCTGAAGAGTAAACCTCTTTGTATAGTTCTAAAGAAGAGAGAGGACAATATCTATTGCATCTTATTTTGGGCAATTATAACTCACAAAACATTCATACAAATGAAATTAAGTATGTTTATATTGTGGTAAATTGGAAAAAGGGCTCAAGTTGGAATTATCTGATCTGGGTTCAAATCTTGCTTCTGTCAGTTTCTGCTTATGTGAACTCAACCTCTTTGGCCCTTTTTATCCTTATTTTTAAAATTAAGGATTGGAATAGATTGATACAGCTCTTTTCAGCTTTTATTATATGACCCTATGACCTGAGTTTGAATCTCAACTCTGTAATTTGCCATTTATGGGATCTTGTATAAGTTACTTAACTTCTCCAGACCTCATTGTAAAAATGGGGCTGTACTCCATCTGTAAAAAAGGGGCTGAACTGACTGATCATTAAGGTCCTTTCCAACTCTCAACTTACAAGAATATGTAATGATAACATAAGAAAAAACAGGTTACATGGATTAATTGAAACAAACAAAAAAAATTTAACATTGGTTCATATGGAAAACTTCTTGTTTAGGTGCTGCCATCAGAGAAGTGGGCAGGTGAACATTTTTTGAGCAAAAATCTATATACTGAAAATACCTATCTAAAGGAAATAAGTTACAGACATAGGAGGGTGTTTTGACCTAAGTAAAGCTAAATTAAGTTTGATTTTCTCTGTTTAAATATCATGATTACTTTGTTCATCTGGCGTATCTCTTATGGATTTCACCTATTTGTTTCAGCAATGGCAAAAGTTACTTACTGAAAGAAAAAAAAATCCACTGATAACATACTTATGTGTATATCATTTGAGAATGGTACCAAACATGAAATATATAAGATAAAGAACAACTGATATTTGAAGAGACCATATATATAAAACCTCTGTACATCACAAATTATGTTTGGATTAAACATATCTTATATTTTAAAATAAGAACTCAGTTTCAGGTGAAAATTTCTCCCAAGCATGATTTTCTATTATGACAGATAACCATAGAAGGGATTAACACAATTCCCTGAATTCATTTGCATACCAATTTTTGACTGCTACTGACAGAAAAGTAAAGGGTATCTTTAAAATGTTTGTATGCCTAATTTACTAATATTTTCTTTTATCAGTGCATCTCTTTATAATCCAAATGAAATGATACATGCAAAACACTTTGCACATTTTAAAGCGCTACATATAATGATATTTATTATTAAATTCCAACCTTAAAGAAGATAATATATCCTTAGTTATATAAAACAGCAGAGATAATGTAATGGCTACAAGTTGCTTTATAGTGGGGACATGAGGATATATATATAGAGGGAGATAATGAAGGTGAGAGTAGGCAGTAAAATTATCTTTTTAAGAAGTGTATATCCGTATATGGAGCTGGCTATTTCTTACCTTAAGCCATGTTTGCATTCAGTGCAATTCTGAGAATCAGTACATGTTCTACAGTTTTCACTGCATTTCCGGCAAAGGTTTTTATCTGATCAAAAAATAAAATAAAATTCAGATTAAAAATAACTTCATTGATTTGATTCAACAAGAGTGAGTGTAAAATGTCTTAATACCTGCTATTTTCTCAATATCTTCCACATCAATATGAGTAGGAAAAAGTACCCAAAAGAATCATGAGATTACAAATTTCATTGCTCTTTTCTATCAGAACACATATTTTAAAAAAATTAACAGAATTTTTGCCACCCAAGAATCCTGATTTTGAAAAGTCAACCTTGTTCTGTATATATGTTAAAAGAAGTCCTAGCAGTTGTCCATTAGAGGAAAAATAGGAAATTCATAAATCCGGGTGAATTATGAAATTAGACTTATGATTCTAAGATAAAACTTAAGTTATTGTTATATAACTTAAGTAAGACCTTATATGACTGGTAAAAATTATGGCCTGAAACTAGGTTCTTATTAAAAATTATAAGATGTATTTAATTCAAATATGTTTGTGAAGTTATTATTATTAATTATACATTCAGGCAGATAATGGGAATGCATGCTTAAATTTACATTAATCTGGAAAGTACTTCATGTTTACTAAGTACTCTCTTATACTAAATAAATATGGAAAACACTAAGTAGTTTTCTATAGATTATGGCACTCCATTTTATTGTAAACAAATAGTTGTCCTATTTGAATACAATATAGATTCCAAATTATTGATTGTGCTGATTGTTTTTCCCTAGAATTTGTCTATCTATTTTCCCTCTATTTGTCTATCTGTTTGTTTGTTTATGAGGTATCTACCTAGAAATATTATAGGACAGTGGAAAGAGCTTGGAGCCAATACTAGCCTGGTTTTGAAATTAGTTGCATGATCATGGAAATAATTGAACTTATTTGAGCCTCAGTTTCTTTGTCTTTAAAATGGAGATAATCTTTAGTATTTTCCCTGGAATTATGGTGAAGATGAAAAATTGATGATTCATATTTATGAAACTCTCTAAGTTGACAAAATGCAGTCCTTACATGAGAAAATATTTGTAAAGAATACTGCTAACTTTAAACTAATATAAAAATTCCAACAATTATTAGTAATAATGTTTCTTCCACTATATTACTTTTCTAATTCTTCCTTATGTCATATTGGTTTAAAGGCTAACCCAATGGATCTCAAGCTATGGCCCATTCTTTAAAGCCAAAAAGATTTTCAATAGAGGATAAATTGTGGTTCCATCAGATAATTGCCAGTCTCACTAAGTATGGAAAGTCACATCACCAGAAAGTTAGACATAACAGTCAAAAAAGAGATTTCTACTTTAGCATGAAAGAGCTAAGATTTGCATCAGTGTAATTGTATTTAGGAGACAATTAGGTGGTTCACTGTATAGACTGCTGGGCCTGGAGCCAGGAATATGAAGTTCAATTGTAACCTTCAACATTCAATCAAGCTGTGTGACCCTAAGCAAGTCATTTAACTTCTGTTAGTCTTAATTTACTGGAGAAGGAAATGGCAAACCACTCTACTATTTTTGCCAAGAAAATCCCCTGGAGAGTATGGTCCATATAGTCAATATGGTTATTTCATTCTAAGAAGATTAATAAAAGACAAATATAAATACAAATCTTAAAGTTAGAATATATTGATATTCAAATTGTTTGAATGTGTCTATCTTGTTATTTCTCATACTTTGGAAGAAGATTGGACTCTTTCTACTCTGGAAACTTTCATACAATAATAACCACATTCCCTCTATAAAGCTCTCTTTCCCTCTGAATGAATGATACTTATTTGTATCTTTCTTTTTTCACTCACTTGTGTTTTTTCCTTTCCCTACCAATCATTTGACTTTTATATGTAAGCAGAAATTGATGGGAATTCCATTCTATTTCTCTATTGACTGACTACTGAAGCCACTGTTGAGCTATAAGATGATATAATTGAGCCATAAGATAGATGGAATTAACCAGGAATTTTACTACCCAGGAGACAAGAAATCAATGTGGCTTTTTTGCATGGAAATTTTTAATAGCCTTTTGTTATTCCTTTTTTAAATATTAGGTTTCCACTTGGCCAGGAAAAGCAGAAACATCAAATTTCAGATCAATAAGTATCATGTTTAGATTATCTGCACACTTGGCTTCCACTTCAACATTTTTGTATATAGATTTGTATATAGATTTCTCATATTCCCCCTCTCCCTCCAAATCCACAAAAAATCCAAGTTCCTTAAAATCTCAACAATAACTATATTTTAACATTGACAAGAATGTAGACCTCAGGAAAGAAGAATTCCCCTTACTTAAACCCCTTCTTTAAATAGAAATTCACTGTTTTCTTCCTCAACTCCTAACAATAGAAATGAACTCACTCATGTCCTGGTAAAATCCATCTGGGCAGGTAGTGACACAAGAACTGGTTTCTTCATTCAGGAAGTAGCCATATTTGCAAGACAGGCATTGGTTACTATGGCTCCCAATGCAAGACTCACAATTCGGGGCACATTTTCTACAACGCTTCTTGTCTGCATGATAGTGACCTGGAGGACAGCTTGAGACACAGATTCTGGATTGTTGGGGATAGAAAATAGAAAAATGGAAATAACCATTGATTCTTTCTCATGTACTTTGCTAATATCTGAAAGACAACTAGTCACTCATCTTGGCTTTAAAATCCCGTTTTTACCCATTTTATTGTGTACCCTCTGCTTTCATATCCAGTTGCAGTCTCTGAAGCCTTCTACATCTTAATGTGTTCATGTATTCAGTAGAAAAGAAGAGATCTATCTCTTTGTTTCACCTTGTTTAGTTCTTGCCTTCAATCCATCAATTAATAGACACTTATTAAGTGCCTATTATGAAGTCTACTATGTTTCATATACAAGTTAGCTAGAAGCTAATCAAAGGGAATTTGGGTTAACTGGGAATGGAAAAGTGAATGTTGCAGTTTCAAACCCCAGCTTTGTCAAAGGTTGCAATTCTTGAAGAGGACCATGATATCAGGGAGGTGATGCCATGACATGAAAGTGAATGGGATTTAAGTGAGGAGGGCTGTACAAGGTTACCTGCCTCACTTTCCCCTCCAGAACCAAAATGATTCAGTGGCAAAATATAAATCAGGACAACTGGAGATGGATGCAATGGGAGACCTTAAACTAGGCCTTTAATAGGTCTTGATTTGACTGATGGTGCACACCCATTCAGGGATTAAGCTAGATAACAATTGAGGCAAAGAATCTCCTCTTTCACCAAATACAAGGCAACCTAAATAAATAAATGAATGAATCTGGGAGGGGAAGAGACTCAGAGTTTCTGGCCGAAGCAGAAATTTCTGCTATTTCCATTCAATCTGAATTAATCAGGACTTAAAAAATGTTTGATATTCAACAATTATTTTATCTCTGTAGGTCACATTTTCTTTATCTAGGGATAATAATAATGTCTCTTTTACAAAGTTCTTATAAAGATTAATAAAATAATGCACATAAAATATTTTGTCATAATTATATAATTACTCATTGTTATAACCAATAAAACATTGGGCATTATTGCTTTGGAAAGGAAGAAGGAAGCTGAGAGAAGAAGAGATAATGTGTTTAAACTTAGATATCTTGATAATGCTCAAGAGATAAGAGTGGGAGATGCCATTCTTCCAGTAGGAAGAATGAAGAAGAATTACAATCTTAGCCTTACTTTCCAGATCTGTGAAGGAAGAGCATCTGTCTCACAGTGTTGCTGTGAGGATTAAATATGATATAGATGATGTTGTTGATGATGATGATGATGATGATGATGATGATGATGATGATGACAACCATTTCTCTATCTGCTGCCTCTGGTAGCTAATTGGTTCAATTGATAAAGTGCTAGTCTTGAAGTCAAGAAGACCTGAGTTCAAATCTGGCCTCAGACACTTACTAGTTGTGTGAACCTGGACAAATGACTTAATTTGCCTTAAGCCCATTGGAGTAGAAAATGGCAAACCATTCCACTATCTTTGCCAAGAAAACTCCATGGACATCAGTGGTATGCTATGGTTCACAGGGTTACAAAAAGCTAGCACAACTCAATAGCAACAACATAATCATGCCTTTCTTTTGAAGCTAGTAGAGAAGCATTTTCATAATTTTCCATATGGACAAGGTGAACCATAGTTTATGAATTGAGCAGCATAAAGACAGAAATTTACCGTGTATTGTTTTTCATTTTGTAGTAGTAGTGGAGACAGTCATTGCAGTGGTCTGGTCCTGGCCCATCACATCCTACTTTACTGCATTCAGGGTCACAAGGACCTTTGGGAACCCAAAAAGAAACAAAAATAACAACACATTTAGAGAAATGATTTTTTGAGTGAGTTTGTATTTCTCTTGCCTTATGCAGATCCTTCATAAATCAATGTGATTGTTAAGTCATTAGATGAATCTTTGATTTTCTCAAATTCATTGGATGCCTAAAGACCATCCCCCTCCCTTCCCTACTTCCCCAAGAAATCAAGCCATGCTATTCTTGGAATCAGAAGGACTTGAGTTCAAGTCTTGTCTCTGACACATTTAACCTTTTGGTTCCCCAAGCAACACTCTAAAATTGAAAGTTATAGATGAGTTACCACTATGTATCAATAAAAGGGATTTTCATATTAGTGTCACTGGATCAAAAACAGACATAAAAATATTCAGGATATTAAAAATAGGAAAGAAGCCAATGTTAGAACAGAAATACAGCTATTGCACAATGCTCATCTCTTCTGAGGTTAGCAAAGCAACACAATAAGCTTCAGTGATACTGTGGTGAACATAAAACATTACTATGACATTTGGCACAAATTTATCAGCATCTAGTCTTAGATTACAAAGCAGGAACTTTAGGCACAGATAATATATTAACCATTATATCCCTGCCCACAGGCCAATGGGCAACTCAACAAAGGAAAACTACAAATAAAATTAAAAATAAGTCAGCAAGTCTAAATCACCTCAAGACTTGGGACCTTCTCTCTATGAACCCACTAGTTTCATATTGTCTGGCAGAGAATAAAAGAGAACATATAATGGACATCAGCATTAGGCACAAAGATGAGAAAAGCTTCATGTCTTTTCTATGGAAGTTGAACTATTTCCTGATTGGTGGAACTAGTGATAGAAAAGTCCTTATCCTCTGGCTTCTTTTACTAGCTGTTTATAATTAGGAATCTTTCATCTCTTGGTCTCTAGGGTCTTTTCCAGAGCTAAAATTCTAGAATCCTATAATTCCTGTCAGCAGCATACCATATTTTTTGGAGAAGAAATGGGTATTAACAGTGGCACAACAAAAAAAGCAAAAAAAGGTTACTGAAGGGATTTTTTTTTCTCCTGTCATCCAGATATAATATATAAAATTGCAAAACTTCTGAATTGGAAATAACCTCAGAAGCCTTGTGATCTGAAACATACCCAGATACAAATTCCTTCCCCAGCATACCCACGTAGTCATGCTGCCATGTTTGAAGATAGATGCTCCTCTTACTAACCAGCACAGACAATGACATTTACCATGTATTGTCTTCCAATTTGTAAAAGTAGAGCAGACAGATTATCTGTCTATAATAGACAGACTATCTTTACTTTTGGACAGTTGGCCACTCTGTAACTTTTACTAGGTCCTAGTTTTGCTTTCTGAGACCCAATAGAACTAGTTCAATCTTTCTTCTGAGTGACAGCCCCTCAAATACTTGCAGATGGCTATTTTATTAAGGCTCTTCTTCCTCAATTTCTTTTACTGAGATGACATAATCTTGAGATCCATCTATATGCTAGTTGTACTCCTTTATAAGCATTCCAGGACATAAATTGTCTTTCTGGAAATGAAATGTCCAGGATGCAGTCACTGAGTCCATAGAGAATTTCTAAGAGCACTCTGAAATTTAGCATGCATTATATTATAAATATTTAAAGTCCCTCATTTTCTTTTTTTTTTTTTTGTTTTGAAGGCAAATAGGGTTAAATGACTTGTCCAGGATCACATACCTAGTAAGTGTCTGAGGCCAAATTTGAACTCTGGTCCTCCTGATTCTAGGGCCAGTGCTCTATTCTGTGTACTACCTATGTGCCCCTCAATATTTTTATTATAATATTTTTTTATTATAAAATAATAAGTTCTAGGTCTGAAAGGCAGGTACACTTACCCTTCTACATTGTAGGTATTTGGGGTAAGGTAACCTTGTGATATAGAAAATTTGTGTAAAAAATTTTGGCCCTCTCTTCATACAAGAGAAGAAATGTGAATTTTTCTTTTGCTTTGGGCTATTTACAGTACATTATTGTAACATTTGGGCTGATATTATATGTTTCACATATGTAAGACTATACATCTATTTTATAGTTTCTAATATATTCCAATATTTCTGAGATTCTAAACTTTTCCTGTGTCATCTGGTGGCTTTTGCATGTCATCTGCAGCTTCTGCAAAACTCTCCCCTAAATCCCATTTAAATTCTTATGCTAACCCACAAAATATCAACCTGCAATAGGGAAAGCCCTAATGTGGAAGAGATAACTGTAATCATTCTTATATATTAAAGAGCCTAAATAATGTTATGCTAATTAATGATGGCAACCACCTTCCATGTGGCACAGTGAATACAATTCTGGTCTTGGAGGCAGGAAGATCTAATTTCAAATATGGCCTTAGACAATTACTAGTTCTGTAACTGGCCAAATCATTTAGCACTGTTTGCCTCAGTTCCCTCATCTGTAAATCTGTAAAGAAACTGTAAATCTCTTTAGATTCTTTGCCCAAAAAATCTCAAATGGAGTCATAATGAAAAACAAACTAAACAAAAATTATCTTCCTGCAGCATTGCAATATTCCTAAATATAACATATACTATTACTATTTTTTGAAATAGCTTATGCGGTCTGACAAATAACATCTCTGTTCTGTTGAATTGAATTTCAGGCTAGCTCTGTGTCTCATTGACTTGAAAAGCTTGTGAAGGCAGTGTGATTGAGGCAGAACTTCTGTGATCAGATTAATTGGTAAAGAGATCTACATAAAGTCAGGTTAAATGCCTAAAGCCTAGCTGACTTCTGAAAAAAAAAGTTGAAAAAAATTGAAGTTAGCATTTAAACACTAGGACAATTTCAGAGGAAAATGATTCCCTGGTAGACATAATTTTTCATCAGATCACTGAGGAAATAGGAGAAGAAAAAGCATTTCTTTATCTTTGTTATGAGAACTCTGTACTTGTTATGAAAACTCTGGTGTTTTTCCAGTACTTTCCCTGACTAGTCCATTCTAAAGTCAAAATAACCAGTGCTTAGCTAATCCTAAGGAAGTATTATACTTTTAGGGATTACTATGATTCAGTAACCTCAGTTCAGGCCCTAAGAGGGAAGGACTAGGAGCTTCAAGACAACATTTAAATCTGAAGGAAGAAAAAACTTTCTAATAATTAGAGCTATTCAAAAGTGGAGTAGATGGCCTCAATAGACAGTGTCGTCTTTTTTTAATCAGAGGTCTTCAACCAAAGATTGGGTAACCATATGATGGGGATATTGAAGAGAGACTTTCTTTCAGTGCTCATTAAGGTTCCTTATAACTGAAATTCTGAGACATTCAAAGTCTATGACACTTTGCTCACTTGTAAGAATCAACATGGAAACTGTTCATGAACAGACCATGAAGGAACTTATCTTTACTTGCTTAGGGAAGAAACTTAGTGATCAAAATCATTCTGAAAGAATAGTACCATGGAGCAGAAACACAGTTAACACAAATCTGATATATTTCTTTGCTATTTTTGATAAATATATGGGAGAAATCCTTTCTCTTTGTCTACAACAGAAATAATAAAATGGCCCATGGGATTTCTACTGCATAGGAAAATTATACTGCCGAAAAAGAGAGCTTGGATGATTTAGTCAATTAGATCCTGATTAACTCAGTAAACTTGAGAGCACTATAATCGAAGTTTATAAATTACCTCAAGGCTGTTTTTGTTTAAACTGGACTTGCATGAGTACCTAAGATATTAAGTTATGAGGCATATCAACAATGGGTTTTCTCTTAATTTCTACAAGGAAAGCTCTTGGCGTGAATTATAAAAATATGTGGTCTTCCCAAGGGCAGTATTAAGTGTGTAATTTAAGAACAGCTCTCCAATGTGAAAAGTTTGCTCATTATGCAATAGTTCTTTAATATATACAAGGCATTCAAAGGAATAGGACCCATATAAGTTAACCTGAATTTGGAACATAACTGAGAATTTACAGATCTTAGATTTTATACTAAGGGGTTCAATGACATCAAAGCCTAAAAGAAGCCCATGACAGAAGAAATGTAGTGTAGTCAATGGACTGCTTATTCTACAATCAGAGATCCTGGGTTTATATTCTACCTTCTGAGGTTTACTACATATGTAATCTTGGGGAAGTCATTTAGTCTCACTGGATTTCTTCATTTATAAAATGAGAGGTTTGACTAAGTTCCTTTCAGCCTTTCCATTTCTAAGATCCTAATGCAATCTGCCCTAGATATAGAGGTAGACTGCAGGTAGGTTTGCTCAGTTTTGCTCTAGACATAATTTTCCACTTACCTGCATAATCATCTGTAACATAGTCTTCTGTAGGGTCTTCTACTCGACTAGAACGTACACGTTCTACTCTGGGGAAGTCATTTGTTGGAGAGTAAGGTTGGACAGATGTTCCATAGAGGACCAAAGACCATTCTTTCAATTTGCCTTGGGAAAAATCACAAATCAGAAAATCAACAAAAGCTTACATGTTAGGTCTTTTTTATCTTTCTTTCTGTTCCTTTCAGAAAATAAAAAAGAACAACTTTGAAAAATTATTTGGAAGTTGAGCTTGATATATGTATGAATTACTGAATCAATAGACAATCCTAAAATTCATTTCTGTGAGTGGGTGTGTACACAGAGTAAACTTTCACCATATAATCTACATTAGGTTTTTTTCCCTGACATGGGGCGGGGGGGAGATTTTTTTACTTTCAAACAAAATCACATATATATACACACAAAGTTTGATTCTCCCATATACATAATTCTTCCCCTTCATAAATTTTATTCTATATTCATGTTATTACATACTATTCTACCTCCTAATCATGACACACAAACAGGATATTGTTAAAAGAAGAAGTATCAATGATGTGCACAAATTATAGAAGTAATTTATTTTTAAAAGTTTGCATGTAGTGAATTTAAGTGACATTTCCACGAAGAATGAATATGAAGAATAATCTGCTGGGATAAGGAACGAATATTTGTATTCTCTACTACTGGGAAAATTGAAGTTGAAGGAACTCTTGAATTTAGGAATTATGAGCTGAAGTAAGGATAAAGCTGATCAGGTTTCTGAACTAAATATAGTGTCACCAATATAGTGAGCTCCTGTAAAAGGAAGACCACTAGGCTAGCTATTGAGGGGAACAAACCAGCCTAGGAAAATGGAACAAATTAGACTCCCTGCCAATCAATAATGGGATTGGACCCCTGAATAGCCACTGCATTTCCAGCTTGGATAAGACAAGGAAGACATTTTTTTTAAACAAAGAAAAAGAAGGAAAAGGAGAAGGAAAAAGAGGAGAAAAAGGAGGGGAAGGAGAATCTAAAAGATTTCAAATTTCTGGATACCAGATTATATGCCATCTCAGAGAATCTTTAAATTTTATGGAAGATTTCCTTTTCATAAGCTATAATAGCCCAAAGAGAAAATTTCCAGTATCAAGTGAATTCTTCATAATTTTCTAGGTCACCAACTGAAGTTTTTGCCTTAGCTAGCCCTTAAAGCAGATTTATCCAGTCACCATCACCACACACATACACACACACACACACACACACACACACACACACACACACACACCCTACACACCCCAAATTAATCTGATTCTATCTGGTCTTTTTAGGAGAGTCAGAAAATCAGAGTCAATGCATCATCTCTTTAGTAAGATTTCAAGAAACTTTTCTTCAGGGTAGACTTCTTCCATACTTATTTATTCATTTACATCTTGGCTTCATTAAAGTTATCCTTTGGTTCAAAAACAGGCTTTTGACCTCAAGTATAATAAAAAAAAGAAATTATCACTAATTCAACGATTAATACATATGAGCTAAAAATGATATAAAATAACAGGAAGACAACTAATGCCTTAGATCATGATGCTGTCATGAAATACAAGATCTGTCTAAATACTATTCTGTGAAAATTAAGGGACTGAAGTTGTTCCCAACCACTGTATGCAAGGAACTTCAGGAGAGAGTTTTCCATATGAAAACTTGAGGACCTAAAGAAAGGCAGATCTTAATTTTTAGGAGTATAGAAGACACTCAGTCAATAAGCATTTATTAAATGTTTAATATGTGGTATAATAATATGTGGTTTAATAAGACACTGTGGTAAGTCTTGGGAATACAAAGAAAAGTAAAAGACATTTCCTGCTTTCAAGAGCATTACTCTTTGCTATATTCTTTTTATTTTCCTATAGGGTGGTAAAGTGTAAAGAGAATGAAGTATGGGATCCAGAAATCTGGGTTCAAATCTCTTTTCCAGTATTTATTAACTATGTGACCATGAGACATTTCTTCTCTCTTGATCACAATTTCTTCACTTTATAAAATTAGATAATAATATGGGTACTACCTACATCATTTGATTATTGAAAGTATTTTATAGATATAAGAACTATTATTTTTATTGCTATTCACTACTTGTTTCTCTTTGAAATCACTTGTTATAAGACGTCTTCTTAAAGTTTACAGCATACCCAGGTTCAAACCCCAAGACTCTCCAGGTTTATTACCTGACTATAGTCATGTATGTACATAATTTGTATTTAAGCAATGGAAAGAGTTACTGAGAGACTGCAAAAAGTTGAGGAATAGATTGCTTTTGTTATTGAATGGCTGTATAAATCAGAGCAAGTTTTCTTATTCATTTCACTCAGCTCAGAAAAAGAACAGACAGAAAGATGGGATAATGGGGCTGTTTGTTTTCCTACCTATCAGCCACCCTCAAATCTATTTCTTCTGCTTTAGTTCACAGCTTCTCTGATAACCTCCCTTTAAGTTCTCAGTGAGTGCTGCTGCATGATGCATCTTGTTTCTTTTTCTTGTGCTATTTCTTAAGTGCATAATAGACAAAATAGGCCTTGTCCTGTCATTCAGCTTCATTTTCCCTCTTTTATGTACTTATGGGATATTATTTTGAGATTTATAACCACTGTCACAATTTCCTTAGAACCACTATCATATTAGTGACTTCATTTTTCCTCCACTATGGAAGCAAATAGCCATGGGGGTGGAGAAGAAGGCAGGAGACTGAAGAAGGGACATTCTGTTAGCAATTGCTGTGCAAATAAGGAATGAGAAAATCTATGCAATTTGCCAGCATATAAATGTCACTTGCCCCCAGGGCAGCTTTAATGTGCAAAATGAAAATGCTTCACAAAATATATATTTTAAAAATGAATAAACACAAAATCCAAATGGGAGCCAGCAATGTTTCTATTTTGGACTGATTTCACTATTTAATTTGGCCTGGAAGAACTCTATATCCCCAACTAAGCATCCAATAAAGACTTTCTTTTCCAAAAATTTATCACACTTTGAAGAAATAACTATAGAAATGTAGTAGATGTTTCTTTTTCCTTAAAAAAATCACTCTCTGTTAAGAAGTATGATTTACCCCTAAATATAATAGGATCTAGGGGTTATTATGAAACAGCTATCAGTAATCATGTGTTAATACTTTCCTCGCAAGAAAAAAAAAGCCAAAAAGAAAACAATGTCTGAAATAAGAAATGTTTAGGGTTAACTGGGAGTAGAGTTGATCATGGACCTTTACCTTTGTGTGCTTGCAGTCGAAATAATAACAATTTCATTTATATAGCTCTTTAAAAAACATCCCACAAATAGTCAGCACCTAACACAGAGCCTGTTACATAGTAGGAACTTCATAAAAAAAATCTGTTTATTGAATTAAGATAGATTTTGTCAGTTTGTTAGTTCTGTTTTACAAATAAGGAAATAGGCTCACCATGGTAAAGTGACTTAAGTGATGAGATCATTGTAATAAAATCTTCAGTCCAACAACCACAGAGTACCTATTAAATCTCTATTATGTATAAGATATTGGTGATTCAAAAAACTTATTATCTACTATGGGAGGCATAGTGGTG
This sequence comes from Antechinus flavipes, assembly GCF_016432865.1. NCBI lineage: Eukaryota > Metazoa > Chordata > Mammalia > Dasyuromorphia > Dasyuridae > Antechinus > Antechinus flavipes. Next base: position 242,470,135 of record NC_067398.1, on the reverse strand, counting down.
ACTATGGGGTATGTATCATATAAATATGGAAATTTATGCATGATAATCTGAGGGAGGGGGAAGAGCAGTAAATCAACAAACATTTATTAAACATTTGTCTTGTGCCAGACACCGACTATACAAAGAAAAGCAAATACACATCCTGCCCTCAAGAAGTTTACAATCTAATAGAAGAGACAACATGGAGTAATTGGTTACTAGAGTTTTATCAAGTTCCCATTAAGTGAATAGAGTTCTGTACACTAACAACTCAGAGGAATAGTAAAGACTTGTCATAGGAGGTGCTATAAGTGTCCCAGAATCAGTCCAATAAAGCATATAAAACTATGAATCTAATCATCAAGGATTTCTACATTGCAACTCTTACCTCTTTGTCTAGCCCTATTTCATAATCTTCCCCTTCATATATAGAGAGTTATAAAGCCAGCAGATTTTTATTTCTTGTGATATAAGAAGGGAATATATTGTGATTTATGTGCCAAAAGATTTCTTTGAGGGGAGGGACAAGATTTTGGATATTAAGAAGTAATGTGATAGAGCTGATATAAGCCTAGACTTAGAGGCAGGAAAACTTGCATTCACATCCCACCTCTGTTATCTACTAACTTTGTGGTCATGGGCTCTTGACCTTTTTATCTGAACATTTCAGTTTCCTCATTTATAAAATGGGGCTGATAATATCAATTATAGGGTCTACTTCATAGGATTGTAGAGTAGTTCAAATGAAGTATCCTATAATGTCATGGACTTATAAAACTTCAAGCAACATATAAATATCAATTATTATTATTAACACTGTGTTGAATTCTGCACCATTAACAATATTAGGTCTTCAATACATACTGATTGTTTATTGGACAATTGTCACTTAGCTAGGCATCTTTTTCTTGCTTACCTAAGTATGTCACCACCTAAACATCTGTTAGCTATCTAATGAAGGCATGGTAGTACAATAGGAAGGATGTTTGATTTAGAGTCATAGAAGCTGGGTTCAGTTCAAATGTTTCACCTGTATTACCTGTGAAGTATTAGACAAGTTACCTTAGCCTTATTGAGACTTAATTCTTCATCTATAAGGTGAATTGGAATCGATAACTTCTTAAGTTCTCCTCTCCAAAACAATCAATCTAAAGGTTGCCACTGCATTCTGTGTAGGAATATTTCCCCCCACAAAACTTCATGTATCTGAGTCTATTCACACTTCAAAACATGGGAGATTTGAGATCATTTGTGATGTGTAAATTCCATTGAAGGCTCAGAATTTGATAATGGCAACATGTATCGATTTAGAGTTGGTTCTTTACTGAATAACCAGATGGATCATTGATGAGATAATTGTCAATGTAGGATGATGAGTTGATTATAGAATGGATTTAAAAAAAACATGATGGTGGGTGAATTGAGCACTGGCATGTGTTCTATTCTCTAGAATATGACCAGAGCTGGCTTTAAAAAAAAAAAACTCTGCCAAACCATCTGTCCTATGCTGAAGTTGTGTCAGGACTTATTTTATTCTAAAAATTAAGGTCACATGTTAGTGTGAAGAAGGCAGTTTGCCCAGTATGACTAGTGTGGCTTGAGCCATCCTGAAAAGGTTTCTGTTCACATGGTTTCTATGCTACAAGTATCCAAAAGATTTTCTATTTTCTTGATTTATATCACTCAGAAAGAGTAGAATGTCATCATTCATGCTATCTGCAGTGAACTCATTTAGCTAGTATAGGACAAATCCAATACCTTGCTTAAGTGCACAAATTTCATTTAGAACGAACTCAGGGTGGAGACACTTAAAGAAACTCATTTCCTCCTATCAATCATGTAAAGAAGTGAAGATCAAACATTTTAGATTTTCTGAGTTTTCCCCTTGAAACAAAAGGCAAGATTAGTTAGGGCAAAAGAGGCAGTGGCTCATGCTCTGCTGTTGCTCTGTTTTCATTGCTACTGAATTTCTCAAGCTATGAGTTCCTAGTGGGCATGGACTACATCTGCTTAATTCATCAACTTGATGGTGAATATTTACACCCTACATTATTTTGATGATAGTAAGATAAAAATCATTGTGATAGATAAATAGGTCAAAAAACAATTTCATGTTCTTACAATTTAGAAAACAATTTTAGTAGGAAATTAATGATGTCTAGCTCCTACCTGGAGTCTTGAAGTTCCTCAGCTGAGATGGGGTATCATAAACTTCCAGCAACCAATCACCTGCTGCTTTTTCTCCCCAGCAATGGATAGTCATAAACTCCCAGTTTTTGAATCCTTCCATAGAATGATCAAATAGCCTGGAATAGAATAATTAAATATTGCTTTGTGTGTTAATTTAAAAAAACCTATGAATGATGCCATTAGTAATGTTCCCTCTATCTATGATCACCAGCACTCTTTACATGCAGAGACTTTCTCCACTTAAGAAATGGTACTATCATTGAAGATTGGGGGTTAATCCTCATGACATGGGTAAAGGAGTTCAGCGTTAATGGTTCACAGGAAGCTTGCCAGGTCAACATGAAGGAAAAATCAATGCAGTTAGGATGACAAATGAACACAGATAGCCAGTCCTTGTCAATTATTTACTTCCCAACCTCTTCCCTTCTCAACTTAGCAAAAGATGCTTGTTCACATGGCCAAAAAAGAAAACTCAGAATCATGGATGAAAAAACCCATCATTTTGTTGATGGTGTGCTGAAGACTAATAAGAAATGCACTCATATTTGAGTGGAAAAAGCATTGAATTTAGAGTCAGATGACCTGTGATTAAATTCTGTCTTAGATACTCAATATCTATATGACAATGGGCCTGTCATTTAACCTTTTTATGCCTTAGTTTCCTCAAGAATATAATGAAAGCATTAGATTAACTGGCCATCCAGATCTGAAGTTATGTTTCTATGACTTAAGACCTGTGATCCTATAAAGAGAGAACTATCCAAATTTAGGCTCTCCAGAATATTGAAGGAACAACTGTTGGCAATGTTTCTGTTATTTAAAGTCATAATTTCCAGAGAAGAATAATGAAACAGGAAAATAAGTCTTGGCTATTTGTCCATGTAGCTTTGAAAGAAAGAGAAAAGGATACAATAGGATGAATTCAGTTTCAGTTTAACTAACATTTATTATGCAGTTTATATACACCAGAAATTTAGGATGCAGAAACAAGTATAATACAATTGTGGCTTTAAGAAGTTTTCATTCAGGTAGAAAGATTGGATTCTCCTGGATAAGGACTTCTTAATTGGATAGAATATCCTGTTTTAATAAAGACTATATGCATTAGAACACTCTGTGTTCTGTCATGTGGGCTAAGTCCTGGGGTATACTGGCAAATATTTAACAAGAAGACTATGGTTTAGACCACTTTGTATTCTATCAATGGGGGCTAAATCCTGGGAGTATATTGGTAAATGTTTAACAAGCCTGCCATAAAAAAAAATTACACAAGACATACTTTAAAATTTAATCTGGAGGTGGCTAGGTGGTGCAGTGGATAGAGCACCAGCCTCGAAGTCAGTAGGACCTGAGTTCAAATGTGACCTCAGATACTTAACATTTCTTAGCTGTGTGACCCTGGGCAAGTCACTTAACTTGTCTCATTACTGACTTTGCTGTCTCATTGAAACCAATTGTCTCAGCCAAAAAAAAAAAAAAAAGAAAAGAAAAAATTAATCTGCATCATTAACATTTTTCCCATTATTTTCTTAAATCTAGACAACTTTAAAAAAAGGAATAAATCAAACCCTGATTTGTAGCATTTGCCAGTTTGTATGGTACAAATACTCACTGAAAATTTAACAATTGACTCTCAAAGCTGATTCTAAAACTACTCAAATTATACCTTACTCACATATTCAGGTTTTCTACTTTCTACAAGTTACAACTAAATTAAATAAAATTTTCCCAGGGGAGGAAGAAGTATCTTATCTCTTCCTAAAGCAAATAGAAATAGTTTCATTTTTAAAAAATTAAAAAATTAAGGTTATAACATTAAAAGGGATTTCTCTGATACATGGCATAAAATTACTATGACCTAGAAAGAAAAACTTAGTAAAGCTGATGATAAAGTAGACTGAAGATTTGGAGGATCAGGCCTCAAGGACTAACTTGAAGCAATGTCCAAATTTTGATAGCACAATTTGGAAACTAATTGGCAGATGGAGATTTGATTTTCCTAATAGTATTACAGTTATTGAATTATTGAAGGCTGGAATGAAGAAGCAGAAACTTGGGTCTAAATCAGGATTCTGAATTAGGAGGCTTACTTTATTAAGTTCTTGAAATCCAACACTGACCTGTGGGAATTACTTTGGAGTTTACTACTTTGAAGTGGAATTGACTAACAAGAATTTGATAGGGCGTGAAAGAGTATACACTTTATTCTAGAAGTCACCCCACATTGAGTTAGAATTTCTTCTAGCCTGAACTACTTCTTAGTTGTTACTCAGACACCTTTGTAAACTTTCATCCAACAACTCCTTCAGGTCATGGAGAAGTCACTCAATGCATTGAAGCAATAACTTACTCAGTGCAACCTTTCCAAGTGTCTAATGTACACTCTGGGAGCAGCTGAGGTAATGGGAAAGTCTGGCTTAGTGCCTCATATCTCAAAACTACAAAGGAGACTCCTCAAGGCTGCTATCACACGCTGACCATGCTTCTATTTTTGTAACTAGAGCCAAATCTTGATTATTCAGGGGTCAGTGGTCCAATCTGTAGTTTAACTGATTCCATAGTTCTCCTCTTTCCAATTTTTTCCTTCCCACTTGCCTGCCTTCATCTTTGTCATTTTGCTACTCTCAAGCAACTATGAGAATTTATACTGGAGGCCTGGTACATCTAAATTCAACCTAAACCAGGTGGGAGTGGGATAGGGATAGGAAGAGAGAAAACAAAGACATTTTTAGAATTCTAACAAGCGCCTCAGACTTCCGAATGCAAACAGACTTTGTCTACCAGGTCAGGAAGCAATGAATTATATAACCCACATCATTCTGGCAGCCAGAGTTTGAATGTGGATATAAAGTAGGGGAAGTAAATTTCATAGTGTCAATATTGCTACATATTCAAAGGTTTGATGGTAAAAAAGATTGACATGATTTTCTTTGGTTATCTGAGAATTTAAACCTCTGAAACTCACTCTTGTCTCCCAAATCATAGGCAAGTCAGTCAGATATATATTTAGTAATAATTTGGACTCAGTATTATGATCGATTTTATCCTTTACGAAATAATGCACCATAGACAAAGTAGACAGCTAAATGTAACTAATAAGTAATGGAGACCAGTATTTAAGAATTTGTTTTTTTTTTTTTTTAAATTCAGGAAAAAAAAAAAAAACCCTCAAACATATTAAGAAGCAAATTGATGAAAGGTCCCTTATGTTAACTATTACAGAACCAATACTTTTAAATTCAAACAAACAAAAATAATCTGTGTGATCAAATGTCAAAACTATTCAACATATTCCCAGGTTTTAATTATACATTTATCAACCTTTTGCTAAATTAAAAAAAAAAAAAAAGGAATCTTCAGTTTTGAGTTTCTCTAGTATACCGAGCAAATTATGTATCAGTGTGAGAAGATTGCAAGGATCGGGGCTGGGAGGGTATGATCAACGATAAACATAACCAAGAAAGAAAGTAGATAGAGAAATGGCCTCAAGCCAGAAAGATTTAAGGCCTGAAGAACTGCCTCTAACATTTACTGGTTGTACCGTGCTGGGCAAGTTTCTTGACTTGTCAGTGACAATGGTGACTTTTCAAATGGAAATAGAGGTCACTAATCTGAACATAAGGATCCCTGTAGGTCACATATTAACTTAGTTTGAAAAATATAATGCTATCCATATTTTATTGTATTTTTATTATATTAAATGTTTTCAAATTGCAATTTAGTCTTATTTGAATTGTACTCAGGAGTGTTAGGTATTTGACACTTCTGCTCTAGATAATCTTTAAAACTTCAGAGAAAATGTCAGCTTTCATTGGTAAAAGGTTTCTTCCTCTGGGAGTTCTCTATGCTAATGAAATTACAAGTGTAATCCTGTCCCTTCTCACCTCCCACCCCTTAGCATGTGCTAAAAGGAAATAAAATTATTTCTATTTGCAGATAACATTATCCAAATTACCTTACAGATATGTCAAGCAAATAGGTATTCTACATAATTAGGCAAAATAATAATAAAAAAAAGTCATTTGGAAAAAATAAATGGTCAAATATATCAAGTAATATATTGAAAAAGGAGGAAGACAAATGTAGTAATTGTCAAGACCATCTAGTATTGGATTTAAAAAAAATAGAAAATTAAGTCTATGAAACAGACCACAGACGCAAGCCTTCTAAATATATGCCCATGATATTTTCTTAAACCAAAAAGCACAAACTATTGAGGAATAAATGGACAAAAAATGTTGGGAAAATTGGAGAGCAATATGAGGAAAACTATTTTTAGAAGAGTAGCTCACAGAGTATATGATAATACATTCCAAAATAAACTAATTATTCAAATACAAAATATTGTATCATAAAAATTAGATTAGAATGGAAGGTTGTGATTTTTTTACAATTATTAATGAGGAAAAGTTTGAACTTGGGAATGGGATAAAAGAGATCATAAAATGAACTAGATATCAATTATATAGAATATAAAAACTTGTGCAGAAATAAAATTAATCCAGCCAGGATCAGAAGAAAAGATACATATTAGGGGAAAATAATATTTTCATTAATATCTGGTAAAAGTCTGAAAGACAGAATCTATAGAAAATAGATATAAATATACAAAATCAAGAGCCATTCCCCAATAGGCTGGAGGTCAAAAGGAATGAATAAATAGTTTTGAAAAGAAATAAAAGTCATAAATATCTACATGAAAAATTCAAAATCACTAATAAATCAGATAAATGGAAATTAAAAGAACACCATGGCAATAATCTAGCAAAAGTTCATAAAAAAAGAAAATACTCCTACCTCCAAAATTATCCAATATCAGATATTTGCCCCCTACCTATATGAAACTTCTTTTTCAATCTCCTTTGCTACATTTTTGATTTGCTGCATTCCCTGCCCTCTTTGCTTATTTTGAAACCTTGGTATATTTATCATCCACCATCTATCTATCTATCTATCTATCCATCCATCCATCTAACTACTTATCCATTTTTTTTTTCTTGATGATCTCCATTTCCAGGGCTTCAATTAACAACTATAAGGATGACTACTAGATTTACATATTTAACTCGCATCTATCTTATGAGCTATAATTGTGTATCATCAGCTTCCTCCACTCAAATGTCCCACAGATATCACATACTCAATATGTTTGAAACAGTACTCTTTCTACCTTAACCCATTTCTTTCCCTAAGGCCCTATTTCTACCAAGGATACCACCCTTGGAACTCAGTTTTGGAGTCACATTCATATCTTCATTTTCCTTCATCCCTCATATACAATCAGCTGTTAAATCCTATTGATTCTTTATAATAATTCCCATATGCAGTCCCTTTTGTCTATTCATGCAGGTACTATTCTTATTTAAGTTCTTATCTCTTCTTCCAGGAGATTTCTGCTCTTTAATCCTTCCTCTGTACAGCTACAAAATTGATTCCTAAAATATGTCTGATCAAGTCCTTTCCCTAATCAGCAAAGATCAAGGAGTACCTTATGCCTATCAGATTAAGTATAAAAGCTTCCATTTGCAATTAAAGCCCTCTAAACACTGTTTCCACAATGCTATTCTAATTTGAGAGTCCTGACACAACAGTTAGTCTAGAAGGACAAGAATCTGACCATACAAAGAGATCTCTCTTAGGCTGTTTGGGGACTAGAGTATTGTATACAGTAGATCCCTCCCTATATCTGGTAGAAATCTTCTCCCTTGATCCCAAATCCATTGGAGATTATTTGTATACTAGCTGGTACTCAGAAAGGAAATCCCTATTTCCTCCAAACAGCCAAAAGGTTCTTAACAAGGATGCAAAAAGTTGAGGACACAGCTATAACATCTAGTCCTCTCAGCTACCATCCAGGGAAACAACTTTTTTTTAGAGAAGGGGTTAATCATTCCTACTAAATGTCAACCAGTTGCCACATTCAGTGAGGCAAGCCAACTTAAATGAAGCAGTAGGGCACACCTGAGGAGGCTGTATGAACAGAGCAAGTTCACCACTATCTCCCTTCATATTCTGATGGAGATAGCCTAGCAGTCTGAACCCAAGAGCACTGTCAAATTATTTATCATCGGACTCTGAAGTCATTTATGACATTAAAGAAGAGCCATTAATATCTGCTTTGCCACTGCATCCTGAGCTCTAACTGATTTTCCATCTGACTTCCATCTGAGATCTTCTACATGTGCTCTCTCTTCACTGGAATGTGGACTCCTTGAATAAAGGGATTATCTTTTCTGTTTGTGTCTCTAGTGCTTGGCAGAGTGATTTGCACATAGTAAACATTTAGAAGATGCTTTATTCATTAAAAAAAAAGCCTCTTATAATATGGTTTCAATCTATCTTTCCAGATGTATCTCACATTACTGCAATATACACAGTGATGGTCCAGATAATTATCTTGGACTGGCTTTTCCCCATATATAACATTTCATCTTTAATCGCTGGGTCTTTGCACAGATTCAATCATTCCCCATGCTTGGAATGTTCTTCCATTTCACCTCTGCATTGTAAAATTCCTAGCTTCCTCCAAAACATAACTTAGGGGGCAGCTAGGTAGCTTAGTGGATAGAGCACCACTTCTAAAGTCAGGAGGACCTGAGTTCAAATCTGGTCTCAGACACTTAACACTTCCTAGCTGGGTGACCCTGGGCAAGGCGCTTAACCCTAATTGCCTAAGGGGGGAAAAAAGTAAAACAGAACTCTGGTGTCACTTCCTAAAGAAGACTTTTTATGATCTCTCAGTTGTCAATGTTTTTCCTCCATTGCTGAAATTATTTGATTTTACTTTGTACATATTTGCCTTTTTTTTTAAATTTTTGTCTTTATACATGATGATTTTTCTTAATTAGAATGTAAACTCCTAGAGGATTGAAGGTTGGAAAGCTTTATTTTTCCCTTTTTATTGATGGTACTTAGCATAAAATCTAGCATATGATTTTTCTGAATTAGATTTAAACTGCTAAAGCTGTGTCAAAAAAAGTTATGTTGGTGGAAACATCAATTGAGCCAATTACTCTGGAAAACTCTTGTCAAACACAATGGTTAATGTTAAGACTACCTTTTGTCTAACAGTTTTTTGGGAAATTGATTTTATAGAGGGTTTATTTCAGTATTTATTAAGAAATCTCTATAATGCCAAAATAAAACATACATTTTGGAAGAGAAATGGTTACCATTATGAGCTAGCATGGCTTTAGAATTCATGCTGCATTAACTTTATTTCTTTTGTTGTAAAAGTCTTTGGACTTCCAGGGAAATACTGAACACAGTACTGTTGAATTTTATCAAGGCATTTGACAAAGTCTCCTAAAAATTGTGGGCAAAGAGAGATATAAGGTGAATTTGAAAGAAAAAAATTAATAAATATTGAAAATGAAAGGAAATTGAAATTCCTTTGCACTCTTAGATTCTGGATTCACAGAGTGGCTTTTAATGGCTCAATGTTAACAGAGAGGGGAATCTGTAATAATAGGGCACAAGAGTCTGTTCTTCTGCATGTTTGTCTTAGTGATGCAGATAAATGCATAGAAGACATGCTTGTTATATTTTATCAAGATTATGCATTAAATTTTGAAAATAAGGCCCCAAATAATCTCAATAAGCTAGAATGATGGGAAGATTTATTAAGATGACACCTAAATCAATGCATATGAAATTATTCACTTCAGTTCAAAATTAAATTCATAAGTTCACAATAAAGAAGAAACTGACCAGATAATTATTTAGGTTAAAATTGGGGATGGGATGGGGATTATAAGCTCAATGTAAGTCAACAATAGTAAAATAATATACTCTTGAGAGCATTTAAAGAAAACAGTGTCCTGAACTGGGGAGGCTAATGTTCCCTTGCCAGTTGTAGTGAATTCCCTATGAATGAGACTTCAAGGAGAGGATAAATAAACAGTGACCTAGTCAGGTCACATCTAGAGTATAGAATTCATTTTTGGATACCACATAAGAGGAAAGACAATGATAAACTGGTGTATTTCCAGAGCAAGGACCTTGGCTGGTGAGATAAGGGATAAGTAAGTAGAAGATCCTGTGAAGAAATCAATGATGGAATAAAGAAGACAGAATAATTGTCCTCAAGTATATGATGGTTAGCAGAGAGCAGAATTTAGAGCAACACATAGAGGCTAAAGAGAGATTTGCCTCATTATAAGGAAAAAACTTCATAATAATAAGATATATGATAAGAATAACATAATGAATAATATCCAAAAATGAAATCTTCCAGTATAAGCTAAATAAGTGCTTGTAGAGAACTAGTAGATCTTCCTTCTCATGTATGGAATCAGACTATATTTCAGTGTTTTCTCCCAACTCTGAAAATCCATGGATTGTCAATGCCATTAGTGTGAGTACACTAAAACCAATGCTAGATTAACTTTATGCCATTGTAATCATCTCCTGTTAAATAAAACAATTACTCTAACTCAACTTCATAATTATATACTCAATAGAATGATCTATGCATGAGTGATAAAAATGAAACAACTGGTTATCACAGTCTCATCCCTTCTAATAGCTTTCATATGAGCTACTTTGGAGGAAGATTGCAATAAAAGACTGTTATGAAAGATAGTACAGCTTTCTGAGGAATGATTTCAGCAAATAATTCATACTCTTACTGTAAGAAATGTTGGGTTTTTTTAAAGGATCCTGTCAGCTCATTAAGACAGCATCATTCTTCTGTACTGTTATTATGGTAACTAAAAAACTACAGCATTAAGAAAATAAATACCAATATATACTTTAACACAATTATTTCTAAATTTGTAAATAGCAATTTCAGTCTCATCAGTAATTTCTCAAGTGATATTTATCAGTTATGCTCACCATGATATTTGACTGAGCTGTTTGGAAGTTTCCTTTCCCCATCTCTACTTAAAGAAAATGTTATATAGTTCATGCTTCAACCTTTGCTTCAGGTCAATAACTCAAGTTTTGCTCCTTTAAGTAGTTCAGTCTTTGGTACTATTTGCTTAAATTCCTTCTTAAAAATGGTATTTTAAATATGCTATTAAGTTTTTATTCTTATCTAAATCCACTTTTTTTTGTCATGTTGTAAGCAATAGAAATAAGTTTAAACACAATGATTTGTGAACTTAAAAAAATATTCAAATACAGTAATTTTTAGACTTTGTAGGTATCTACATTTCTGTCTATTAAGATGAGCTCATTTATTTCAGTCCAGTGTCTCTGAGACTCCTTTGGGTCCTACTTCCCTCAGAATTTCCAAATGATCTCATCCTTGCTGTGTGTATAGGGTGAATACTTAATATTGGCTCTTTGAACATTTATCTACTGCTGTCTGATTTTTGGCCCATTTGTCCGAGTTAGATCAAGCTCAGATTGCAAACTCTTTTTGTAAATCAGCATGTAATAGCATTGAACTCTGTATTGTTAATAAGCATATAAATATAAATGTCTTTGATCATAAAGACATTAAAATAGGAACTAAACCTAGACTTCCAAGCAAGGAATCTCCCTCTAATAATGTACATTGGCAATAAAATATCCTAGAAGTTGAGAGATTGATTTGTCCTGTCACTATATCAGAAGATTTGAACTCAGGTCTTCCTAGTTCTGAAGACAGTTGTCTATTCATTACTTCACAGTACTTTTTTTCATGATTATGAATAGAGAGGAAAGAAAACTTGCTAAGTTTGCACAAATCTGCATAGTGCTTTGAATATTGTCATTCAATTGTTTCAATCATGCAAAACTTTTTGTGATCCTATTTGGGATTTTCTTGGCAACAATACTATAGTGACTTGCAATTTCCTTTTTCCAATTCATTTTACAAATGAGCAAATTGAGGCAAATGGGGCTAAAGTGATTTACCGAGGGATCACTCAGCTAGTAAGTGTCTAAGGTCAGATTTGAACTCAGGAAGATGAGTCTTCTTGAATCCAGGGGCAACTCTATGTACACTATGGCACCACTTTGCTGCCCAGGCTTTGAACGTTAAGATATGAAAATTTGGGAACTTTCTCCCTCTGCCCCTTAGAATTTATATTTTCTTCCTTCAAAACTCAGCTCTAATGTCACCTTCCACAAGAAGATTTTCCCAAACTTTCTTTCCTCTTAATTATCTTTTATATATTTTATATCTATTGAGTGTACATGCAAATCCACTTATGATTATACATAAGATTTATATAATATATAGGATGTGTTACATATTATGTTGTATATAACATATTTTCAATTAATAAATATTTATTAAGGGCCTACTATATGCCAGGTACTGTGCTAAGCACTAAAGATTCAGAAAGATGCAAAGAAGCCCCTGCCCTCAAGGAACTTATAATGCAATAGGGGAAACAACATCCAAACAATTATCTACAAAATAACTTTAATAACAACTAAATAAATGTTATTTATAGGATAAACAGGAAATAATTAACAGAGGGAAGACACTAGAATTTAAGAAATGTTGGGGGAAGACTGTCCAATAAAAGATAGGATTTTGGTTAGGATTTAAAAGAAATTCAAAGAAGTTAGTAAGTGGAATGGAAGAGGGAGATATTCCAGGTATAGAAAATAGCTAGGGAAATGTTTGGAGTGTCCTTTTTGTGGAATATCCAGAATGCCATTATCATCAAATTAAAGAGAATGTGGTGGGGAGTAAGTGTAAAAAGACTGGAAAGAGAAGAAGCTAGACTATGAAGAGTCTAGAGGCAAAGCCTATGAAGGGCTTTGAATATCAAAATGAGCATTTTGTATTTCATCCTGGAGATATCAGAGTAGGTGTGATAAGTTCAGACCCAGATTTAGGAAAATCATGTTAGTAAACTAAATGAAGGCTAGACTGGAGTGGGGAGAATCTTGAAGTAAGCAACCCACCAGTAGGCTACAGCAGAATGAAGATGCAAGGTGATAAAAGCCTGCACTAGATTGGTGGCAGTGTTAGGAGTGAAGAAGAACTATTTGAGTGATGTGCAAGGTGAAATCAATGGGCCTTGACAACAGCTTGGCCATGATGGGTAGTGAGGAGTTGAATATGATACCCAGGTTTCCAGCTTGAGAAACTGGGAGCATGGTGATGCCTTCTACAGGGAATATAGACATGGGGAGGGTTTACAAGGAAATATAATGAGTTCCATTTTGGATATTTTAAGTATAAGATATCTACTGGACATCCATTCTGAAATATCTAAAAGGCAGTTGGAGAGACAAGAGAGCATAGGCAAGCAAAGAGCTTGAGGCAAGATAGGTAGATTTAATATGTAATGTATAATCATATGTAATGTATATCATATTCATAACAAATGATATACAATTATGTAATTGTGTCGTAAATATATATCACAGATCATTTATATTTATGTGATATCTATAGCTATATATAATTATACATATTTGTGTATAATTAACTTAGATTAGTTAATAGAATACTAGGCTTGAAGTTGAGAAAACCTAAGTACAAATCTGGGCAGATAGATGGCACAGTGGATACTGCATAGGACCTAGAGTTGGGAAGAACTGAATTCTAATTCGACCTCAGATACTTACTAACTGTACGGCCCAGACAAGCCACTTAATTTTATTTGTCTTAATTACTCATATGTAAAATTATCTGGAGAAGCAAATTGCAAACTACCCCAATATCTTTGCCAAGAAAACCCCAAATGGGATCATGAAGAGTCAGACATGACTGAAAAACAACTGAACAACAATAGAAAGTACAAATCTGGCCTCAGACATTTGCTAACTTATCTGTCTAACTCTGCGCAAGAAACTTAACTTGTCTCAACTTCTACAAGGAGATAATATATATAAAGCACTTTGCAAATTTTAAATCACTAAATAAACTTTAGTTGTTTTTTAACATTACATAGAATTGCAAATGTTCTCCTTAAAGATAGTTTCCCAAGGGAGTTTCCCTTTTGACTTTGTGTCTCCCATGAGATCTTAGCACATAGTAGGCACTTAATCAATACTTGTTGATTAATTGCCTTACAATGAACATAAAGAGTTTATAACATATTAGACTGTCTCATGTACTTTCACTGAAATAGTATAACTGTATGATATCCATCCATTAAAACATATTTCAGATTCTACCAGTATCAAGAGCCCATCATTGAACTGGAAAAGGAAATAATTAAGAAAGAAAGAAAATTTTCATTAAAGCATGAAAAATACATTTGGGAATGGATAATTTCCAGAATGGCATAGGTCTCTTTGATCTCTACCATTCCAAAAAGAAACAGTATCTTTTCTGTCCTGCAGGCCATAATTAGAAACAGAAATATATGTTTACATGTAATCAAATTTAGAAGTAGAGGCAAAGTATCAGCTTTCACTCAAGGGCCAGGATTTGAAGCAGAGGGTTAATATGTCTAAATCCAGTTCAAAATACAGGATGGGATAGATTTATGAGAGGTGTTACAATTGAGGTAGAAAATGGAGTAAAAATAACTTCTCATTATTCTAGGGAGTATCTCATAGTTGCAGAATAGAAAACTTGATTCTTAATAACTCCAGACACCCAGGGAACAACTTTTGCTGCAGAACCCAGCAATTACACCGGCAGAATTTGAATATGGAGGAGTCAGTATAGAAAACATAGCTTTTCTGTGTCATTGTCCTTACCCCCAAATTTTGAAAATGGCTTAACACCCATTCAGCTTTCTGCTCTGCCCACTCACACCTCTTCCCAATAAGCATACTATTTGTGCTGAATATATTGTTTTTTCCATTAGGGAAGGAAGGTAGACAGGCCAAGGACAGAACTGAAAGGGTGGGTGGGAGAAGAACAAAGGGAGGGAGGGGAAGGAAATAACTATTTGTTCAGTCTAACACGGCTCTTTGTTTATCTTGTGATCCAGCCCACTAAATTAGCAACCTGGCATGCCAGTGGTGCTTGCCTGCTGGGCTAATGGGGCACAAAAGCTTAAGCTGAACCAGTATTTTGAACACTGTAGATTTGCCTTCCAGGGCTCTGCACCTGCAAATGCTTGGATAAAGTACTCTCTTTTGAACAGCTGTTCTCCACAGGGGTTCAAGCAACTGCCTGTCAGCTGGGAGAAGAAACTGCTGAGAGACTCCAGATTGCCTCGACTTGACTTATCAAAGACTTCAGTCTGTTCCTATTGCCCATGAATTTTGGAGAAATATAATTATCTTGTATGGTAGAGGGAGATACAGAAGCAACCCTAAAGCAAGTCTCACCCAAATTTGTTACAGGAGAAAGAAATACTTTCAAAGGTAGACATTCCTTCCTGAATGGGAAAAGGCTAAGCAAATCATAGTATAAATGCAACATAATATTACTTTGCTTTAAGAAACAATGACTATAATAAACATAGGGAAGTATGGGAAGACTTTTGTGAATTGATACAAAGTAACATAGAAAGAACTAGGATTCTAGTTCTTTCTAGGATAACAACATTCACAAACTTCATGACAATATAAATAGAAAAGATGAGACAATTATAATTGAATGCTATGAAATTATAATGATCAGTATATAGGACTGCTTGCCATCTTGGCGGGGGTGGAGGGAGGGAGGGGAAAAAACGAAACATAAGCGAGTGCAAGGGATAATGTTGTAAAAAATTACCTTGGCATGGATTCTGTCAATACAAAGTTATTATTAAATAAAATAAAATTAAAAAAAAAAGAAATTATAATGATCAGGATGGGCCTTCTAGAAAAGATATGAAAACACATCATCTTAAATCCTGATTCTTTGTAGAGATGGAACTATAGGTGTGGAAGACTTCATATTACATTTCTATTATGTTAGTTTTGTTTTCCTTTTTTCTCTTTATTGTAAAGAATGGCTCTCTGGGAAGGAATGGGAGGGGTTACAGTGAAAAATATACGTGACATGAAATATCAACCCCCCCCAAAATTTAATATTTATAAACATGTTATAGTTGCTATTTTTTCCTATATTCTCCCCTAGCATTAACTTGTTCCACATTAACAGAGGAATTAACAGGGGAACTCAAATTCAATCATCATCCAAACATTTGTGTCTCCATTAGCCTCCTTCATACCATGGTTTTTCTTTGTACCTAATGTGTAGGTTACTGACTGCTTGGGATACCATGGGAGAGAAGGCATTGAACAGGAGATCCCTAATATCACAACACAAAACTTTCATACTAGCTTATTACCATGTTGGTAAAAACAAAAGAAATTTCCAGTTTGGTTTGGAAAGAATCAGTCACTAGTAAAATTTGGGGCAGAACAAAAGGGAAGCAATATGATCATGAAAGCTACTATGGTGATATAATGTACCTGAAGAATTAGTCTGCCTGGAAAGAGTCAGAATTCAGAATTCTTCAGGACTCTAATATGAAGAAGTGATGGTTGTCATCCTAGGATTCACTTTCCCTAGCTTTTAAAGTGGATTGGGAGGGGGAGGAAGGGGCAGAGGAGAAGGCTTTTTTTGTTTGTTTGTTTTGTTTTGTTTTGCTTTGTTTTTGTTTTTGTTTTCGTTTTTAGTTGTATTCTTCCTTCTCCCCTTCTGGGGAGTTTTTGCTTGTTTGGTTGGTTTTTGAAAGTTTTCATTTCTAACGGCATTGTCACTAATACAACTTGTTTGCAGCACTATTGTTCACCAGATCCTAAAGATTATACTGGAATAAAACCTGGAGGCCAACTAGACCAGTACCTTCCATTTATAAGCAAGAAAATAGACATCCAGGGAGGACAAGTGGGCTGCCCAAGATCATGTAAGTAGAAGTTGTCAGAGGAAAGATTGGACTCTTATCCTATAACTTCAAAGTTAGTAAGCCTTTCTCTATTTCTTAAAGTGTAGCATTTTAAAGATATTCTTTCTCTCTAAGTCTCAGTTTCCTTATATGTAAAATGAGGAGAGTTACACAAGATAACTTTTATAATTCTGAGAACCATGATCCTATGTTGTTTTTAAAATGACACCTAATCTACCTAATTCAGTACATTAAAAAAATATTCTTTGTTCTGAATGCAAATCTCACTACAGGGGTAAACTAGTTTCCTTTCTATACTTTCTTTCCTTCCCTTCTATCATGGAGAACACATTTTAAAACAGTACCAAATGAAAGCAAATGGATCAGCATTAGATAGATATGGCAAAGGTTGATGTTGGGACATTCTCTTATAAATGAATACTTTGGAATTTCATGGTGAGAAAAGATGCCAAAAGAAGCTCAACCCTTCTTCTGTCACATCAGTAGGAGGGATCCTACTGATTGGGGACATACAGCCATAAGGAGGCCTGGAATGTTGTGGCCATGTGGTTAAAAGCTCAGCCACTTAGAGCCAGCAGCTGTTTTATATTAAAAGGGTCATGAGCAAGCACTGATTTTTCTTTCTCCCTCCCTCCCTCCCTTCCTTCCTCCCTCCCTTCCTCCCTTCCTTCTTTCCTTCCTTCCTTCCTCCCTCCCTCTTTCCTTCCCTTCTTCCCTCCCTCCTTCCCTCCCTTCCTCCCTCCCTCTTTCCCTCCCTCCCTCTCTCCTTCCTTCTCTCCCTCCTCCTTTCCTTCCTTCCTTCCTTCCTTCCTTCTTTCCTTCCTTCCTTCCTTCCTTCCTTCCTTCCTTCCTTCCTTCCTTCCTTCCTTCCTTCCTTCCTTCCTTCTTTCCTTCCTTCCTCCCTCCCTCCTTCCCTCCCTCCCTCCCTCCCTCCCTTCCTTCCTTCCTCTCTCTCTCTCTCTCTTTCTTTTTTTTTTTTTTGGGGGGGGTGATAGATAAATAAGTTGAGGGCTTATCCCACATCATTGAATGGCCAGCCTTGCCCCCTTTCCCCCTTAAACAATCCAAACTACTCTCTTTGGGGATGGTTGATCCATGGGCTCATAGATCTCAAAAGAGCTTCGGACATCAACTATTCTAACCTCACCTTTTTGACTTATAAGAAAACTGAGACATTAAGTAAAGTGATTTTTCCAAGATCACACCAGTAGTAAAGATCACAGGAGGGATATGAACCCACACCTTTAACCAAAGAGTTAATGTTCTTTCCTCCTTCTGCTCTATTTGAACTCAATTTTTCCTTTGGAGCATCTAAAGGGGATACTATTCATTCTAGCCCAAGGAGGTCGTCTCAGGATGCCACAGGCTGGCTGATGCTCAGATGGATCTTGATTCTTGAGACTAGGGTAGGCAGGGAGGGGGAAGGAGGGAGGGGAAGAGGAAAATCTTTGGAGATGTATCCTCTGACTTTCTGGAATCTCTGTTGCTCTTCTCTTGAAGTCTATCACCCCACACATTCATATTCAGCACTTTGGAAACAACAAAGCAGATGTTCCCTGTAAGATTGGTTTCTGAAGAATGCTCAAACAGATTGAAGCCAGTGAAGATGTCATCTGCCAAATGCCTGTGATAGAATCCATAGAGCCTCTGACTCACAAGTTTCCTCACTGAAGTCATTTCAGGAGAAGCCAGCATTGAAAAGCAAAATATGCAGAGGGGGACTAAAGAGTGCCAAGGGGGCTCACTGTCCTAAGCAAACAGCAACTGTGTGAGGAGAGATTATTTTTTCTAGAAGCAGGGGATAAGATCTCCATATGTGTAAAACATACCTTTGCACTTTAGCATTTCACCAAGCATACTCTTTCAAATGAAACCCAGATGAATAATGGATAAAGAAGGAAAAAAAAGAAAGAAAGAGCCTTTACTGTTGGGTTCAGTAACAACAGCTGGTACAGTCTCCATTAATCATATAATCCTGCATCAGAAAGTCTTGCTTGACTTGGAAAGAAGGTTTTGGTCAGGTAGCCATAGTCACACAGGGGCAGCTGAGAAAGCTTTGTCTTTGAGAAAGGGGAGTAGGGGGGAAGCCCCCAATTGATCTGATGCCAGAGTATTGCTGCTTTGCACCTGCATGCATTTATTTTGGCATGGCTGCAGTTCCTGTTTAAAAAATTAGGAATTGGCTTCTCACTCCTTGCTCTGACAGCAGAA
Source organism: Antechinus flavipes (assembly GCF_016432865.1). Classification (NCBI taxonomy): domain Eukaryota; kingdom Metazoa; phylum Chordata; class Mammalia; order Dasyuromorphia; family Dasyuridae; genus Antechinus; species Antechinus flavipes. The sequence goes on along the minus strand of NC_067398.1, from coordinate 242,451,059 downwards.
GAATTTAGTTTTGAGAGAAGAATGAGAGCAAGTCTTCCAATCACAATAAAATGCCACTTGAAAAGTCGAACTTCGCATTTCTAGTCACTGTTACCCAGAAAGACTTACCTTTGCTCCCCTGGTCTCCATTTCTCTCCCTTTCCCTTCTCTGTCTCTCTCTCTGTCTCTCTCTCTCTCTCTCTCTCTCTCTCTCTCTCTCTCTCTCTCTCTCTCTCTCTCTCTCTCTCTCTCTCTCTCTCTCTCTCTCTCTCCTTATCCTTCTCTATTTCTAAATTTATCCCTATCTGTACCCCATCCCTATTCTTACCTCATGGTAGGAATTTAGGATTCATACATATACACACCCAAATACAAACACAGTACATTCAGGATGGGGATCAGGAAAACTCATGTAAACAATATCACTGAACTAAGTTCATATATATAAATATAAATATAAATACTTATATATAAATATATACATGCACAAAACATACACACATACATACAATAAGTCTCAATCTTAGTTACACACATGGTATGTGTATTTTATACATGTATAAACACATATACATACATATCAGCTACAACATATTATGTTTCATATACTCTTCAGTTACATATATACATATATGTACTGCATATATATATACAAACACATGTGTATATGTAAATACAAGTTATTTAAGGTCGTCTGAGGATAAGCTTAGTTATATTTGGAGCTCACCTGGAAGTTGAATACCTACTGATGAATTCTTTGGTCAAAGTAACTCTCAAAGACCATTTCTTTACTAAAATCTGTGCTCTGAGGAAGACTTAACCATTCTTTTAGTCATTAAGGTTAGTAACCTTAGGACCATGCTTAATTCTTCACTCTCCCTTTCCCCTCCTGCCCTATCCAATTGGCTGCCAAGTCTTATCAGTCAAAGTCTTGCTTCTATTTATGTTTCCTATTTACATGGCCACCTACCTAGGTCAGAATAAAAATAAAGTCTTTGAAGTACTTAAGTATAAGTTCTTATCCTTCCTTTACTTCAGGAACTGAAGAAGTTGGTTAGTTTGTCACAGTCTAGCTCCAGTTTAGATCTTCTCATCTTAGGCCCTCACCAACTTTAGCTGGGGAATGAACAATGGGAATTCCTTCTACCAGCAGACAATGTCCTGGCATGCGAGGCCTATAAAGTGACCTGAAATCATCTGGAAGTGAAATCCAATTTCACACCACATACAATGGCACAAATATGTGATAAATGTTTCTTGATTGATTGGAAGAGGACTTGAGCTTTTGAGAATTAGGGTTTCTCTTGCTCTTGTAGGATCCTTGTCAGCATTAATAGAATAAGAAAAAAATTGAGTGTTGAAGATGGAGGTGAGGAGAGAATAGCAAAGGAGATGTTAAGTTTAAGAGGAAAAAAAAGTGTATGCCTATGGAAATGAGACTGAAGGAGAGATTCTGATAGAGTAAGCATTCATAAACTCATAATTTTTGAGGTGGAAGTGATCTTAGAAGAAGTCTAGTCTAACTTTCGTTTGTGTGTGTGTGTGTGTGTGTGTGTGTGTGTGAGAGAGAGAGAGAGAGAGAGAGAGAGAGAGAAAGAGAGAGAGAGAGAGAGAGAGATTAGAGAGAGAGAGAGAGAGAGAGAGAGAGAGAGAGAGAAAGACAGACAGAGAAAGACTTGCTCAGAATTACCCAGATAATAAGTTAGCAAATGGTAGAGCTGGACTTTGAAACAATGTCCTTAGATCTCCAAACCAGGTTTCTTTTCTTTGTACCATTGTGCCTGTGACCTGAGAAAGTATATACTTGGACTACAGTATTCAATAAATTACCCCAGACAGCGAGTCAACTAGATTTAGTTAAAGAAAAGAGGAAAAAAAGAAGAAAAACATAGAATATTAGGAACCATTAGTGTTCCTAACTAGAAGGAACAAAGGTCCTTATGCAAAAGGAAAGTTCATAAGAGGATCTCTAGTTTTCCTGTAACATTTTTAAACCATTATCATTCCAACAAATTTCATGCTCTTTTATGTCTATAGTACTACACTATATACCTACACTAAATAGTAAATACTTAAATAAATAAATAAATAATAAGCACTTAAATAAATAAATAATGACTTTGTCAATTTTGGGGAATTACTACCTTCCAAGTGATCTACATACCCAATATCATCTTCACAGATAAGTTCCTTCTCAGCATTTTCCTATGGATGAAGTTACTGTCTAGTCCTATCTCTAAAGATAGATTGAGATTTTTCATAAGGACTATAGTAAAAATTCATATACCCCTCAGAGGTTCATAGGTTCAAAAGATCAAAGATTTCCAGCTGATCGCAAAGGCCAGCTAGTAGAATCCCCTTATTGTACAAACAAAAACAATGAGGTAAAAGAAGTGAAATGGCTTCTCCAAGATCACATAAGTAGTAACTGGCAGATGCAGACTGTCAAAGCAAATCCTTGAACTTCAAAGCCTGTACTCTCTTCACTGCATTTTCCTAATTGCAAACGTGTAAAGTAGTAGCAGAAGTATTATTGTACCAATTTTACAGATGAAGACATTGAAGGTCAAAGAGGTTGAGGGACATATATCTATGGTCAAATCTATGGTAAACATTTATATCTTCTCTCTTACTATTTGGTTTTTAAAATAGTTTTTTATTTCATCAAATACATGAAATCTCTAACACTGGTTCCATTTTTACAGCTGTGATCTGTGATCACAGAAATGTATAATAAGCAGGATGAAAGAGATTGAGGCAGGAGAACCATAAGCCTACCTGTTGGCTAACAGTTGGGATCTGGTTCCTGAAGGTGAAGTCAGGTAGATGGCCAGATCTCCCCTTCGAGGGTGGGTGATGGTGATACGTACAACCACATGCTCCAGGTAGTTCACATGGTGGTTGGGGTTGTCAGAGCAGCCAGAAGCTTTGTAAATGGAGCGGACAGCACTGCTGGGTCGTATGGTTCTGGAACAGATGGAAAGTATCAAAGCCAGTTACTATCCCTCATAGAACTAGAATGAGTAACACATCTAGCCATCAACCTCAGAGTATGAAACTTGTCTTTGATTGTTCTGGGCCCAAAGCTTAAGAAATGATAACAGTGTCATTTCACAGATATCAAAAGGCAAAAAGTGAATTCAACAAGTATGTATGAGACACCTATTATATGCAAAGCACTTTACTGGAAATTTGGGATAAAAAACCCCAGAAATACAAAATAATCATTGCCCTCAAGGAGTTTACACTCAGTCAGTCATAAAAATTTTATTAAGCACCTACTATGAGTCTGTTACTCTGCTGCACTCTGAAGATGCAAAAAGTGATAGTTCTTATTCTTAAGGAATTCACAATCCAGTGGGGGGAGACAACAAGCAAAGAAATAAGTGCAAACAAACTATATATAGGATAAGAAGAAAATAATTAAAAGAAGAATTAAGAATTAATTGAGAATTAATAAGAACTAGAATTAAGAGGGATTAGAGAAAGCTTCCAGAAAAAAAAAAAGAGATTTTATTTGGGATTTAGAGGAGGCCAGGGAGGTCAGTAGTCAGAGGAGGGGGAGCATTCCAGGAATGCCGAGAGGCAAGAGGAGGAGTGTCTTGTTCCTGGAACAGCCAGGAGATGAATGTCACTGGAGTATGTGTTGGGGAGCAAGTTGTAAGAAGACTGAAAGGTAGGAGGAAGTTAGGTTATTAAGGCTTTGAATATCCAACAGAACATATTGTATTTGATCTAGGAGGTGACAAGAGTGTCACTGAAGTTTATTGAGTAAGGGAGGGAAACATGGTCAGACCTCACTACACTTTAGGAAAATCACTTTGGTGGCTGAATGGAGTATGGATTAGAGTGAGGTGAGACCAGAGGCAGGTGACCCAGCTAGGTCTTTGCAATAATGAAGGTGCTAGGTGATAACAATGATCATATTGGAGGAGAAAGGGGAACATATTCAAGAGATGTTGCAAAGGTGAAATGGATAGGCTCTGACAACAATTTGGATAAGAAGGGATGAGGAGCTGAGGATAACAAGTAGGTTGGTAGCCTGGGAGATAGAAGAATAGTATAGCCCTTGACAGTAATGGACAAATTAGGGGGAGGGGGAAAAGGCAGAAGGAGAAAGGTAATAGTTTCTATTTCAGATATGTTGAGTTTAAAGTGTCTTTTGGACATCCAGTTTCAAATGTCTGAAACGCAGTTGAATATGTGGGATTGGAGGTCAGCAGAGAGTTTAGGTCATGCTAGTTAGAGTTTAGAATCATCAGCATAGAGAAGGTAATTAAACCTATGGGAGTTGATGACATCATTAAATGAAGTAGTATAGAGGAAGAAGAGAGGAGGATCCAGGATAGAACATTGGTTCTATCCTCTGGTTCTAACCTCTGGTTAGATGGCATGATCCCCATAAGGAATCCAGTGAAGAAGACTGAAAGAAAGAAATCAGACAAGTAGGAGGAGAATGAAGAGACAGTCTTGTCCTGAAAATCTAGAACAAAGAGAGTATCAAGGAGAACAGGGTGATCACCAGATAGAGGCTACATAGAGATCAAGAAGATTTAATGATGAGAAAAGCCCATTGAGTTTAGCAATTAAGAGATTATTGGTAATTTTGGAGAAAGTGGTTTCAGTGGAATGATAAGGTCAGAAACTAGATTATAAGGAAGAGACAAAGTAGAAACACATATTATAGAAATCCTATTACTGCAGAATTTCTGCTCTATTTTATTGTAGACATTCTGCAAACAAATAAATGCAACATAATCTGAGGAAGGAGAGAATGTTAATGTAGCATCTCTAGAATTTGACACTGTTAACCTCATTCTCCTGTTGAATACCCTCTTATCAAGATTTTCAGACAATGATCTCTTTGGGTTCTCTAATCTATTTAATCAGTTTTCAGTATATATATATATATATTTTTTGTGATTAATCATCCACATCACACATTCTGATTATAAGAATACCTATGTTCTGGGCTCTCTCCCCTTCCCTCTTCTCCCCTTCTCTGTCTTTATCTCTGTCTCTCTCTCTATTTCTCTATCCTTCCCTCCCTTCTTCTTTCTCCTCCTTATCCTTCTTGTTCTTCTCTGTGTGTGTCTCTCTGTGGGTGTGTCTCTGTCTGTCTCTTTCTTTCCCCTCACTCCTCCCCTCCCTTCCTCCCCCCTCCCTGGCCAAATCTGTCTCTGTCTCTATCTTTCTCTCTCTCTGTGTCTCTCTCTATCTCTCTGTCTCTGTCTTATCAACTCTAAGCAAATAACTCATAGACTTATATATTCATCTCTAATCTCTCTTCTGAGATCACCAAATACCTATTGAACATTGCAAATTGGATTTCACATCTCTTCAACTCAACAGATCCCCAAAAGAATTTATGTCCTCTCCCCCCAAACTACCCCCTCTTGACTATTTCTTTGGAGGGAAGCTTTACTACCAACTTTACAACTTGGCTTTATCCTTGATTCCTTACCCTTATTCATTCCAGCTAGCCAATCTTTTGCCAAATCTTGATTCTAGTATCTTACATGTTATCCCTTGTTTACTCAACTAGCCATCATACTAGTTCAGGCCTTTATTATTTCTTGCTTGAGTTATGCAATAGCTATCACCAAATGACATTATTGCAATGGCAATTGATCTTCTTACTTAATGTTTGTCTCCTTCCTATACACCCTCCACATAAATTCAAAAATCACATTCTTTAAGTGTAGGATTATGCTACTCTTTACTCAATAAGCTTCAGTGGCTCCCTGTTATCTCTAGGAGCAAATATGAACTTTTCTTTTTGTCACTGTTTTCCTTTCTATCTTATGCTAAAGTCTTGCATAGATAATTCATGAGAGAACTCTTCCCCGGGGGGTGTGAAAATGGAGGATGTTTCTCAGCAGTCACACATTTCTTTTAGTGATCAAGTGATTTAATCTACTACCACCCCCTTATTTTACAGATGAGGAAACTGAGGTCTCAGAGATTAAGCAGTCTACTTAAGGCACAATAAATGGGAAGCAGCAAAGCTGAGATTTGAACACAACTTTATTCTGATTCCAAATCTAGTAGTCTTTCCACTGGCATCACAATGAGATCAAATTGTGAGTATTGTAGATAGAGAATCATGGGTCCTTTTATCATATAGGTTAAAACTGGATTTAAGAGATCATTGCATCTAAACTTTTCATTTAACAGAAGAGAAAACAGAGGACCAGAGAATTGGGATCATTTGTTTAAAGTTGCCCAGGTAGCAAGTAACAGAACTGGGGTTGGAGGTCAGATATTCTGACTTTAGCAGGCAGGTAAGTGACCTAGAGTCATGGAAGATCAGAATTCAGATCTAGATTCAGACATTTACTAGCTAGCTGTTTGATCTTGGGCAAGTTATTTAAACTCTGCTTCAGTTTCTTCAAGTATATAAGAGAGATAATAATAGCACCTACTCTGAAAGTTGTGGTGATCACCAAATGACATAAATCTCAAAAAATGCTTAGCAAGGTGTCTGACACATAATAGGTGCCTTCCTTCAGATAAAGCATTCTTTGTACAAAACCCATGTCATGGGAGAGTATTAGATCATGTACCACTGAGTAGAATAGAAATCCCAGGAGGGATAATTGCAAAGGTGCCAGGAAACTTTCTTTGGTATTGTAACTGAGAAAGAAAAAAGAAAATTTAAACAAAGTTCTTTTTCGTTTTATCCTCTCCTGCTTCTTCAATTGGGTCTACATTTCTCTTATAACTAAGTTACTGGACTTCTAATTGAGTGACCTAGAGAAAAAGTCCTTACAGTACTTTTGGCTTTGTGGTTCTTGGATTTAATCACAGGATTCTAAAGTTAATGAGAGGGAGGAGAAGAATGCTTCTCTTCTGTTTGGACAGGTTAACTCACTGATAGCTAGTCTAGTTTCCAGTCTTCCCTTCCTCTCTCAAAAGACAACTTAGGATAAAAACAGCAGGCACTATTAAAATGACCAAGACTAACCATCCTTCACAAAGCAACTAGGTGATGCAATGGATGGAGTCATGAAGCCTGGAAGACTCATCTTCCTGAATCTAAATCCAGTCTCAGATATGTGTTACCTGTGGGACCCTGGGCAAGTCACTTAAAACTGTTTTTGTCAGTTTCCTCATCTGTAAAATGAATAAGAGAAGGAAATGGCAAAACCTCCCAGTATCTTTGCCAAGAAAAACACAAAGGGGGGTCACCAAGAATCATACATATTTGAAATGACTGAACAACAAAACCATGCTTCCCCTGAATCCATCACTGTCATCACTCTCTCTGGGAAAATCCTGCAGACATAAACTTATACATCTAACATCTGCATATGTGATCTTGCAGCTTTGGAACTGATAGCTACATTTTTTTTTTCTTGAGGCAATTTGGGTTAAGTGACTTGCCTAGGATCACACAGCTAGGAAGTGTTAAGTGTCTGAGACCAAATTTGAACTCAGGTCCTCCTGACTTCAGGGCTGGTGCTCTATCCACTGTGCCACCTAGCTTCTGCTAGCTACATATTCTTTATGCAACTTCATAGAGAAATTTTTGGAAAGGTCTTAGCTGGCTGATTAAAGATATTTTTTTCATCATACAAACAATTTGGCTTTTTGAAAACTTATTCAGAAGTCCTGAGTTTGAAGACTGACTCTGACTCCATCTGAGTTATTCTATGTTATTTTAATTTAATTTTAAATATCTCCCCCATTAGAATGTAAGGTTCTTCTCCATATAGCTATAAAGGCATGGAACTTGAAGAACCATTTATATAATAATACCTTTCTAAAGGCAAACTACTTTGAAAGACTTAAGAACTATGATTAATGCAAAAACCAACCATAATTCCAGAAGATCAGTGATGAAGATCAAGGCTATCCACCTCCAAACAGAAAGGAAAGATCCAAGATGCAGAATAAACAACATATTTTCAGACATGGCTAATGGGAGAATTAATTTTGCTTGACTATGAATATTTGTTATACTTTCTTTTTTCTTCCTTTGTTCCTTCATTCCTTTATTTCTATCCTCCTTCTTTTTCCTTCCTCTCTCTCTTTCCTTTTTCCTACCTTCTTTTCCTTCCTTTCTCCCTCCCTCCCTCCTTCCTTCTATCCCTCTCTCCATCCCTTCTTTCTTTCCCTCCATCCCTCCTTCCTTCCCTCCTTTCCTTCCCTCTTTCCTTTCTTCCTTCCTTCTTTCCTCCCTACTTCCTTCTCTCCCTCCCTACCTCCTTCTCTCCCTCTCTACTGCCCTCCCTCACCTTTCTCTCTTGTCTCATTCTGTTGCTCTTTGTTCCTGTCTCTCTCTTTCAATAGAAGGAAAGAAAATTAGCAGAAGAGAAAATAAATTCTTTTTAAATTGAAAAACAAATTTAAATAAAAAAAGAAGACAACGGAAGCTCTTTGAGGGTAGGGACTGTGTTTCCACTTCATCCTTTTAACTGAAATGCATCACACATAGTAAATCCTTAATAAATATTTTGTTGATTCATTGATGTATTAACCTGAGATTCCATCCATTGCATGGAACAACCAGCTTGAACAACTAACCAAGACATATATTAAAAACTAGTATATGAGATGTAATTGAAGACATCATTATCATATATGTCAGTTTCAGGGTATTACTTGATTTGTCGGTCGGTGCTCTCCACACACACATGCTGCTGGGGGACAGTAGTCCACTTTTCCGCTTCCATCACCATTGCTTCTGCATCCATCAGCCCAAATCCATAGAGGTGACTCACTGTGGAAGGTGAACAAAATGGTAAGGCTTACAGGAAGGAAACATTTAGAAGAGAATTTAGATATCACCTTTTTGACCCACGTAGACTATTGGGTTTAAGAACCAATTGGGGAAAGGTATCAATTGACAGAATGTCTTCACTGATTGCTTAAATGTTTCTTTTACTTAAATGTCCTTAGTCATGGAGTTGTAACTTCTTTCTACAGATTCCACAAGTTGAAACAGTTATCTATTCTAAAGAGATGAAACAATATCTTTCATATTGTCCCATCCTCAACAACTTTTTATCATCAACAACTACTTTTCATAGTGGTAAATATTAATGGATAGGAATAGCTTGAAAGCAAGACAATCTACTATACTTTCAATTTTAGCTAGCAGTTAGGTTAAATGCCCTTAGAAGATACAGTTATCTTTCTTTCTTTTAGGAAAAGAATTAATTCAACTCCATGAATGGAAAAGAGAGGAAGGCCTCTAGATTTTTGTGAGATAACAAATATTAACAATAACTCATTTATTTAGTCCTTTAAGGTTTATGAATCACTTTGTATACATTGTTATTTTTCCTTTGCAACAACCCTGTGAAGCAGGTGCTCTTATTATTACCCTAATTTTACAAATGGAAGTACTGGGGCTCAGAGAGATTAACTGCCTTTACCCTAAGATACTTTAATGACAGATGTCATTGATTTTTAAGATGAATTTAACATCACTACCAGGAAAATATATCAGAATTTCCAAGTGTTTGGTTTTTCATTCCAAGTTAATTTTAAACTCTACATTTCATGATCCTCTAAGGTTAATCTGTTCTCAGCCTCTCTGCTCAAATTCACCCTCATATCATTGCCAAATGGATCACCTAAAACTTGGCTTTCATCACCAACACTCTCTTATAGGAAACTCTTTAATGGTTCCCCATTGATCATAGGATAAATCCCATACTCCACATCTCAGATTTTTAAGGACTTTTATAATTTGACCCCAACCTCATTTTTCACTACTCCCTAATGCAAATACTGTGCCAACCAGGTGGATCCACTCAAAGTTTCCTGAACACATTTTGCTCATTTATGGCTTTTTTCTTTTTGTACATATTATAATCTTCCCTCATATCCTTCTCTTCCCTCAAACACAACTTCTCCTGACCTTCAATGTTAGCATACTTCCTCCTAACTACTTTGTATTTAACTATTTTGCATTTATTATCTTTATATATATATTTATTTTCTGTACCTACTTACAAGGACACCTATTGTCAGCCAGGAGAATACATGCTACTTGAGATCAGACATTATTTAATTGCTATTATTTCTATTGCCTTGAATAATGCCAGACACATTGTAAGCATTTAAAAGATTTTCTGTTGGATGATTCAGCTTCTTCCTGAAATGTCTTCTCTGTCTCTCTGTTGACTAATCCTATCCATGAATTAAGGTCTAGCTCATTATTAATGGGTATTTACTATTTTTCTAGAGCAATGGAAAAAAAAACTTAAATTTACTTTAAGCTTTGTAATGTGATTTTCTCACAATAATTTTGCAAGTGTTGTTTGTTGTTGTTATCATTATTTTTATTTTATTTTTATGCCTGGATCTGTGATTCTATAATTCCATCATTAGGTGGGAACTTCTGCTGGGGAAACTAACTTCCTTCACTTCAAATCAGCCAGTCAGTCCCTCAATAAGCATTAATTAAACAAACACCCCCTATTCATCAGACACTGTTAATTCACACCATAGATTGCTGCTTGGAGGCACTAAAATTTTTTCCCATTGTTATATAGCTTCTTTGTATTAGGCAGAAGACTAACCTATCTACATACACCCTGTTGCCTCCAACCCTTATCTTAGGAACAAACAAAACAGGGTCCTAGAAGTAAATTGGTTTCAGGATTATAGTGCTAATAAGTGTGTAAATTGGGATCTGAATTCAGGGCTCTTTACTCTAAGTACAATCTTTGAACAGTACATCAATATGGCTACTAAATATCTTTCTTCGGTCTGTGAACTTGTGTGACTTTATGCAATTCACATTCAAGTCCAATAGTTTCTTCTATTAGAGTAGTCTTCCATCTCATTTAGACTCGGGTTGTTAATATACTGATTTCTTAAAATGCACCTATGCTTTATCTCCTTTTTGTACTTGTATTTGAACTTCAATCAGAACAAGAATCTTTAGCCAAATCTCATTAATCACATAAGGTTATATATATATATATATATATATATATATATATATATATATATATATATATATATATATATAACTGCCTAGAATGGCTGCCACAAATTTAAATCTTTGCATATTGGGATATATTTCAGGGGTTAGGATGATAAGAAGGAGATAATTAAAAGGGAAAGACCTTTAAAACTCTAGAGGTAGTGTATTGATAAATCAATACAGACTGAAGCATGGCACATCTCTCAGGAAAATGTACATGAACAGTGTTTTTAAAAAGTATTCTCCAAAAAGTAGAACAAATATTTCCGACCAGATTGCATAGAGGATCTGGGAATCACCTCACCCTTCCCTAATCAATGTCAAAGTAGAACAGTACATAGGGACAAGCATTGTCATGGGGACATTCATTCATTCACTCAACAATCACTTACTATATGACAGGCATTGTGCTCAGCACTGGATATACAAAGACAAAAACAGCAGAGCCTTTGAGGTTTACATTCTTCTGGAGCAAACATATACACCAATAAGTAAATACAAAATATGTATATTCTATTGGGAATGTCCCTCCCCTTGAAGAATTTACAACATATCTGTGCTGAGCACAGTGTTTGATACTCAGTGATCATTTAAAACATGCTTGTTGATGGGTTGATGAGAAACATATTCAGAAATTAGTGAAAAATAAAAGTGATTTGATTCAAGGTAAGGGGAGAATGCTAAAAATAGAAATATTGGTGATGAATTTGAAGTTCAGCATCAAATAATAAGATTTATGCTCAGACATCAAGTGAGGACATTTAGAAGAACAACTAGCACCAAATATTGGGATTTAGCACTAAATGTTGGAATTCAGTCATGTGACAAATTCACAGCAGTCATTCTCTTTGGCAAAAGGTAGGTTTATTTATGAGAAAAGATTACAGACAAAATGAAGAGATATAATAGACACCAGGAATAGTAAAAATTAGATAGATTTGGAGAGATATAGTTAGCAAGGAAAAGGGTTTTTAACAATTAACAATGGAAAAGACAAATTCCCTAGTGGAATTCACAATTAACTAGGAGAAAGAGAATACCCCATGAGATAGGAGTATACCACTGATCAACAGGCTAAATTCATAGAGAAGGTTAGCACCTAAAAAGGTTTATTAGCTATAAAAAGGAGAAACACATCATGAGGCAGAATGCTGTGTAGAAGGCTAATTCAAAAGGGATTCAGCAAAGATGGTGTGGGATAAGCAGATTTATAGGGGGAATCAAGGGTTTGATATCAGAAAGTTGGCTTTCTAAATGGATACAGTAAGGTGGAGTTACACAAGATCTTCACAAATATGGGATTGCTGAGCTGATCCCCATCAGTGCCCCTCCTTGGATTGCCTCAGACAGTAATTTTATCAATACTTCAGGCTGTCTCTGTCAACCCTAATTAGTACTCAGGACCTGATCAGTCAGAAAAACTCTTATTTAAGAGATGGAACTCAAGCTGTATCTGAAAAGAAAGTTATGAAAAAAGCTTTTTCTTTTAGAGAAAGAAGTGAAGAACTATATTTTAGGTATGGGAGATAATTTACAAAAAGATTCAAGAGATAGAAGATGGAATATTCTAAGGGATGAAGACACTTATTTATTCACTAGTTCAAGTAATTATAAATCTAGTAATTAAGTTAAGTAATAGATTTAAATGATGCCACCAAATTCTAGAGGCAAGTTATACTTATTAAAACCAATAAAGAAAAGAGAAGTTTAGGGGAAACCATTATGGATTATTTTTTTTAAAGCAGTGAAATGATTTCTTTCCTACTTATCAATCCTGCATCCATGAAGTATTAAATGGAGAATTAAAGAGAAGACTATGGGATATACTTGTATTACAGATAGGAATGTTTAGGAGGCTAATAAAAGTAGAAAGCTTTCCCACTCTTCATCAATTCATTATCTTCCCTGCTATTTTCAATATCTTTCCTTCTCTCTGTCCTTTATTCCTGACCTTTCCATCCTCAATCCCTTCTATATCTACCCCTGGCTAAACTTTCCTCCATGAAAAAAATTAGTCCACTTATCTTTGGAACTCCTTGGGGATGAGCTGCCCTGATTTGTGTGGATGTGAGTATAAACTCACTTCATTGTAGCTTCTTAGCCCCAGACCATCCCATCAAGTCACCTCTCAAGAAACTGGGCCTTCCTATTTCCACTGCCAACTTGTGTGTGCCCTTCAACCTCTTCCTTCATTTGACTGGAATAGTAATCAATCTGATGTTATCACTGCTGTTTGAAGGGAAATGGCAATCAACTGCCTTAAGGCAGAATTTAAACTGCAATTTCTCAGACCAAAAGTCTCTTCTTTGATTCCCCATTTCAATATATGTGTTGCCTTCCTGTATTAAAAAGTCAGCTCCATGAGGGCAGGAATTGTCTTACTTTTGAATTTATATCCCCCAGGACCTAGCACAGGGCCTGGCATATAACAGGCCCTTAATAAATGTTTTTTTCATTCATTCATTTCATTTGAGAACATGAGAATTCACAGACGAAGGTATTCCCCTTTACCAACTATATTGGCAGCCTCCTTACAACTTAAGAGGGTGATGGTCTTTGAGGGTTGCTTTGGTCTGAAAATTTGTCATTCAGTGACCAGCAAGATGATGAATTTCTCTGAACTTAACTAAGCTGCTTTTGTAAAGTCCTGCTTTAATTTGTCATCATTAAAATGGAGTTGACCTTGTGGTCAATCCTCTCCTCCCAAATCAAGTGAATTTGTCTCAGGTGCTAGAATTTCTAGATGGGCTCTCCTTTCCTGTATGGCAGTTGGAGAGGAGGGATGAACTATGAGTATGTAATATGGTATATACTGTTAAAATATAATTGTTATGTCAAACAACTGTGTATAAAGGAGGAAGGGTTGAGAGGGTATTTAGGAGATAAAATTGGGTTATAAAAAAAAGGTAGCTAGCTATACATAACCACACACATACACATATATTTAAAAACTTAAAAATAAAACAAAATGATCTAAAAATACATATGAACACTAAAAACTAAAACTGGGTAGAGAGAGAGAATCTGTTCAGAAACCTACATGTCATAAAGGGAATGGGAGGGAGGGGATACAATCAATAAACAGTAATGAATTGCCTTAATTCCTGCTTTAAGTTTTATAAAGCATTCCATTTATATTTTTTATTTTGAATCTAACAAGGAGGCTGTGAAGTTGGTACTCTTGGAGGTGCTATTAGTTCTATTTTATAGATGAGGAAACTGAATCTCAGAGAGTTCATAGAATTATAGCCTTATAGGGAGAAGGGATCTTAAAGGCCATTGAGTTTAAACCCATCATTTACATGTGTGGTTCACATGTTCAGGTTCAAAGAATTTAAGTGAATTGCCCAGGTCCACACAGTCCTCTAGTAAATTTGTGCATAGGTCTTTCTGACTCTAAATCCAGTGTTTTTTCTATTAGTTTATGAAATAAACTGCTCAGGAAGAGTACCATTTCAGGAAAAATGTGTGAGACGCTATTCAATTTAGTCTATATGGGTTTTTAATCGTTGGACAATAGGTTACACATATGTTGTGCCACAAAAACAAGCTCCATTTCATATCTTGTGGAAAGGTCAGATTAATGGATGATCCATTCTGTATTTTTGGAAACACTTGTGGTAAAAGTCATTGAAGTTTGTCCCAACTTGGCCCATGTCTGAACATATTGGCTTAAGAGAAAAGTCTTTCCAAGCCAGACGGACAAGTCATTTTAATGCACAGTTACTCCTGATTGGACTAAATTGTCAGGTAGGTAGGAAGACATGGAAAAACAGACATGTTTTCATTAGTTTTAGTTGAGTTTGAGATGAAAATAGAAATGCTGAGAACTGACCTTTAAGCATAACTATCTATTTGGGAGAATCCAATTCACTTCAGAAAAGCAGCTATAATTTACCTAAGGCACAGTCCCAGATAGAATGTTTAGGAGCATAAACAGAACTATAGATAGATACTGATGAAAGGAATTCTCTAAATATCAGCTCTATTGAACTTTCTTTCAAAAGTTTAAGCATCTCTGAGGGACTATCAGGGACTCTGGCATAAAAAGAATATTTAGACAGGGCTTCTCTTTAAGTTATACATTTTTATATTTAATAAGATTAATCTTCTGATTATCCCTCCAATCTCTTTGCCTTTATAGAGGTTTCCCCATCCTTAGAATACAATCATTACCTTTTCACTTCTGGGTCAGATATTATTTCCTAAATAAATTCTTTCTTGATGTCCCTAGTTGTTAGTAGGGAAATCACTTCTCAAATTATCTTATATTTGTATAGAAACATGTTGTATCTTCTATTAAAATGGAATCTTCTTAAGATACCATCTTTGTCTTTGCACCCAGACCTTCTAGCATAGCACCTTATATAGAACAGGTCTGAAATAAATGTTGAATGAATACTGGATTGTTAGTTCCTGAAAATTTTGACAATTATTTATAAAAGTTATTTGTGTTTTCTTTTCAAATTTATTTTATTTGAAGAAACAGAATAAGCAAAAAGAAAAACAGAAAAAAATGCAAGACAAAATGAAACAAAACAAAAGAGAACATTATCATATGCCCAGCAGAATGTCAGGGAGCATTCAAAATATATAACAACAAATACCAATTTAAGAAAGTATATTTATATTAGTAGAATAAATTATGTTCATGAGTGTCCATCTTTTCTTTACTTCCTTATAAATTGTTCTTCTGTTGTCTGTTATACAACTTATTTACTTTATTCTTTTTCCACCCTTTCATCCCCATGCAGACTATGGTTAAGAAAAGATATACATAAATACATATGTGTGTGTATATATGTATACACACATATGTATTTATGTGTATGTGTATATGTATTTATGTGTATGTGTAACCATACACACACACACACACACACACTATAGACACACATATCTCCTTTTCATTCCAACTACCCCCACCCCCAAGCAAGTTAAAGTTAAGAAAAGATATATTTATGTAGACATATAGAGATATATACATATGTAGACACATTCACACATACATATCCCACATATATACATTTTTCCAATCCTTTCTGACTCATTAAATTCTGCTCCATAACTTGCCTTGCTATTACTTAATCTCTCTCCCCATCCAAGGATCCCTCTCCTGTCTTCTTCCTTCACTCTTTGCTTCCCTACCCATCTTTCTCTCCCCCTTACTTCTTTATAGATTTTGGAGCGTGCTATACCCTTTATGATATATATGTAGTGTTATCTATGTGACTAAGTTTTCAGAACTATGAGCTCTCTTTCCCTCTCTAATAACTGTCTATTCTTCCTTTGTACCTCTTTTGTATAACATGATTATTACTTTTATGTTTATTCTGCCAATCTTTTTTTTTTTGAGCTTACCTTATTGTTGATGTAAATGTTAAACATAAAGTATACATTTTCCATGTAAGAAACTGTAGAGGCCTGAAACTCTTGAGTCGATGCACTAAGGTCAGGATAGCCGAGCACTTGAGGCTAACTACCGATTGGACAATACTCTATGGCATATGCTTGGAAAATGGCCCTTCCTACTATCCTGTGCTGGCTCGATGATTGGTGTATACAGAGGATTGTAGGAAGGACTAGGGGTAGAGTAAGACGAGCCAGAGTCATTTTTGCAATGGACAAGGAAGAAGGCAGTTGTGGAGATCCTACTTCCATCCCCTTCACTTCTATTCCTAAAGACCAAGAATAAAGACAAGGACTTTTGCTTATCCTGACTCCAACTGATTCTAAGGTATCCTGGGTGCTAGCACGGTCATCACAAGAAACCATAAACACATGTCTGTGTTTAACCAGTTTGTGTGGTGATTCTTGTTATTCTTTAAAATAATAATAAAGGTTCTCTCTGGGGGAGAGAGAAGGTTGGATTCTCGGGGAGATTTTCTTAGAGGCAGCCTTAGTATCAGTTCAGATCAATAATTACCCCAAATGCAGCCAGCTGGTAAAAATACAAACATTTATTTTCTCCTTCCAAAGTAGCCTGGTTAGTTGAGGCCTCTCTCTCTGCTTGGTTCCAAGAGCTCCCTCCGAATGCCTCTAAATCCAAAGGTTTTGTCTTTTAGCCTCTGCCTCTGCTTTCTTTAGCCTTCAGAGCCAGCACCAAGTTGAATCTGTCTTGCCTCTGAGAGAGCCTTCTCAATCTCCCGCTCAACTCTTGACTCGTAGCTTCTTCCTCTCAAAACTCTTCTTCCGCTATCAGCCAGACAAGTGGAAAATATTGTCAAATGAATCACTCTTCACTGGCTTATATATGACTCTTCTGAGAGAAGGGATTATGGGTTTTCTCTCATAGTGCTGTCTGGCCCTAAGAGTTTTAAGGGAGGTGTGAATTCAGATATCTCATACTAAACCCTGAAATTTCCCAAACGTGTGAACTCCAATGAGTAAAGATGCAAACACAAGCATTGTATTAATTAGTTCTACTTAGTATCTTGTTTCAGGTTCTGGTCCAAAACATCTTGTAAGATCAGATCAATAATCTATCAACTCTAATGAGTTAGCAGTTTGTAAGGATTCCAACAAGTTTGTCCATGTTGAGTTCCTTAAAATTACTGTTCAATATTGGCTCTTATATGTTAAATTTTCTGTTAAGTGTGGGTTTGGTTGATAGAAAGTCCTGAAAATCTGCAAGATTGCCTAATTTCCATTTTTTCTCATTCATAATTATAGATAACTTTGCTAGATATGATATTTTTGGCCACAGGTCTCGTTCTTTGATTGTTTGTAAATATGATTTCAAGACCTGCAGCGTTTTATTGTAGCTGATAATTCTTGAACAATTCTAATAGCAGCTCCAGTATATTTGAATTATTTTTTTCATGTTTCTTGCAAAATATTCTCTTTGATATGGGGGGGGGTCTTGAAATTCAGCAATAATATTCCTATGTGTTTTCCACAAAGGATTTCTTTGAGGTGATGGTTGGTGGATTTTTTCTATTTCTCCTTTCCCCTTATCTTCTATCATTCTAGGACAATTTTCTTTCTTTCCTTTTTTTTAAATAAGTTTTTATTGATAGAAATCATGCCAGAGTAATTTTTTACAGCATTATCCCTTGCATTCACTTCTGTTCTGACTTTTCCCCTCCCTCCACCCCTTCCCCCAGATGGCAAGCAGTCCTTTACATGTTGAATGGGTTGCAGTATATCCTAGATACAATATATGTGTGCAGAATCGAACAGTTTTCTTGTTGCACAGGGAGAATTGAATTCAGAAGGTATAAATAACCCGAGAAGAAAAACAAAAATGCAAGCAGTTTATATTCATTTCCCAGTGTTCTTTCTCTGGGTGTAGCTGCTTCTGTCCATCTTTGATCAATTAAGGCTCTCTTTATCGAAGAGATCCACTTCCATCAGAATACATTCTCAAACAGTATCGTTGTTGAGGTATATAATGATATCCTGGTTCTGCTCATTTCACTCAGCATCAGTTCATGTAAGTCTCGCCAAGCCTCTCTGTATTCATCCTGCTGGTCATTCCTTACAGAATAATAATATTCCATAACATTCATATAACACAATTTACTCAACCATTCTCCAATTGATGGACATCCTTTCATTTTCCAGCTTCTAGCCACTACAAACAGGGCTGCCACAAACATTTTGGCACATACAGGTCCCTTTCCTTTCTTTAGTATCTCTTTGGGGTATAAGCCCAGTAGAAACACTGCTGGATCAAAGGGTATGCACAGTTTGATAACTTTTTGAGCATAGTTCCAAATTGCTCTCCAGAATGGCTGGATGTGTTCACAATTCCACCAACAATGTATCAGTGTAGGACAATTTTCTAGGATTATTTCTTGCATTATTATGTCAAGATTCTCTTTTTGGTCACAACTTTCTGGCAATCCAATTATTCTTGTAGTTTTTCTTCTTGATCTATTCTCCAGATCTGTTGTTTTTCTTATGAGATGTTTCACATTCTGTTCTATTTTCTCATTCTTTATAATCTGTTTTGTTATTTCTTGGTCTCATAGCTTCACAGGTTCCCCTTGCCCGATTCTAATCTTCAAAGAGTTATTTTCATCTTTGAGACTCTGTATCTCCTTTTCTAGTTGGTTAACTTTTTTTTTTAATAAGCTTCTTGTTTTTCTTGGATGGTCTTTATTTTTAATTTTTTAAAAAAGTTTTTCCTTAATGTCTTTCATTTGATTTTTCAATTTTTTTTCGAATTCTTTTATAAATTCACTGTGAGCCCATAGCCAGCAGTGCCCTTACCCAGATGCTTCTACACTCACCAGGTGCTGGTTCTTTTTTGCCCAAAGCTGCATCTCAGCTGCACAGCTGGGCCTGGCATTCCCAATCAGCCAAGGTTCAGAGATTCACACTCTTCTCAGACTCAAATCCCAACTCAACAAACAGTTCCGAAGGTGAAAGTCTCTGTGGTTCCTACTGAGGTTCACAGCCAGTTCAAGGGTTCTCCACTTAAGGTTTCTGTAGAGCTAGCCCAGACATGTTTGCACTTCAGACAATTTAATCCCAGCCACGGTCTTTATTTATATTTTGTTGGGTTATATCAGGAGGACCCCTCTTCTGCCCCATCTTCTTGGGTTTTCACCAGTCTATGTTCACCCTGAGGCAAAAAAATTGTTCTATTTGTGGGGGAAATAGAGAGAGCTTGAAATTTACCAGCCTACTCTACCATCTTCCCAGAATTTTCCCTATAAAGGTTACCATGTTTCCCCGATAATAAGACCTATCCTGAAAATAAGCCCTCCCCTTACTGTGTAAGATTCCTCTAAAATAAGCCCTCCCCTGAAAATAAGCCCTATTGAGATTGCTACTGTAGTGAAGGTGATCCCCTGTGCTACACGCTACATTACGGTATCCTCTGTATGTACCGTCTCCCCTCCCTCCCCCGGGGTGAAACGCACGCCACACTCCAAGCTGCATCCAATCAGAGCTGCAGCAGTGAGTGTGTCATCCTGTTCTTCCCCAGTGATTTGCTTGCTGGTGCCATTGAGAGCAGTGCCGCGGAGGAGAGCTGAGGCAGGACAACATAAAAACCCGGTATGTAAGCGGGAGTGAGGGGGCATGATGGAGGATAAAAGGGGCATGATGGAGGATAAAAGAAGAACTCAGGGGGCATGATGGAGGATAAAAGAAGAACTCAGCCAGCATTCACCACACTAAAGAAATGAAGACCTTCCTTGCAGAGAGAAGAATAGATCAAGTAATGATTCCTGCAGGAATGACTGCCTATCTCCACACCCTTGATATTGCAATAAACAAGCCATTCAAGGACCATTTGCGCATGGAAGTCAATGACTACATTGAAAATAGAATGGAAAGAAATCAGTGTGGAAACTTTGTGAAGCCCTGTCTGCAAGAAGTCGTGACTTGGGTGAAGAAGTCATGGGATAAAATTACTGACAGCTGTGTCACCAAGGCACTACGAGCAGGTTACCTGGACAAGACATGTTCATTTAAAGAGAGCTGTACTGCTGTCCATGACAGATTGGGTCCACTTCTTCTGAAGGAAATAGAGGCGCAAGACATCCAGGACGGAATTCAGGGTATGGACACTTATGATGATGTTGTTGAATAAGATGACATGATCATTATTGAATAAAGGTACTTTTTTTGGTTCACATTTACCTGTTTATTAAAATTGCTGTCAATGTTCATTAAAATAAGCCCTCCCCTGAAAATAAGCCCTCTGGTGTTTTTCTGTCCAAAAAAATAAAAAAAAAAAAAAAAAAACAGTGTCTTATTATCGGGGAAACACGGTATTTGTTAATAATAAAGGAAGAGCTGGTTCATTAATGATAATGGTTTATCTCTTCAGAGATTTTTGTTTGTCTTTTGTTGTTAAAGAGGACTATGATATCAGGGAGGTGATGCTATGACATGCAAGTGTTTATGAAAATGGAACAATTACCTAATAGTGACCAGAAATGCAGTCATACTACAAGGTACCACCGAAAAAACATGGTAACAGTACTTAAACAGGGAGGGATCTTTGGTTTTTAAAATATAGTCAATTAATTTCTTTATTTAACTAATTAACATTTTTGCAGGGCAACTGGGGTTAAGTGACTTGCCCAGGGTCACAAAGCTAGGAAGTCTTAAGTGTCTGAGGCCATATTTAAACTCAGGTTCTCCTGACTCTAGAGCTGGTACTCTATTCACTGCACCATCTAGCTGTCCCTTGAATACATAATTTCTTGAGAATAAGGTAGACGGAGGAGCTTGGAATGGTATGTAGCTAGCTGGGTCAATGACTAGAGCTCCACTGGACCTGGAATTAGAAAGGCCTGAGTTGAAACCAGGCTTGGACACTTGTGTGACTTCTGGCATGTCCCTTAATCTCTGTCTGCCTCAGTTTCCTCAACTGTAAAAAAAGAGAGTAAGAATACCATTTGCCTCCAAGAGTGGTTATGTGTATAAAATGAGATATTTGTAAAGCACAGTGCCTAGTATATAATAGGAACTTAGTAAATGCCTGTTTCCTTTCTACTTCATTTAATGAACAACTTCCTAATTGGAATCCTTGGTATTGATGGGACCATAGATTTAAATATGGGAAGAATTTAGAGGGGGAAGGGAAAGGAATAAACACATATATAATACCTACTAAGTACAGACATTGTGCTGAATGTTTTATAAATATAATCTCATCTGACCTTAAAACAACCTTATAGTTTTTGAGCTGTTTTATCACCAGTTTACAGTTGAGGAAACTGAGCCAAATAGAAATGAACTGACTTGTCCAGAGTCATGTAACTAATAAAATGATTAAAGCAAGATTTGAACTCAGGTATTTCAGATTTTAGGCCTAACCCCCAATGCACTGATTCATTTAGCTGCCTTTAGAGGTTAGAGAATTGAGCTCTTCCATTTTACAAATGAAGAAACTGAGGCCCTGAGAGGCTAACTTGCCCAAAGAATAGGATAATATACAGCAATGCAAGGATTTGAATCCTAGTCATCTATGTCCAAATCCAGAGTTTTATAATGTTTCTACCAAAATAATGAATATCAGAATTAACAAACAAAGAATTTGGCCAAATTATTTGATGCAATAGAAATACTGATGTCTATATTGTCCACTATTATGTTAGAGTAATAATTGCTAAATTCCAGGCCACTAATTATGACAAAGAGACTGGAGTTATTTGCCATTTCCTTCTCTAGCTCATTTTACAAATTGAGGAAACTGAGGGAAACAAGGTTAAGTGACTTGCCCAGGGTCATATAACTAGTAAGTATCTGAAGCTACATTCAAATTCAGGTCCTTCTGACTTCAGATCTTCTGCTCCACTATACCATCTAGCTGCCCCATTTTAGGGGCTTGGGTCAAAAATCTTTAGGTTAGATAAAGAATGGAGCCAAATTATGTAAGACTTTGAAGGCCACACAAAGGAGCTGTACAGTGCCTGTATTAACAACACATTCTATTTCGAGTCTTCAACTTGACCAATGAATAAATCCCATTTTTCTTTAGTATATTTACAATAAAAATGGAAAGGAAAAGACCTACTAATTTGAGGAGGTTGTTTATCAAGTGTAGTGTCAGAGATCAAAGAGAAGCCTGTAGCTTTTTTGAGTCTCAGGAAACCACCTGTTCTGCAATTAAAGCCATCACTTTATCCTGTTTTTTCTTCTCCTGTTAATCAAACTAGGGTAAGTGGAGAGAATATTTTTTTTCTTTATCTGTAGACATAATCTTTCCTCTACCTCTAGAAATCTCCTAGTCTATACAGATATTAAATCTATGTCTGACTTTTTCCCCCCTGAGCTCTAAAATTTATGCCTGATTTTAATTCCTTGAACTCCAGGCTACAAGGAACTATGTGGAATCTCTCCCTACCCATATACCCTATCTCAAACTCAGTGCATTTAAAAATAAACACTTTTCTCCCTAAATTTGCCCTTCTTTTTGAATTTCATATTTCTGTCAGGGTCTTTACCTTTCACTATTTTTTGTTTATTATATAATCAATTCTTCTTACCTTTTGCAACTGTACCCTTTGTATTTACACAGTACAATTCCTCTTCATCACAATTTGAACTTTTGTAATAATCTTCTAACAGTTTTTCTTGCCTCTGCACCCTTATCCCTTTCTCTTCTGATATGACATAGCCCCACGAGTCCATTCTTTATATGCCATCAAATTAATCATAATGTATGCAGCTGGTTTTGCCATTTTTTTTTGATGGAAAATCTTTAGTGGCTCTCCATTGTTTACCAGTCTACTATCAAACTTCTTGGCCTAACAATCCAATCTCACTCTTTGCAGTACAATCAAATGGATTATAGTCTGTTCCCTTTAAACACAACTGTTACATTACCATCTCCATTTTCTTACCCCTTACTTCAGAATGTCCTCTCAATCCCTCTTAACAGTTTCATTCTTATGGACCATACATTATCACTTGATCTGACCTATGTCCTGCCACTGGACTCCATTGAATGAGGTTGATTATTTGAGGTATATTTGAGATTGAATGAGGTATATTCTTTGAACACAGAATATAGTGTCTGGCATATCAGACATTCAGCTCTTTCCTTGTACTGCATGAAAAAGTAATCATAAGTCCACTGTTCTTTGAATATCCTACACTCTGAGTCAATTTTTCTTTTTCTTGACATCATTATTTCCTAGGGAATTCCAAAATGTTATTAGTAAAATACCAATATATATATATATACACAGCACTACAAAAACAATATACCAGCAATAATTTTGCCCACACAGAAACATACAGACTCTGCCTCACTTGAATCCTCTTCAAGAACCAAGAATGAATAACAACAAATGACAATCTTCCATTCTTAAAATTCCAACTCAAATTAGATTTCTATGAATGCTCCCTTGATTTCTCCAATGGGTAGAGAATGATCTTTACTGCCCTCTTCACACGAACTTTTCTTTTGTACCTTACAAATGGACTCATCTCCTGATGAAACAAGAAAAACAGAACTTATACAGAGAGTATGATATATTATTAGTATGTGCTGCATCATATCATCCTATCAAAATATAAGCTCTAGGAAGGCAGGAATCTGTGTCTTATCTGAACTTCATATTTCGCATAAACATACTAAAGAGAAATAGGACTTATTCATTGGTAGAGATGAATACTAGAAATGCAAGTGTCATTAATACTGGCACTATGCAGCTCCTTCACAGCCTTACATAATTTGGTTCCATTCTCTTTATCCAACCTAAAGATTTTTCCCAATCCCTAAAATGAGGCACCTATAATGGATAGAGCATAGGCCTAAAATAAGGAGGAGCTGAGGTCAAACACATATTCCCTTTTGAGATCACAATGCTGCTGGCTCATATTTTAAAGTAATCCAATTAAATTTTAACTGAAGTAGGTCGAATGGAAGATTAGCAAATAATGAAATGCCATAATACTCAGATGAAAACTTCTTTACAAAACATCTTCTGGAGAAAGTTAACAACTCCTAAATTTTAGGACATGATATTGGTTCATTGGAGTAGTTCCATTTAAAGACCAAATAAACAATTAAAGATAGAAACAGAAATCTTGATTTCTTAGAGCTGAAAAAGACATATAGTTCATCCTCTTGGCTCCAGGCATGTCCACACCTAAAACATTCCAGACAGATGAGACTCTGTCTTGTTTTGAAAGCTTTTAGAAAATATGAACCCTTACCTTCCTAACTCCCTTTCTCTATCATCTTTCTCTCTCACTCCCAAAGTGTTTTTTATTTATGAATACACTATGAAATGAATACCCTAAAGATGTGACAAAGGGACAAGATTGTTATTTAGCATCCCAGAATTTTAGTTCAGAGCCAGCATTCATAGCCTTCTAGACTATTTTTTGCAAAGTGCTTCTAGTATAGAAAGCAAGAAATCTAAGCCCCAGGGAGGAATGCACCTGTCTTTTTATGCCTGTGTGTTTTGTTTAAATCTCTGACACAAGTAACAAATCTGAGCCAAATCCCCACATGCCAGCCGTCACCAGGGTTGCTGAAGACTTTGCATGTCGGAAACCTTCCAGATGGCTGATAGTTGGCTGTGTGCTGGGTTTACACTTCAAAGTTCTTCTAGGGAAGGGTTTGGTCAGCAGCTGCAGGTAGTCAGACAATCCCATCATTTAAAGGGACAAAGTAATGATAATTTAGGAAAACATGACAGAATTAACATAAGTAGCAGATTCCCCTCCTCTGCTCTGGGCTCTTTTTCTACTTTGAGGAGAGAAAAGAGAAATATCAGATCTTTCTTAAGGCCTCATACCTCCATTCACTTTTCCACTGGTAAAGCAAATGTCTGAATTTTCTCAAAGTAAGTGTGTGATGACTCAAGAAGGGGTGGAAACATTTTTTTTTTCCTTTTAGGGGGAGAGGGATGAGTTCAGAAAAAAGTAGATTTGTTTTGAAAGCACATCTAGAATTGTCATTGGGATAGTTTTCAGGAATTAACAACAACACACACACACACACACTCTTACCAAAATAAGATTATCTGTACTAGTAGAGTTCAAAATAAGGAGAGTCATTTGGTATCTGTTTGGTGATAACCATAGTCATTCAGTCTTTTGATTATCTAGGGACCAAATATGCTATTAATTTATCAATGAATTTTTTAATGAACAATCCTCCATTCCAATTTTTCTCAAGTGGAAGGAAGCATAGATTTAGAGCTGGAGGAGATTGTAGAGGCCATATAGTTCTTTCTTTTTTTTTTTTTTTTTGAGGCAATTGGGGCACAGTGACTTGCTCAGGATCACATAGCTAGTAAGTGTTAAATATTTTGAGATCAGATTTAAACTCAGATACTCCAGACTCCAAGGCCAGTGCTCTATCCCCTATGCCATCTAACTGCTTCTACAGTTCTTATTTATAGATAACTTAAGATCTTGTTTTGAACTTTTCCAGGGTTCCATTCACTATGCTATATTATCTCTAAAATTTAAATTAGTTTATTGATTTTTCTTTCTGATAATGGTGATTTTACTATTAATGTCCTACCTACTGTAATGCCTCATCAGGGATATGGAGGTAACCTTCATTGAATTCTCATAGTTCTATGCAAATAGAGCAGAAGCTCTGGTAGAACCAACCTGGAAAGAACATGGATATGTCCAATAAGAAGGGATATGTCCTTGGAAGATACTAAGGAAACCAATTAGGTTAGGAAAAGATATGCTCCTATGCTTTTGCTATGCTGTTGCATCCTGGGAAGCAATAGGAGATAACGTCTGAGAGAGCATGATCAGGAAGGGTCTTAAAGGCCAGGTAAATAAATCTATATCTTTTCATAAAGGTAATAGGAAACCATTGTAGGCTTCTGAACAAAGAAGTGTTATGGATAAAATTGGTATTTGAAGAATATTTTACTGATAGGAGGATCTCAAAGGATTGGAGTGGAAAGACTAGAGGCAAGAATAAACAGTTAGCTAGCTGTTCAATAGACCAAGCACAATATAATGGGTAGGGGTAGAAAGAAGAATTGGAAAGGATAGGATGAAGGAACAGCTATTATTTACAAAAGAAGAATTATTATGTTCTGGTGACATTGAGTCTAACAGATAAAAGAAATGGGAGAGTAAGAAACAAAATTTAAGTTTAGAACCTGCATTTAAGATGGGTGGTGGTGCCATAGATGAAAATAAGGAATTTGGGTTGGGGAACAAGTTTGGGAGGAGGGAAATATGAAGATAATAAGTTGCATTTTTTATATTTTGAATTTTAGTTGATGATAAGAATATCCAAGTGGAGATATACTGCTAAGTTCAGAAATAATGTTTTCTATTTGGAGTCAGGGCCAGAGATTTAGATTTGGCAGTCATGACTAAAGCTAAAAGATTCAATTCAATTCAACAAGTTATTATTTCAGTGAATTTAATTCTGAATAAAAGGGCTATTCTTCAACTGAGGGAAATGACCAAAGAAATCATGATATATCATCAATGTAATGGAATGTCATTATACCATTGTCATAAGAAATGACAACAGAGACTGTATTAGAAAAACCTAGGAAGACTTGTATGTACTGATGGAGAATGAAATGAACAAAATCAGGAGAAAAAATTATATTGCCACACTTTTTTTTTTTTTTAAGACAAAAGACAATTTAAAGATGTAAGAATTTTAATCAAGGCAATGACCAACAATAATTATGAAATACTAAAGATGAATCCTACTATCCATCTCCCAAAAGAATGACAGTATTTTCAAAAGGCAGAAGGAAATTTTGGGATATGACCAAGATGGAGATTTAAAAAAAAAATTAACTAATTATAGCTAAGACTGACATAGTGCTTATATGTGCCATGCATTGTCCTAAGCACTTAATAATTATTATGTGATCCTCACAATAATCCCAGGAGGGAGATGTTATTATTATCCTCATTTTATATAGATGAGGAAAGTGAGGTTAACAGAAATTAAGTGACTTATCTAGACTCTCATAGCTAGCAAGTGTTTGAGCTCAGTTAGATCTTTCTGACTCTTGTCCCAGAACTCTATCCATTGTATCACCTACCTATATTCCAATTATTCATTTACTCAACTTTCCCACTCCAATTTTTTTCCTACTACAGCTTTTGTTGTGGTCAATTAGTTGTTTTTCAGTGCTGTCTCTTTGTGATCCATCTTGTCAAAGATTCTAAAGGGGTTTGTTATTTTTTTCTCCAGTTCATTTTACAGATGAGGAAACTGAGTCAGAGTTAAGTGACTTGCCCAGAGCCACAGCTAGTGTCTGAATTTTTTCTACTACTTTGATCTAGAATGATTTTCTACCTCTGTCATTTACCATTATCACTATTATTTATCTTGAATCATACTTATTTATGTGAATATGTTATGCCTCCTGACTACAAGTGCCCTAATAATAGGGAATGAGTCATTTTCCTTTCCTCCTTCTAAGCTTCAGCACCAAAGCACAGATTTTTGTGCACAGAAAGTACTTAAATGTTGGTTGAATTAAAGAAGTATCTTCATATTAAAAAAAAAAAAAAAAGGAAAACAAATTTCCTTTGCTTTCTGAAAATCCCTTGCCTACAAAAGCTCTCCTGTGAAAAACTCATTAAAAGTATTGTGAATAGAAAAAGGTAGGGACTGGAGAGGAAGAAAAAGTCTGGCCTATGATACTTATTTTCCCTTATTCTTAGAGAGAAATGGCCTTTGGTCATTTCTATCAGCAATTCTCTCTGAATAAAAAGATGTTATTAATATGGAAAAGATACTTTTATATTAATACTTATCCTACTTTTTTATTAGTGCTGACTAGGCATGCACATATGGAGAAATGATACTGAGGGCAATTAGCTGTTTTCCATTTGCTAATATCTGACAGAGATCACAGTTCCCTTAGTTGGGAACATTTCAAGGGTGGACCCTGAAGATCACAATAAAATGAAACCTTCTCATTGAAGCCATTATCCTGATTCCCCAGGGCATAAAAGCAGTTTCATTGCTTTTAAATGCCTTAAGGCTAATGAGATTATAGTAAATATAAAGAGTCAGAATTTAGATTCTGGGCAAAATAGATAGTTATATTCAAAGCAGCAAAGATATGTCCAACTATAATCAACTAGGGAGTAGCTTCGAATGTCATTCTACCTCTTGCGTGTTGCTATGACCTTAGGATGAAGCCATAAGGCGAACTAGGAAGAAATTGTCTCAGGATTTCTCCTTGTATATTTGGATTTGCTGGGATCTGGCACTGATATCAAAAATCTCCTGCATTTCAAATGAGAATGGATAAAGACATCTGCACTGAAATCCTTCTGTTTTTTAAAAGATAACAACAGTAAGCCCTTCTTGGATCACATTGGAAGTTGCGCTAATTCCCGAACTTGTTTCTACAGCTGGTGCAGGACCTTTTTACCATGCACAATATGTAGGGATATTGAGCTTGTGGTAGTCAAAGCAATGAAGAGGATTCTGGTGCTACTAGAAAAAAACTGAGAGACACTGGTCTTTGGCTCTAAGCGCCCATGTGTGAAGCCAAATGGCATAAATGTCATTCATTGGCTTTAACCCAAAGAGAAGACTCTCCAATTATTTAAAGGAATAAAAAAAAGAGCCACACATATGAAAGCAATAATAATTTTTTAAAAGCCAATAAATAAAATACTTCAATTTCATCATTAAATACTCTGCCTTCACCTATTTTAGAGTATATATGTTCTGCTGGAAATATATGATTATAGAGTTGGAATGGGTCATTTCAGTTACACATTTTCCTGGTGTGATCCCTGAGAGGTGGGGTGAGGAAGAACAGCAAGTCTGAGCCACATAGCAGGAAGAATTTAAATTTATGCTAAAGTAAATGGATAAGAATCAGATTTTTGACTTCAGATTTTAGAGAGCTCCCTAATAGGAATCTGATGAGACTCTACCATAGAAGGAGGCTAGGAGTACTTATAGGTAGAAGACGTAGACCCTAGCCCACCTGGGAAGGAAGGGATGAGATGTGGTAAGTTAGAGATTTCTTTATGAGATGGAGAAAGAAGGAGTCAATCTAGAACCACGAATGAGAGGTATAGGTACCATTATGTATCAAAGATGTGAGGACTTATTGGCTCTATACACCAAGAAACACTGCCTATACAAATAATTCACAATTGTATGACACTTCAAGTTTTCCAAACTAATTTATTTTCATAACAAACTTGAGTCCTATTAGAATAAATCCAAAATGCTCTCATTATTCGGGGTTCTTCAATCACTTTAATTTGCATGGCAAAAAACAACAGGAGGAAAGAGAATGAGAAAGCACCAATGTGTTTTTATTTAAGCTTCATTAAACATTCTTGCATTTTCTATCAGCTATATTTGAAATTTTGAGACCCAAGTTTAATATAGCGTGGCCATAATCAGCCTTTTGTATTGTGATGAAAAAGTCAGGAATCTTGGATGTCTCCTGATAACTTCATGCAACCAAGGCATTGAAAAAGAAATATGTCTCAGGAAAATCAGTGTCCTTTTTGGGAGGAAAATTAGTACCAAGGTATATCAAGCATAGATTGAAGAACCATAAATAAAACCTTTCCAGCCTTTCATATCCATCTGCTGATCTCATTGTTGTATGCCTGTGAAATTTGGACAGTACAGCAGCAACATAACAGGAAATTGAATCGCTTTGAATTTTCTCAGGAAGACTTTGAAGATCACCTGGCAGGATAAGGTAGTAGACACTAAAGTCCTTTTTTTGAACTATACTTGCAGCTCTACTGTAGAGAGCACAACTCTACTGGATTGGCCACATTGTATGAACGCCAAATGTACACTTGCCAAAAAGACTACTTTATGAAGAGCTTGCACAGGACAAGCACTCACCACCATTCACCAGTTCATCAGGGCCTATTCATCATGGATATCTATCTGCCTGTCTAGCCTAATATCCTCCCTTTCTCTCTTGTTCTTGGAATACTGAGCAATATTATCAGCAATATTATCCTGAATCCAATTCTCCCTGTGCAACAAGAGAACTGTTTGGTTCTGCACACATATATTGTATCTAGGATATACTGCAACCTATCTAATATATATAGAACTGCTTGCCATCTAGGGGAAGGGGTGGAGGGAGGGAGGGGAAAAATCGGAATAGAAGCGAGTGCAAGGGATAATGTTGTAAAAAAATTACCTTGGCATGGATTCTGTCAATATAAAGTTATTATAAAATAAAATAAAATATATAATAAAAAAGAAAAAAAAATCAATATTATCATTGCTAATACTTAGAATGTGACAATATTCTATCCTTTACTATCAATGTGATGACCCAGACAAAAACTTCTTTTTCTGGATTACACCATCTCATTTTTGTAGTTGTTCATCTAGCACCTTACATAATAAATGGCATGTAATATGCACCTAATAAAGATTATTATCATTTAGTCATTTTTCAGTCATTTCCAACTTTTCCTTGAACCCATTTGGGGTTTTCTTGGAAAAGATATTGGAATAATTTGCCATTTCTTTCTCCAGTACATTTTACAGATCAGGAATGGAGGCAAACAGGGTTAAGTTATTTGCCCAGGACCACACAGCTAGTGTTAGAAGCCAGATGTTAATTCAGAAAGATGAATCTTTCTGACTCTAGGCCCATCATTCTATCCACTGCACCGTCTCTAGCTGCCCCAAGTGTTTATTTGTTCATTCTTTGATTGAATGGTTTTCTTTATTCTATTCTAATTGCCAGATCTTTCCTAATTGAAAGCTGTGAAATAATTATTTTAAGGGAGGCACAAAGACTTGTGACTTTATTATATAAGGACTTGTGGGTGTGGAAATGTCCTATTCCAATGTGGATCTTTAGAGTAATTCTTTTGCAACTTATAGTCTTAGGGAGTTGAAAAGTAGTGTATAGAGGATGAAGCCCTGGATCAGGAACACATGCTTTGAAATCTGGTCTCAGACACTTATTTGCTGTGTGACACTGGACAAATTCTTGAATTTCTGTCTGCCTCAGTATCCTCAAGTATAAAACGAGGATAATAATAGCATCTACCTCCCAGAATAAATGAGATAATCATTGTAAATCACTTAGCACAGTGGCTGGCACATAATAAAAGCTTAATAAATCCTTCCTGTCCCTCCCTCCCTTCCTTTCTTCTTTTTGTGCCAAAAATGTTGAGATATTAAGTGGCTTTCCAAAGATTGCTCAGCCAGTTCGTATCAGAGAAGGGATCCCCCCAAATCTAGAAATTCTTTACTGTTAGCCCATCTACTACTCTCACCATCCTTCCATAAAAAGGATTAAGGGAGGCAGTTAGTTAGATGGCACAGTGGATCAAGCATCGGCCCTGAAATCAGGATGAACCTGAATTCAAATCTGACCTCAGACACTTAATATTTTCTTGCTGTGTGACCCTGGACAAGTCACTTAACCCCAATTGCCTCAGGGAAAAAAAAAGATGAAAGGATGAAAAGCAATTTTTAAAATTCCCTTAAAAGCTCAAGTCCCTTCTCTTAAACCAAGTTAGAATTTATTTCATTTTAATCTCTTTATATTTGTTCTGAATAATATGGGTAATATCTCTCCTATTAGAATGTAACATCTCTGTGAGTTAGTATTGTTCATTTTTTGCCTTTTTATTCCAACACTTGGCACAATGCCTAGCACATAGTAAGCATTTAATAAATAATTGCTTATTCATTGAATCATGCATGTTGTTTGCATTTTGATCTTTCTTATCTGACTCTTTAGCAAGTTATATTTATAATCCAATGCATGTTCCAGGTTCTTAAGACATATAGGATCAAATCCTTTGCTAATAACAAAACTGGACACATATCTTCCATTTCTGCTCTGTAGATATTTCTGAGGATGAAACATGAAAATAAGGCAAATGACACCAGCACTCAAAGGACATAAAGAAGGCATACCCTATAGCCTCATTCTAGCAACACAAAAGTCATACTGACACATAAGTGTCTGACAATTTGGAGTTGACTTTATTCTGAGGAGAAAGCATATTAATACAAAATTGAAGAAAACAGGTAATGAATTTAAAGTACAACATAACATATACTTCTAGCACCCCAAGGATACAAGCAATGCTCTGTATTCTTAACTATCACTTATGAGTAGTTCAAGGTGTTTGCCAGCTGACAGGAACTAACTGATTTTCACTTCGCCTTTGTCAGGCCAAATGGCAAATGGTACTGTTTCTACAGTAGGATATAATGAAGGATAAGAAGTAAGTAGCTTACCCAAGATCACATGTTACAATAGCATCCAGAAGAGAAAGTTCAAAGAAAATTTGTAAAGGCCTTTAAGAGTAAAACTCCAAATTCTAGTCTAACATGTTTTAAAGAGTCAAAAAATGACTTATATTGGTATTATATTGGTATATTATATTGATATAATATATTATATTGGTATCCTTTAGTTTGGTATTTTTCAGAAGCATCTTTTTTCTTTGATATTGCTTTTTTTTTCTTTTTAAAGAAACAAAGAAAATGGTTTCAGAAAAAAGACAGAGTATCACATGTTGCCAATAACATAAATTTCAGTGTTTGGAAGGAGACTAGGAGATGATAACAATCCTTTAAATGTCACAGGTCCTGAAGGTCAGAAATACATAGTTGTGAGCTAAACACAAGTGCAAAATTATTACTGTTAAGAATTTGAATCCATATTAGCACAATCAAAATTTTATATTTAAAGGCATTGATTAATACAGGGCTATCAGTTTAAAAGAAAGCCATTTTTGAGATAAATGCTGAAAATACATTTTCAGGATTTAAAGTTGCTATCAAAAGATCTAGAATTAGAATTGTCTTGCTTAGGAATGATTTTGAACATCAGAGTCATCTTTGCAAAATACTGTGGTGTTTTCTACTTGTCTTTCCAAATAAAAGTAAAACTGACATTGGGCTTCAACATTCTTGTCCATTTGGCTTCCCTTTTTCCCTCTCTTTGTTTATTTGCATATCTTCTTATCAAACTTCCTAATGATTTCCCTTACTTACTTTGTGCTCCTCTCCCATTTCTCTAAGTCAAGGGTTCTTAACCTGGCCTCCATGAATTTGGTTTTCAAAAATGCTTTGATAATTGTATTTCAATATAATTGTTTTTCTTTATGATCCTATATATTTTATTTTATTCATTTAAAATCATTCTGAGAAGGGGTCCAAAGGTATCACTAGATTGCAGGCTCCATGACATAAAAAAAGATGCCACTTAGAGACTTTGCGTTAAGCCATGTGTCATCCTATAGATATCACCTAGAATGTATCCTCTATTCCTTCATGGCAAACCAAGTTATTGCTCTTCTTTCGAATGGCTCAAATCAGTTTCTCTGGGAAATCTATTTAGATTTAGAAATGTCTTTTGGTTCCAAAGAATATAATCACCAAAAATCCTCATTAAATTACCTTCCCATTCCCACAAATGAATAAATTTATCTACATTAAGACTTTAGGACTCAAATCAAACACTACTTTTTACAAGAAATTTTCAAAGCTATTAGTGCCTCTCCTCTTCACTCTGCTCATTATTTTGTATTTATTTTGTCTATGTCTTTATAAGAACATTTTGTTACCTCAAAATACAAACTTAAGGATGAGGTCCAATTCACTATTGCATTTGTATTCCCATTAGAGTATTTGGTATATAGTAGGTATCTAATAAATGCCTGTCGATTCATACAAATCTATCTATCTATCAATCTATCTATCTATCTATGGTATGTAAAACTACAGATCTCTCTCTCTCTCTCTCTCTCTCTCTCTCTCTCTCTCTCTCTCTCTCTCTCTCTCTTCCTTCCTCCCGATACACATATACACATACAGCTACATTCACAGAGATTTTTGTTGTTGTTTTTCTGGATGGCGGGGAGGTAAAGAGATTTAGAATGGAACTTTATTTCATCAATATTGGGAACTTCTGGAATTTAGAAATGTCATTCCCTAAATGCAGATCAACAACTCATCTGTAAATTAACATCTTACAGATGAAGAGCTTTGTCCGTGAGTCTTTGGTTAGTAAGTGTCATCAGCAGGAGTAAACTGAGGTCCTCCTGACTCAAAGATTGGCTAACAATGGACCATGTCATGATCCTTCTAACTTTCAGAGAAATATTTATAAATAAATATGTTTGTCCATAAAGAACTGGGTAAATAATACACTAAATGGTTATTCATATTATTGGGGCAACTAGGTGGCACAGTGGATGGAATGCCAGACTCTGAGTCAGGAAGACCTAAGTTCAAATCTGGCCTCAGATATATGATAATATGTAATATAATAAACGATATATAATATATAAATATTACAACAAATATAATATAATTTGTGAAACAATTTCAAAACAAGTGGCTTTTTGTAATATTAAAAATACTTAAAATTATTGTGTGATCTTGAATAAGTCATTTAAACCTAGTTGCCTCAATTTCCTCATCTGTAAAATGAACTGAAGAAGTATGGCAAGTCACTATATCTTTGCCAAGAAAACTCCAAATAGAGTAATGAAGATTGGAACATCACTGAAAAATGACTGAACAGCAACAACATTCATATTGCTATATATACTATTTTTTCATGTGTCATGATTGAAATACATCAATTAGTCCCAAATCATTAATAAGTTAGACATATTAAAATTTTTCTTCCAAACACAATTTTTTAAAAGGTGAAATCAAATTAACTGTAGAACAGGAAAGAATAAAAACAGAAAAAGCATTAAGAGATAGAACGATATTTTGTTGTAGGGACTCAATGAACACTATTTCAAAAAGTTCTGATGATTTCCAAAGAAAACAAAATCTTTCACTTAGACTAAAAAGAAACATAATTCTAGTTAAAGAATTCTAATTTGTTCATCATTGATGGACATCTGTCATTTATAAATACTGTCTATATTTCATGTAGTTTTGGGATGGTTATAACACATAGATGGATATATCAACAACTCACATAGATTTAAATGCAAACATATGTGCTCATCTATATTTATATTATTGCCTATGTTATTTCTATCCTATTGTATATTGATATATGGCAATAAAGTAAAAGGTTTTGGTTTAGTTTAATAGATATAAGACTATTAACAAGTGGAAATGAATACTATCCCTTTAATACTTCTCACACTCACTGGATGCTGGATGGATTCAAAACATTGATGGGACTTCTTTTTAGAAATTACTTCAGAGATAGTTAAAGAGCAAGACAAGAAAACCAATCCTGTTAGTATGGAACTACATTGTGTTCTAATGCTGAAAAATATTGAATAGTTTTGATTTCACATGACATTTGGCTGTTTGCGAAAACAAAACCAACAAAGCCACCTTCAGAGGACCAAGACCTGTTACCATTGAAAAGATTCCAGTGGACATCTTGTAGACTCTAAAGGCAATTATAGAGAAATTATAGTTTCCTTGAAATCAATGTATAACTTCCCAAACGCATCACTTTGAAGAAGATAACATCTATTTGTATATAAAAATTAAGATACTGTTATGAAGAAGCCAATCACATTGCTTTTATCATCACACTTTCTATAATGATCATGATCTAATAAGAAAAAAACAAAACAAAACAAAGACAAAACAAAACGAAACAAACCACCAGCAGGCTAAATTTATGTCTGGCTTCAACAAATTATTAAAAATCAATTTTGTAGGTTAAATTCAAATTAACTTGCAACATGGAATTTAAGATTAGCTAGATAATTACTAGGGACAAATCATGGGAATATAAAAAGGCAAAGATTCAATTGCAGCAATAGTAATTTAGCAAAGAAAATTTATATTCAATACAGAAAACATCTTATAAATGCCTACTATGTATAAGGCATGTGCTGAGTGCTTGAACACTAAAACTGAATAAAACTGCAAATGCCTCAATAAAGTATTTAATTCCTGTGTCTCATTTTTGGCTAAGAATAGGGACCAAACCTGTGATGACATTATTAGGAATCTTTAACCGGGGTGCATAAACATGTTTTTGGAAAATATTTTTATACTTTCAACATTTCTGTGTCATTTTTATATATGTAGATACACATAGTTAATATATTTCCATATATTCAAAGTGTTGCAACATAATTGGTTTTCTTTACAATTCTATGTGTTTGATTTTATGCATTTAAAAACATTATTCTGGGAAGGGTTTCACCAGACAGTTAAATGGGTCCATGACACACACAAAACAAAATTAAGAACATTTGGATTAGCATAATATACTCTTGCTTGAGAAGTTCTTTAACAATGTAGTTCTATACCTTATAATCATAGAAATCTGCCTATAGCATTGAGATGTCAAGTGACTTGCTAGAGATCACCCAGCCAGGGCGTGTCCAAGGCATGTCTGGACTTAGGTCTTTCTGACTGATGCTAGTTCTCTGTCTATTCATTATGCCATTGAAAATCCAACAACATCCAACAAATAGCACTCTCAATTAAGGAAGAGTTTTGGTATAAGTCTTCCGTGTAAAATATAGCACTTGGTTTTATTTTCTCCAAAGTTTAAGTCATATCCTGGTACGTGGAGAAGCACATTCACTCTGCAATCAGCTACGGTTCTATTTACCATAGAAATGGTGAGCTGGTCAGTATTGTGAATGTGGTTTTAAAACTGTCTTCATGTGTAGTTCTCATCTTTAAAGCAATTTGCATATACAGTTGATAATGTTCTTTTTTTATAACTAGTAATTGTTACCCACATTTTGACTATTAGAGATATGAAGTGGTTCACTGGTTTTCTCAAAGGCCACAGAAAATTTCAGTGGCAGGCCTATGACCAGTCTAGTAGGCTGTGGTAAGACCACTAAACCACTCAACACATAACTGTATATATTAACTAATTGCATTTCATACATAGATTAAAGAAAAGCACATGCACCAATAATTCTGTTTTATTTAGAGGGTAGGCATTAAGTGTGAAACCACATCTGTATTTCAGGGGGAAAATACATCCTCACTCTACTGCTGAGTAAAGTGAAGGAAGTCACACCTCTCATGTCTAAAGGACATTTCTAAGCTTCCATGTGTTTAACCATGTGTTGAACACTCTGGTGGCCAACTGTTCATAACAGAGAGGGCAAAGGTTAGATGGCAAATGTAAATAAAGATTATAGTTATAAGTATTATTATGGACATATTGTGTGTGTGTGTGTGTGTGTGTGTGTGTGTGTGTGTGTGTGTGTGTGTGTAGATGCTTAAGCAAGCCATACTACAAGAAAAAGTAACTTAAACTATGTATCTAATATAAAAAATCCTTTCATATGAACTATCTCACAACACTTTTTGGAGTAAGGAAATATTTTGGTTTTCAATGCATCCCAAATGCTAAATTGTTTCAAGTTAACATACATCAAACAACTATGATTATATTTTTAAAAGTATTTGGATTTCATGGAAAAATATATAGAATTTTAAAAT
The DNA here is from genome assembly GCF_016432865.1 of Antechinus flavipes. Taxonomy (NCBI): domain Eukaryota; kingdom Metazoa; phylum Chordata; class Mammalia; order Dasyuromorphia; family Dasyuridae; genus Antechinus; species Antechinus flavipes. The sequence continues at coordinate 242,413,314 of NC_067398.1, read as the reverse complement.
GTAACCTGGGAGATGACTCTGTTAACATATCATTTAAGCCTGTATTTAATTCTATGGGGACAAATGATTAAAACACAAAACAAGCAGTTAGCTGGCACCATAGTGGACAGGATATTGGACTTGGAGTCAGGAAGATTCATTTACAGAATTCAAAATTGACTTAAGATACTTACTAGCTATATGACCATGGGTAAATCACTTATTTTTTTTTTGCCTCAGTTACCTTATCTGTAAAAAGGAAGGAAAACTACTCCAATATCTTTGCCAAGAAAATCCCAAATAGGGTCATAAGAGTTGGACATGGCTGAAAAAATGACTGGGTAACAATAACAAATAATACAATGGATTCTTTTCTCCCTTATGGCTTTTAGTCAAAAGCATAGCTATTAAAATGCAGGGTGCAGTGGAAAACTGTCTAGGAAGGCCTGTCTGATGAGGGAGCAGCCCATAAATTTAATCCTACATGGGATCACAAAGAGTCAGACACTACTGAAATGACTAAACATCGAAAACAACAATAAATAGATTTAGAGATGGAAAAGACCTTAGATGCCATGGGCGCCAACTTTTTTTTTTTTTTTTTAACAAATGAGAAAACTATGTCAGTGCAATTAATATAGATTATTTATTAGTTAATAATGTATAGATTATTAATTATTAATTAATATGGAGATCATATAACTAGTAAATATCAAAGTGGGACTTGGACATATGAGTTTAATAATGAACAAGAAATGAGTAAGAAAAGAGACCAGGCAAGATGATGTTTAGAAAACTTCCCAGTACTCTGATAACTTCAAGCTTCTCTTAGACAATAAAACCCTTATTTTTGATTTCAGTATTTTTCTAGTGATGTTACATGACTACAAAATATGGAACATTACGACCTTAGAAGAGTCAACTTGTAGATGATCCAGAGGAAATGGAAAGGCATAAGGTGGGCATATGTTGGATATAATATGATACCAACGATCACTCAAATACTAGAATTAGCATAAGAAAAATCACCAAAGTCATTTTAAAAATATGAAATGAGGTTAGCCAATACTATAATTTGTAAGTAAAGAAATAAATAGTTTTTTTTTTTTCTCTAAGTAGAACTAAGGCTTCTGGTATGGATAAATTAGTTCTAATTCCATGTCTACCTAGTTCATGTACTAGTTCACCTTAACCTCTCTCCATGGATATGCTGTGTATATCATTAAGTGAAATGTTCTATGCATCTTTAATCATAGTTGCATTTTTTCGAGAATGTAAGGCAAGTGGACAAACCATCTTATCTGCTGTATTCTAGATATCAAAGGGAGAATATTATTTATACAAGGAAATAAAAGAAAAACAGGGAATAAAAATGTCAAATGCATCAGAAATAATTTCATAAGGTCCTGTTAAAAAATGGAATACATTTAAACACTTTCAGATTTAACATGTGGCATGCTTAATGGTCTCAGCACTTCTAATTATTTTTAATAAGTGTTACAAATTGAAAGCAAGTCAGGCAGGTATTAAAAATATATTGGCACATTTTAAAATGATCAGTCCTTACCCGTTGAAATCAAATGATGGCAATTAAGAGTAATAAAAGTTGTTAAAAGTTAAGGCCTGGGAGACTAAGGAGGCCTGTTAGACTGTCAATGGTTTTCCCTAGGCAGGAAAATCAGTTAGAAAATAAAAACATCTAGCATTTTAGTGGTCTTCAAAGAAAGTCAGGGGACTTGCAGCAACATGCTGGTAGTAAAAAAGAGACTTACATAGTCTGGGAAGGCAGTGAAATGGAGGACGTGGTAAACTTGTTCACACTTAGTTGTCATTTTTGATTTTCAATGACATTTTTTTCATTCTTTCTCCTAGTAAAGATGACAGAAGGTCCTAATTTATTATCTGACAGCTATTCCTGTTCCTTAATTAATACTGTTTAACTGCATATAGTCACAAAACCCAAATATGAACATTAAAAAATATCTAGAGTGATGATTTTCCTCATTTCATGCTGTCAACTCTTTATACGTTCATACCCAGATCAAAGGACATATAAGTGGTGCAGTGGATGGAGTAACACGCTCGGAGGCAGGAAGGCTTGAGTTCAAATCCAGACTTAGATACTTACTAGCTGTGTGATCTTAGGTAAATCACTTAAAATTCATTTCCTCATCTATAAAATGGGTTTGAGATGGAAATGGCAAAGCACTCCAGTATCTAAGAAAACTCCAAATGTGGACTGGACAAAACCAAAAGGACTCAACTTCAATCCAAGATTAAAGATCAGGATGAAGGGAAAAATAATTTAGTAATTTAGCCTCCATATCCCCATATACCATATCCCCTTTGGGTGAGTGGGTGGGAGAAGGCTGGTAGAATTATAATTAGAGCAAAGTATTTAGAGTTTAGCCTCATGGGTCCATATTTAGAGAAAATCAATAATACTAGCAATCCCTCAGTAGCATAGAAAACAGCTGTGTTTAGCACCTAGATAGCAAGAATATTGACATTCTACATGAGTTTTTTCTTTAGTCTGGTTCCCTATCCTTTTGAACATAGCTGAGACCAAAGGGTTGGAAAATTGGCACAAAATTGCTAGTTAGGATGCAAGGTGTTATTCAATTTCCTCCACATTAGAATAATTTAAGCTAACCTTCAAGGAATAATACCTAGGTGCTTATCTCTAAAAATCCATTGAATTGATAACACAGGACTGAATTAATAACCTTCACAAGTTTGATTTCTTTGACCCTGCTAGTCAAAACCCACTTTCCAAACCATATTCTACTATATTTTATTTGATAAAGATTTATTAAGTGTTTATAATATGCAAGGTGATGTGTGAGGCTTTATGCTAAGGAGTTCTTTCTCTTAACTTGCCTTTTGATATCATTACTGTGGTTAAACTGTACTAATAGGGAAGGATTAACTGTATGTCTTTCATATGATTTGGCAAATAATTTGAGGTCTCCTAAGGAAAAGGAAATCGAATATAAATTTTAGTTTCTGGATGTTAACTATCAATAATAGTCAATAATAATGATATTAGAAAATATTTATATAATACTCAATAGTTTGCAAAGAGTTTTATATACATTTCTTCATTTTATTCTCATAATAACCCTAGAAAAGTATCCTCATTTAGAGAGATTGAGGCAAGATTAAGTGACTTTCCATGAGTTACAGAGCTAGGGAGTGTCTGAGTCAGAATTTGAACTTAGATCTTAATCATTTCAATCTAGCACTTTATTTACTCCATCTTCCTATCAGAGTCAAATCCAGATCAATTACATTGTATAAGTAACAAATCCCACCCTCTCACCCCACCCCTCTCACATTCCACAGCCTCAATTCAATACATCATTTGCCAATGGTAATTAAGTAAAGCGGCAACCAGGTGGTGAAGTAGATTGAATGCCAGGCCTGCAGTCAGGAAGATTTGAGTTCAAAGGCAGACTTAGCCACTAGCTGTATGACCCTGGACAAATCTCTTATCCCTATTTGCCTCAGTTTCCTCATCTGTAAAATGAATTGGAGAAGGAAAGTGGCAAATCAAAATCAAATAGAGAACATTGATTTTATCATTCCGAATATTGGGGACAGCCCCTCTTCTGGATTTGAACAACAAAAAGTAACAACAAAACAATATAAGTATTGAAAGTATAAAGGGGTGAGGGAAGCAAAGAAATAATATTACAGGTATGGCAAAGACACTCCTTGGAGTTTCAGATGAGAGTCAGTGACATAGTAGTGGAATTTGGGATTTATTCCTCAAAAGACAAAATGTCATTCAATTACTTTTTTTTTTCTATCTGGTCCCTGAAAAATATAGCCATGAGCTTTGTTCCTCATTTATTTATATATATATATATATATATATATATATATATATATATATATATATATATATATATATGTATATGTATATGTATATATGTATATATATGATATTTAAAAATTTTTAAATACAATCCATATATCACATATATTAATATGGAATTGGGTGGAACTGTAACTATGATTTCATTAGTAGAGGGAGCTTGTAGCCAGGGCATTATTTCTACTGATAGAGATTGTACCTTCTTTGACATTTATAGTCTTGAGTAGCTGTCTGGGGCATTAAGAGATTGTCACTCAGTTAATGAACAATCACTACATGCCAGGCACTGTGAAATGCACTAGGGTACAAAGAAAAAAGTCATCACAAAGGCATGGGTGAGGAGATGAAGCTTCTTGTGTAAAGATCAGTAATTACTGTAGTATGACTGGACTGTCATGTTCATGAAAAGAAAGCAAGCAGAACCTGGATGGTTTGGGATTAGATAAACCTTAAGGACAGAGAGGCTGCTAAGAGATATTTGTGGAAGAAGAGTCTTGGAGTGGTAATGGGGAGCAAGGAACACTCTGGCTATCCTCAGACAGTGAATGGGGGGATGTATATGAATGAAATTGCTGCTCAAAATAGCTAAGATGTTCATATAGCCTGTCCATGATTGAGATAAGACTTTAACTCAGGATTTTCTGACTCAAAGATACCAGTGTTTCAACTAGTAAGATATGTTGCCTCTCATCAGCAAGATATAAAATGAACAAACTATTAATAAAACATACTTTGATAAAGGACAAGTAAAGAAATAAGTGAACAAGTAAGAGTTAGCAAAAATGAGAAATTCTTATATTCTGGGTGAGAAAACATTTTGTTGGTTATCTATTTATATGCTGTACATTTGGAAAATGGATTCATTTTTCGACAGCCAACATGGCATAATGGATAAAGAATGATCTTGGATTTAGAATGATATGGAATCAAGTCTTACATACTTCTTGGGTGATCTGGGCAAATCATTTTACCTTTAATGTCCTAAGCAATTCTCTAAGGCTACTTTCAGAGAAGCTTGCAAACTTTGGTAGTTAGAGTCTCATCGTGCGGAACTATCTATAGTAAAGTGATCAAAGATCTGAACAAAAATTAATAGTAGAAAAAATGAAAACCCCCCATTATGTGTTTTTTCTTTTTGAGTTTAAGATTTTGTGTTTTATGATTTGTCTTAGTAAATGCATTCTGTCCTCAATAAATGCAAGGTTACTAGAGATATTTGCTACTGTAAATTGTATCTAATTGTATACTGTAACTGTATCCAATCTATTCCATAGATCTACCTTAGCCAGATTTCTTAGCCAGTAACAGATAGTCTTGATAACTACTGTCTTATAATATAGTTTAAGATCTTGTATTTCTAAACCTTCTTCCTTTAATTTTTTTACTAGTTCCTTTGATATTCTTGACCTTTTGTTCTTCTAAATAAATTTCATTATTTTTCAACTCAATAAAATAATTTTTTGTGTTTAATTTACTTGAGTTGGCATTGAATATATAAGTTAATTTAGATTCAATTGTCATTTTTATAGTATTGGCTCTGCCTACCTATGAACAATGAATATTTCCCAATTATTTAAATCCTATTTTATTTGTATAAAAAGTTTTTTTAAATATAATTTTGTTCATATGGTTACTGGATTTATCCATCTGTGTATTTAATTAAAATTATTTCAACCAAAGCTTTAAAGCCTAAGCTAGTGAAATATCAACTTTGTCTTTTTGACTTTTTCTGTTAGCTTGAAGGCAACAAGGCATAGAGAATAGATGACTGTACTTGGTACTAAGAAGATGCCATTTTGCATATGATATAACATTAACTTTCTGATCACAGTAAAGTCACTTAATCTCTCCGTACATTGGGCATCATTCTCAAACTTCAAATTAGATGAGTTGCCTTTTTTAAATTTTATTTTCTTCCATTACACAAAACAATCAGCAGACAGCTGCGTTTTTCTTTTTTAATGCCAATCTCATTGGTCGAACAATGTATATTGTTTAACAGATGCCTAACAAAGCCTGTACACAGAAACCCAGGAAAGGAAAAGCCCTCTTGTAAATCAGACTAACCTCATTCAGGTAAGCTTTGGCTAATTTGTGCCTGGAGTCAGAGGTCTAGGTTAGGAACTTTATCATGTGATGATTTTATCTGAAAGCTATTATATGATGATCAGGGGACAAAATATATATTTGCACTGGAACAGAAAGTTAGGAACACATACATATATAGTAAGTAGATAAACATTATTTATATATAAATATCTATTGTATATATATATGTTTGGATGTGTGTATATATGTGTTATGTGTGAGTGTATGTGTATGTGTATAAAATCATTCAGCCTTTAGCCTTTTCAGTCACATCTGACTTTCTTTGTCTTAGAGCTAGTGTCTGAGCTAGATTTGAACTCCAGGCCCAGCGCTCTATCCATTGTACCACCTAGCTGCTATAGCAATATTGCTATAGCAATAATAAAATGCTCTCTGTCTCTTTCTCTTACATACATAAACATACATATACACACATGTAGAGAGAATAGGATATATATAGAAAATTTTATAGCTCTATATATACAAAATATATTTAGATTTCCATAAATGATATATCTGTATTTCCATATTTATGTCCACATCGATTTTCTATCTACATTGATATCCCCATATCTATCTATCTATCTATCTATCTATCTATCTATCTATCTATCTATCTATCTATCTTTCTATATCTAGGTATCTACCTACCTAACAGCTTCCTATCCACCCATCCATTCATCCATCCATAAATCTCTATCTATCTACATATCTATCCATGTATCTACCTACCTACATACATAAATACATACCTACTTATCTATTTATTGCTATCTTTTTGTTCTAGCATGAAATTTTTGTTACGATTCTGTGGCACAGAAGTACAAATGAAGAGAAGTTGTTTGAAAGGTAAGAGATAAGAATTAGACTGAATTTTTAAAAGATTTTTTTTTTCTATTATTAGTGGCACAAAGGATACAAAGTCTACCACTTTCTTATCCACAAACAAAAAAATCACAATTTCTGGTCTAAATGCATTTTGTTTTTTACAATTTGGAGAACAATTATGAGCTGCTGGATGAGAAAATAATAACTCAGAGACTATATAAATTGTCCATCCAATGCCAAGAACTTAATGAGCATTGCTGAAATGATTATAAAATCATGACCAGCAGTTTTAAACAAGTAGGACCTAAGCATTACAAAATGATGGAAAAACATAAGATATCTCAAGTTGTTTTGATTGCATCTCACGAATTCAATGATATTACTGCAGGGTGTTCAGGGAGGCTGATGGTAGAGAAGGGGAGAGATGAGTGTATAGGATGAAAATGTTCAGCTGTGAGCAGGGAAAGATGGGGTGGAGAAATGGAAAAATTTGTTTAAAAGAATCCATTTGTGAGAAAATCTGTTTCTTATATGTTAAAAATGTCATAAAAGAATAAGGATATGGTGGCATTCTGGTTCAACTATCCCTGTGAAGGTTTATTGCCTGCTTCTAAGTATCAGTTCCTGCTGAATCTTTCTTGAATTGAGGAGTTCTGTTAAGTTGTTGCTCCTTTTTCACTCTTCCTGGTTCATCTTTCAAAAGAAGTCAGCCCCTACTTCACTTCTAGTTCCTTCTTTCCCTCCTGTTCCTTTATTCTCTTGAAATAAAGACTGATGGTTTCCCATTCCTTAGTTTCTTTTACTTAAAGATGGGGGTGAATTGGGGAAACAATTGTGAGTTTTGGAATGGACATAAAGAGAGCCCCTTCATTTCTCCCCCACTTCTCATCTTATGAGTGTGGTTTAGATGAAATATGGTCCTTGTCATCAACAAAATTACAATACAATTCCACTGAGAATCAAGTCTGTTCAGAGTAATTCATCTATGGAAATGTGTACTTTAATTGTTACTTTTGGCAGCAGTCAAGGAGGAGAATGAAATATTATGCTAAATATTGCCACGTGCAATAGTAAAATGCAGTTTTGTTCTTGCCAGAAATGGTACACAACCCTACTGTCCCCCACCCTCTTTATGCTCAGGTTTGGATGTTGTGGTTTAATCTAAATCTTGTGCTTTTCCCCTATCCAAAACCAACAGAGGTTTAAAGAGAGCTTCATTTTTTTATTGGAAACATTTGCTCTGTCAAAGCTGCCAAAAAAATAACTAAAATTGGGGCTTTTATTTGGGTTAAAGTTCTAAGTCCTAAATTCTACAGAGGTTGATTTGTTTAGCTTAGTTTCCTTCCTCCATAAAGTCTGCTTTTACAGGTAAGATTATGTTCAGAGACACCTTTTATTCATCCTAATTTTCATACAGATCAAAGATTTACGTAGGACTTGGTAGCATATGGAGTCATACAAATATCATTTAAAAATCATTAATTGTAGTCTGCTTTACAGCACAGCATAGTCAGTCTAGTGAAATGGGGAATGGCATTGTCTAATAACCAAAAACAAATACTGTTGTGTCTTTCTTAGGAAAGTATTTAAAATCTCTACACTGAAGTATTTTACAAATGCAGTGTTTTTTTTTTTTTTTAATTTCATTAACTTAGACACATTTGCCTATGTCTAAAGTTTTGATTTACAGTTTCATCTTGATTATTGTGAACAACGAATTCCACACAGTGGTTACATGTATTCAAATTTGTACTATTTGAAGTTATAATTGTGTGAAATATGGTCATTGGTTCTAGTCCAATGGAAACAGGCTGTAAAAATTCAAATAATATGTGCAAAAGACTCATTATTTTTGTTAGTCTGGGTATAATCTTAATCTATCCATAATCCATATTTTCATGTTCATTTTCTATATGTACATTTATAAAATTAAGATATAATTCACAAAATGGGGTCCTGAAAACATTAGAATGAATGGATATGAATATAAAAAGATGCGATAAAGAATCTTATAGACTTAAAATAATCTTAGAAATCATGGATCTTAATTATTTCATTGAGGAAACTGAGAGCCAGAGAGGTGAATTTACTTGTCAAAGGTCATATAACTAGTCAGTAATAGAGCCAGCACAGAAATACAAGTCTCCTAATTCTTAACCCAGGTACTATATTTCTTCTGTACCATACAGTCTATATATATGAACACATTGCAACACCTAGATACACAAAGGATTTTCTAGTAAATCTTATACACTTTAAAAATTTAACAAATGAGATTATAGATATGTTTTAAGAAAATGTGCATATTTAAAATCAAATATATTAAAAAACTGGCCAACTACATTAGAAAAAAAAAGTACATAGAATATTCTTAGTTGAGTTCTCATGACAAACACAAATAAAGTAATGATTAATGATATGGGTAACTATTTAATGGCTAGCCCAGCAGATTAGAGTCCATATCAGGTAAAGGAAATAAAATTGATTACCAGTTTGTTTCATAAAGTTTTAAAAATTATATTTATAACTGAAATAATCAAAAATTTAAAAGTTTCAAACTATGAAGAGATTTTGTGAAAATCCTGATACATACTCTTTTCTTACTATTTAAAGTATCTTTTTGTGAATGGCTTTTTTTTTCTTTTTAAAGGGAAGTTTGATGCCATGTGAAAACAAAATCTTTTGAAAAACAGTCAGCATAGCCTGAAGAGAATTATAGGGAATCTGTAGGGTAAATTGATAAGGCAACTTATTCAGAGCACTGACTGACAATATTTATAAGCAAAAGCAGATTTATAAATATGCTTCAAATAATCTTCCAAAAAATCATTCAAATAATGGCAAAGAACACCAACTCAGATGGAAGGACAGCCATTACTTAATATTTTTCTAATTATTCTAAAAGTTGACCTGAAAGAAGGAATTAAAAGGAATTTGTCTCAAGCTTACTGAAAGATCAAGAGCTCTATGTGACAACACTAAATTAAAAGTGTCTTTTAATGGGTTCTGTTTCCTGCTCTTCTTTTAAAATTGGAAAAAATTTAAAAATATATTTTGCCTGTGACAGTGAATATGAAAGAAATTCTCACCCTTAAAACCAGCAGCATTGGTTTTCCAGTCATTAGCGCTCAAATGTCCTGCACGGGAAGTCCTTACAATAACATGCTGCACATCTCTCCAGGTCAGAAACGGACTGGGAAAAGACAAGGCAAGAATCATTGTACCAAAAAAAAAAAAAAGATGGGGGAAGCAGAGAGTCACAAGCAATTAAAAAAGCAAAATCAAAATGGCGGAATGATTGAAAACAATGGATTGGGGCTTTCTGTTTTGGATTAACATTCTGCTAAATTCTCTATCCATTCTCACTCAAAAGGGAGAATGATATTAGCTTGTGAGTGGGCAGAAAAATGGCTTCTGGATTTGAGAAGCCACTGTAGGTGATTTAATAGACCTTAAAAAAATTAAAAGAAGATGCCTCATTAAGTTTATCCAACCTTAACAAAACAGATTCTGAATAATTAATCTTTTACCTGTGCACAAGGGTCTGAACTAGTTAGTAGCAAATTATATTAAAGTTTTCTTCAAGGCATTCCTATACAGGTTGACAAAAGATTATCTTTTTGTAGTCATCAATTGCCTAAACCTACCTTGTTGAATGGGTAACTAGGCAAATGAATTTATACTGCCTATGATACCTTTATATTATTTGTTTGTCTATAGGCAGAAAAGAATAAATAATGGAAAAGACCTAGTTGATCCTTCTTGGCAGGTAAATGAGTTTTATTCAAAACCAAAAAAATTTGGTATCAGATTCTGGATTCCAAAGAATAAGTTTACATTTTTGGAAAGACTTACTCTATTTGCAATGAGATGTTTTATTTTTCTTATTACCTTTTTATACCCATTCACCATAGTATATACACCTAATATATAATATAAAAGGAAACTAGTAGAAAGGAGATTATTTTTGATAGAGAACTACAACTATCAAGTAGCCCTACTAATAATAGTTATCAATGGAAAAAATAGAATTATAGTCCATGATTGAGGCTTATTTCCAAGGATATATTTAATTCAGCTTTTTAAGAAATGAAAAAGTTTCAGATGTGTTTATAGATACATCTGAGGAATATAAGACAATATCTGAATGCTTAATTTATTTTACACTGAACTCATGGTGTTCTACAGAGCTTTTAAAAGTAATTCTAACATTTGGGGTAAATTCAGCTGGGAATAGGTAGTGGCATAAGATCATAAAACAGAGATGGCCTTTTCTCAAAAGGCATAATTGCCCTGAAAGAGGGAAAGGCCTTTCAGAGTCTGGCCCCATTCCTCTTGACATGGCTAACAAAAAAAATTTCTTTTCCCTTCTTCCTCCTTTCAACCTGTGGGAAGAGAGGGTATGGTAGTTCAGTAGGTAGGAAAAAGCATGGTGAAGGAGATGAGTAAGATTTTCAGCAACACACCATGTGGCAAGGAGCCAAATCTCCATCTGTCCTAGGAGGCTCTTTCAGTCTAAAAAAGAGCACCTTAAGAAGGGGTATTTTCAACCTATCTTAGATAATGATACCTTAGGGCAAAACCTCAATTATGCTGACCTTGTTGTAAGTATTTTTTCCTTAGAGATCATAGGGTCATAGATTTAGAGATAAAAGGAACTTTAGAATTAATTAGGTCCAGTGTCCTTATTTTATAAATGAAGAAATCAAGATATAGGGAATATAACTTAGCTAAGTAACGAAATTTTCTCTCTCTGTATTTGTGTGAGTGAGTGAGTGAGAAAGAAACAGAGACAGAGACAGAGAGACAGAAACATAGAGACAGAGACAGAGAAATAAAGATAGAGACACAGAGGCACAGAGAGAAAGAAACAGAGACGCCAACACAGAGAGAGACAGAAAGGTATAGCTCTCAGTGTTTGATTAGAGAAGAATTAGATTTGATTATAGAAGGAAAGGAACTGGGGTTAAGGAAGAAAAGAAGTTTACTCCTCTAAGATTTCTTAAGGATATATAGTTTGTACATGAAAACAAGGAAACATATTTCTAGGTACTGAAAAATCCTAAGTATTTAAAAAAAAAATCTCTATCTCACATTGTTTCCTTGAATACTAAAAAAATCTTTACCACTCCACTTATGACTTTCATGTACTTGATATATTGACTGTATTTGATTATAATGATCATAACTATAAAGGTTAATGCACAGAGATATAGTAATATCAAAGCAAGATGGTAGAGGAGATTAGGTGTTGATCTTGCATTCAGGAAAACTTGGGTTTAAATCATACCCTCTATGCTTTATGTAAAATCACTTGGTTTCCCTCTGCCTCAGAGAATTCCCTAAAAACTAAGAGGTGCTAGATCCTTCCCAAATACATAGTTCATAGATCCATAAAGGACCTCTGAGGTCAGCTAGCCTAATCCTTCATTTTTCAAATAACAAAAATAAGGCTAAGAAGCATTAGTTGAGTTGCTCAAGTCTATACAGATAATAAGTGATAGAGACAAAATTTGAACTCTAGTTCTCTGACACCAGAGCCTAGGCTTTTCCTACATTAGGATAGATTATCAATACTTTCTCTCCTATATAGTAAACAGAACTTTATTTTACCCTCTTATTCTGTGTCTGGTGTGCTGCCCTTGATTAACCTATAAAAGAGAGAACCAGGGGAGAAGGGCATGTTTTGAGGAGAACTGATATCTTTTCTATTTTTAAGCTTTTCTGGGGAGGTGGGGAAACATCCCTTGGTAGAAATTGCATTTCTAAAGAGATATGTTTGATTTTTTTCTAATTTAACAAACACCAAATAAAACAAGTGTTTCAATACAAATAGTAGAACAGAGAAGATCATATATGAAACTTCAAATATCTATTATGTACAGCTTGCTTTTTAAAAATATATATAGTAGATTTAATATGTAACTTTCAAAGCTCTCATGCTTATCCATGAATCCTTCTGCCTTCATTCTATTCTCTTTTATTATTAAAGAAAACATGTCAAAATAACCCCTTTTTTTCCCTAAAAGGGCTTGAAAAAGAAGACTAGGAAAAAAAGCATAAGTTTGTTCATGAATTCCAAAACTAATAACTTTATGATAATAATAGAAATCAAATACACAAATTTGGAAAGGAGAAAACTCCCAAAAGAGAAAGCATTTAGTATTTTGCTTTGCCCAACTTTGCCATTAACCTCTTTTAGAATTAAAAACAGATAAAACTCTAATATTCTTGGCAGAATAGAAAATAACTTGTAAGTGGATAGAGTATAGAAGTTAGGAGGGAGTATTTAGTATTTTGTTCTTTTCTAGCTTTCTCCATTAACATCTCTTAGAATTAAAAACAAGCAACACTTTCTCCTTTTCTTAAAAGTAATAAAGGTTAAGTGACTAAATAAGTGGATAATGTAAGTGGATAGAAAACAGGAATTTGGAAAACCTCAGTTCAAATCCCAACTCAGGCACTTAGTAGATTATGAACCTAAGCAAATCATTTAACCTCTCTGTACCTCAGTTTCCTCATCTATAAAATAAAAAAAGTTTGTATTCTATGAATTTGAGGGTCTCTTCAAGTTTGCTCAAAAGATATTGCTGGGATGATTCTGACAAGATCACTGACAGCCTAAGGAAGAAGAAGTGTTGTCTCAGAAAATAAATAGCTTATCTGGGACTTTTAAAGATAATTCAGAGTGAATTTAATAGATATTAATAGAAATTAATAGAAAATAATAGATATATTAATGTCAGTAAAATTGGAAAATAAATCAAGGGACTATGATGAAAATTGATTTCATTACTACATGAGTAACTTCTGAAGTGCAATCTCTAAATTCCCCTACCTCAGATTTGTAAAAGTGCCTCTCTTCATCCATTAGCAAAAAAAAAAAAAAAAAAAAAGCCAGTTTAAGTCATAATGAAAGTATAATATAAAATAAGTACATTTTAGCCATTGGCTTACAATACAACATAATCCCCTTAAACCAAGGATAGTACAATATTTTAAACATACTTTTCCCAGTTAGAATTGGTTTAACGAAAGTAACTAGAAAAAGCACTCCTGGATTTAATCGAAGGGATATCAGTTTGAGAATTTTTCTCTCTACAAGTAATAGTAAATAAGACCTAGGGAACTACGTGAGATACATCTTGGTTTAAATGACATGCTCAGGGCCATATGACTAAGCCTTATTGACTTCTAGCTCAGCATTCTAACTTTTATATCATGTTGCCCTGGTTAATTTAATTTACACTATGTTTAAAGATTTCTAATATTTTCTACAATGTCCAGCATACATTAAACTACCTAAGCACCAAATAAAGGATACTCCCATACTTTAAATAGCTTTAGTAACATAATTTTATTTTACCATCATCTTATGTCTAGTATGTTGCCCTGGGTTAACCTATGCAAGAGGAAGGTGAGTTAGGTTAGTTAGGTTTGGGGAATCTTCCATATTCAATTTAACTTGAATAAATGAGAGTTCCTTTCATGTTAAGTTGCATAAACTGAATCCTCTAAGAGTACATGCAATCAGAAAGGAGAAATGAGGTTAAAGGAATTAAAAGTGTGAAATAAAAGCAGAAAGAATTAAGAATTGATATTTTAAACTACTTGCCTGAATTGTATATTATCTAAAGTAAAAGACAATGAGGAAATATATGTTTGGCATCAAAGTTTCCACCTGGTCTAAAGTCAACCCATTAGCTCAGAGAAGATCAGGAAATTGTATTTTTATTACATTTCATAAGAATATATTTGTGTATATATATACATATATATATATATACATATATGTGTGTATATATTTTTGTGTACATAAAATATCCTAAGGACATACTTTTCTATATATTTATCCAATATACAGCTATAAAGTTCCTAATAAGGTCCCAAGAACATGTTAACTTTCTACCTATGTTTGTCCCCCCAATACTCAGGGATCTCAGATGATACATAAGTAGAAATTATGCTATATCTTTAAAAGTTAAGGAATAAACCCCATGATTCTGAGAGACTGATCATGAAGCATGCTACCTACCTCTTGACAGAGTATCAAAAGATCCAAGGTGCAGAGTGAGGCATATTTTCAAACACAGCCATTAGATGAATTTATTTTGCTTAATTTTATCTATATATTAGAAGAGTTGTTTTTTTTTTTCCTTTGAGGAAGAATTTGAAAAAAGAGGGGAACTGGCAATAATGTTTTGTTGTTCAAGGGGAAAAAAAGAAATAAAAAGTGTCTTGTGAAGGACATAAAAAAGCACATATGAGGTTGGATATGGTGGTCTATACCTTTAATGCATTTGACTGGAGAGGCTAAAGCTGGTGGATCTTTTGAGCTTTGGAATTTTAAACTATAGAAGCCTAAATTGATTGGGTATCTGCAGTAAGTCTAGCTGTGATTTGAAGAAGCTCTGGGAATGAAATGTCTACTTGTCCACCTAAAGAGGTTTGTCCAATACTACACAGTAGGTGTTTAATATATGCTTGTCAACTGACTGACTGAATTGACCAAGGTTGAAAAGAGAGCAGGTGAAAGTTTCCTTGTCAATCAGTAGAAAGAATTTATGGAGAAATTCATACAAACAGGACAAAATTGAAAGGAAAATGTTTAATTTATTAATTTTTGTAAAAAAAATTAAGCTATATGTAATAGATTTGTGGTTTCACATAAAATCTTATAAATTTTATATTATATATATATTTCTTATTCTTCAAATATGAAAATTTTACTTTTTGGATATTTCTCAAATTCCAAAATTTTAAAAATATTTGAATTTAAAATTAAATTATAAATAAAATTAATTTTAAAAATTTAGAGATTAGTCTAATATATGACGAGAGAGGGAGTGGTGGTGGTGGTAACATGCTGTAGTTTATAGAGAGATAGTTTCCAAAGCAGAAAGACTTGTGTTTACATCCTTCTGATACATATTGGCTGTGTGGCCTTGAGCAAGTCAACCAGACCAAAAATTTTAGAGAAGTGCCAATTTGCTCAGAGAGGGAGTTTCTTAAATGACATTCATTACATTGATGAAATCATTGATCTGATTTTTTTTAATGTAAAAAAAATGAAAATGGGGAAATGGAGACCACATTTCATGGAGGGTGCTAGAGGTATGCTGTGGGGAAAAAAAGCATTCTGAAGTTCAGTTTCCCTGATAAATAACTCTTCTAGACCTGGGTATCTGTTATCAGCCTCAGTATCACTACTAACAGATATCAGCATGGAGAAATCAAGGATTATCAGAAAAGATAGAGAGGTAAGAACTTCTGTGTCAATTATTTTTCTATTACACCGTGTAGGATCCATTGCCTCAACACACTTAAACTTAAAATCTGTACTAACACAAAACTTTTATAGTTATCTATAGAATTTGGGCAGATACTGAAGAAAAAAATCAATAAATATTGATTAAATGCCTATTCTGTGCCAGGCACTGTGCTAAGTGTTGGGAATATATAAAGAGGTAAAAGATAATTCTTAGTCTCAACAAGGCATAACTAATGATGATTAAATAGGGCTCCAAATATATGCAAATTTAGGAACTCTGAGTGTATGGAATCATAGCTTTAGAGCTATAATGAACCTTAAGTGTCATTTCCAATCTAATTCTAGTTTTTCAGATGAAGAAATTGAGGTCCCAAGAGGAAAAATGAGAAACAATTGGGTAGCATAATAGAAAAAGAATAGGATTTGAACCCCAATATCATTGAGTTCAAATATAGCCTTTGACACTAGTTTTGTGACTGCAATTGTTGTGAGGAACCTCACAGGGTTGTTGTAAGGAATAAGTGACGTAATATGTAAAGTGCTTTGTAAACTTTGAATTATTATATAAATGCTAGTTGTTGTCACTACTACTACTACTACTACTAGTCAACATTTACATAGTACTATATGCCAAACATTGTGCTATGTACTTTACATCTATTATCTCATTTGATCCTTTCATTAACTCTGGGAAGTAGATGCAATTATTATTCCCATTTAATTGATTCTGAGGAATCTGAGGCAATTGAGGAAACTGAGGCAATTTGAGCTAAATGCTTTGCTTAGGATCACACAGCTAATAAGTGTCTGAGTCTGGAATTGAATTTAGGATTTCCTGATTCCAGGATAGGATGCTTTATTAAAAAAGTGCTTCACTGCACCACCAATTGGTACCACCCCCACTGCCTCCACCACTGCAGATAACCATTATAGCAATAACTCAGTAATTTGTACCCGTCATTCCATTTAAATCTATAACTCTTTCCCTATTTTCTTCTTTTTTGTTTTGTTGCTTTATTTAGATTCAGAGAACCACAGATCTAGAACAAAGACTAGAAGGAACTTCAGAAGCTAACCCTGCCCAACCCTTTTCTTTTTAATAGATGGTGAAACTGAGGTCTGTAGAAGCTAAGCAATTTGTCCATGGCTATGCAGATAATATTTCAGTCAATAGTCAAACATTGTTTGTGAAGAACTAATGATGCCCAAGCAGTGGGGTAAACACTGAGGACATAAAGAAAGACAAAAACATGGTCCTTCCCTTCAAGGACTTCACATCCTAAAGAGCAATGGCTTCAGAGGCAAGATCTGAATTCAGGTTTTTCTTATTCCAGAGCCAGAACTATCACACAGAAAACCACAGGCTTTGTTTAAAATGATACAAGTAAGAGAGAGAAACTACATGGTAACTAACTAGGCTGCTATGGAACTGGCCCAATAACTCACATAAAAGATTATGTACTCTCTCTTATTTCACACACTTACCCTGATATATTTTGACTTGTTTTTCACATTTACACAATTGCCCACAGAATTTATGGGAAGAATATCTTTTCTTGTCTATTTTTAGGTATTAAAAGCCTAGACTTGAGCATATTATATGGCTAAAAGAGTAATTAAACAATAGGAAAATCATCGTACAGCCCGTTACCATAAATGTGTAATGTCCCATGGTATTCTAACAATTTTGAATTGATTTACTGCCTGGCTTAGGCCATTTTCCTCTCCTCACTGAACCTTAACTGAACTGTACCCCCAAACACTTCTAATTTACAGCTGCAAAAACAGGACAATTAATGGCACTATCTTTATCGCATATTTATGCAGCACTTTTGTTCTGAACAGTTCATGGGCCTTAATTCTCTCAGTACTAGGTCTAGAAGTACTAGGGAAAATCCCAAGAGAGGCATTTTGCATAGGATTTCTTTTTGCATCTATCAATGAAATTGCTAGGACTTTTATGAAAAAGAAGTATGTCTCCCTGAGAGTTGTTCAACCTAATCTTGTAGAGTTAAGAATCAAAAGTTGGTAGTAAATCTTTGCTTTCACATCCTAGGAGACTCACACATCTCTATTGAGAAGGGGTTCTGACCTCACTTATCCAACTACATCTGCCAGATACAAAATGATGCCCATTTATGTCTCATATTTTGTTCTATGCTTATTCATGTCCTTCCATAAATCTCTACAGGAGGTTCAACCAACATAGTAGATCTTATTTTTGACAGTTTGTGGGGGTAGGAGGGGAGGTGACATTTCAGGTTTTTTGTTGTTTAGAACCATGAATTCTTGACTTTTTTTTTTTTTTAAAGAACTTCAGTTATATAAGAATACCAATGCACCACATTGGTCACCACATGGTCATATTGCTAATATTGTGTTAGAGGCAGTATTTGAGTCCTAGTTCCCTGGCTGCAACAACAAACTATGCCATGATATATTTGCTTACTTACTAAAAAAAAAAAAAAAAAAAAAAAAAAACTCACAAAATTGGACAAATAGTACTGCTTAAAAGCAATCAAATGGATATTTTTTTTTTCTTTTTGCTGAGGCAATTAAAGTTAAGTTACTTTCCTAGGATTACATAGCTAGGAAGTGTTAAGTGTCTGAGGCCAGATTTGAACTCAGGTCCTCCTGACTTCAAGGTTGGTACTCTATCACTGTGCCACCTAGCTGCTCTACAGATACAATTTTTAAATGAATAGTTCTCACCCTCATTCCAAAGCATATGATTAACATGGAGAGAACTAAAAAGTTAAATGATATGCTCAGAGTTGCACAACCTCTAAGTTAGATGGAACTTAAATCCAAGTATTTCCATTCTCTCTAGCTTTTTATTCACTATTCCTCATTTTATATAAATATACATATGTATAATATATACAGATATAGATATATGTCACATATGTAAGATGTGGGTATATGCTAATATATTTATACATTTACACATAGAGATAAATAATGCTTATGCACTCACATAGAAGTATGCATTGTATTTTTATACTATGCATCCATTTATCTCCTCTGATAGAATAGAATCTCTTTAAGGTCAAAGATTGTTTCATTTTTTTGTGTGATTGATACTGAATTCCTGGTACAATGCCTGGCACTGAATTATTTATTATATGTGTACTAAGTGTATAGTAGGTACTGTGTACACTGTGCATTAAGCATATAAGAGATATTTAATGAATGCTTGTTGCTTAATTGATAACAGAGAAAGATGATACCCTCAAACTCCTAAGGAAGAATGAAGAAAGCATTAAGAAAAGCAGCAGCAACAATTGCAGATAATAAAAAATTTCTTAAAATGGGAAGCTATCCTGAATAAAAGAATCTTCCAGAGTCTAATGAAGTGGTCAGGATTTATCCATTATAGTTATAATACAGAAATATACCACAACAATCAACAGAAAAGAAAATTAGTTTTTAAAAAATAATTTGAACTGAATATCTAACCTCCTGGCTCTTTGACAGCAACTGGAGTCTACACCAGTCACCTTTTATGTTTCTTGAGAATGAACAAAAAAGAAATGGGAGCAAGTAGCCATGAAATTAATGTCATTGTACCGGTGCCATAAAATTAGTAATCATATGAAAGCATTCATGTTGAGTTAGAAACTTAAAAAAAAATAAAAGCTAAAGCAAGTTGCAAGCTTCTGAAATTTGTAAAAATTATTGGAGTTAGAACAATTCTATGCAAATAAATAGAGATACAGAAAAAGGAAGAGCATACAGGAAGGAAAGAGGGATTTCCTTTGTCAGTAGATGACAGGGTAATTAGAAAAGATCAATAAATGTCATTCCTCATTATCACCAGCAATTGAAGTCTGATGGGGGAGGGTGGGGAGAGTGGTGGTTAAGGAAGCATAGAGGAACTTGCTCTTTAGACATACTTAAGGAAACTATAATACCCTTAAGAGGACAAAGATTAAATGGTGTCACAGAATCTGAAGATGTCAGACTGTTTTTTTTTTTCCCTTTGTAAACCAAAACTTATATTTCTATATTTTTACTATAGCAACCTGAAAGATCATGATTACATTTTCTTGAAAGCTACAAAAATAAATGATATTTCTTGGTCAAATTCAACACTACTTCCAGAATTTTTGTGGTATAACTCCCTGTCCAAATTGTTTGAAATTCAGGCAATTGCAACTCTCTCTATTTCTTTCTCTCTCCCTTTCTGTCTGTCTCTTTCACTCCTCTTTCTATCTGTCTCACACACACATGTACACACATAGCTTAGATCAATAATTTTTAAACTGGGTTATATGATTTATACTCAGCACTACCCTGATTCCTAACTTCTTTTAAAAAATATATTCTTGTGGTTATTGCATGATAATTCTGGTTGAGGTTCCAGAGTTTCTGATTCTTTCAGTCAGCCAAAAGAAATCCATTTCTCTCAACTACTATTTTAAAGTTTGTAAATCCTTGACAAGATGAAAAACATGACAGGAGAACTATTACTCTGAGTTTATCCTCCACCTCACCATGATTAATAATAATCATGAATTATCAAAATCCACGGAAAATCCTTAGTGTCTATGTGGCATTTTCCTTTCCAGCTGCTAGTACCTTTCTCCACTTCAGCAATTCAATTTTATAAATGTTTATATATATGCATATATATATATGCTTATATACGTATGCTTTTTCTCCAATAGAATATAAAAACAAGACAATGCATCTTCTAACTCTGAGTATTTTCATGGGCTGTCCCCTATGCCTGGGACTCTCTCATTCCTTATCTCTACTTTTTGACTATCTTGGCTTCCTTCAAATCTTAGCAAAAGTTTTACTTCTTTAATAAGTCTTTCTCAGTCTTTCTTAACCTTAGTGCATTCTTCTGAAATTATCTCAAATTTATTTTGAATATAGCTTGTTTGTACACAGTTGTCTATATGTTGTTTCCCCCATTATATTCTCAAGTTTCTTGAGAGCAGGAACTATTTTCTTCCTTTTTCTTAGTCTCCAGGACTTAGCATATTACCTTGCAAAAACATAGTAGATACTTAATCAATTTTTGCTGACTTGATGGTGATTGGTTCTTTATTTGCTTTTCACCCAGTGCCTCGTACAAAGAAAGTACTTTTAAAAAGCTTGTTGAGTGATTTCTTAGGCAAAAGTAACTACAGCTATTTTATTTTAATCATTAAGTACTATTGTTATTTTTTACTTTCACAAATATATATATATATACATATACATATATATCTGCTTCTACATTTATATATAATATATTGCATATCTTATTTGCTTATACTTTATTTTTATATATTTTTTTCTCTGACAAACTTGGTCTAAAAATTGCAAAATGGGTAATCATGCTTTAAGCACTGCTTCCATTACATTGATGAAAAATTTCAAAAAAAAAAAAAGAAAGAAAAATTTCATATGCCAGATAGGAATCAGGAAGTGCCAGTGTGAGCACTGAGACTAAGCACAGAATGTCCCTCAATCCCATCTCCTTCCTTTAGTATACAACCTCTCCTTATGGTATATCAATGTAATGGAATATCATTGTTCTATAAGAAATGATGAGCAGGTTGATTTCAGAAATGCCTGGAAAGACAAAAACTAACTGATGCTAAGTGAAATGAGCAGAAGCAAGAGAACATTGTATATAGTAACAGAAGATTGTGATGATCAACTATGATAAACTTTGCTCTTCTCAGTAACACACTGATCCAAGATAATTCCAATAAACTTGGGATAGAAAATGGCATCTGTATTCAGAGAGAATTTTGGAGACTAAATGTGGACTGAAGCATATTATTTTCACTTCTTAATTTTTTTTTTTTTGCTTTTTAATTTTTTGTTCTTCTGGTTTTTCTTTCACAATATGACTAATATGGAAATGTTTAAAATAATTGTACATGAATAACCTATATCAGATTATTTTGGGGAAGAGGGAGGTAAAGCAGGAGGTAAGGCAGGGAGAGAGAAAGGAACATTAGGAACCCCAAAATCTTACAAAAATGAATGTTGAAAGCTATCTTGTAACTGGAGAAACAAAATACTACTGAAACCCCACTCCCCCTAAAAAAAAATCATCCCCTCTTCCCTAATCTTCCATTTCTATCTGGTTCCTTCTCTATTACCTTTAAACATTTTGAGTCTCCCCTATCCTTATTAAAACCTTCACTAGACTGTACCAATCTCTCAAGATATCTCCCTCTATTTCTCCTTTTTTAAATGCTGAACTCCAAGAAAAATCTACCTCCTCTCATTGCCTTTCCAAATTATTCTCTCATTCATCCTTTGTGATCTGCTTTCTAATTTCATCACTCAATTGAAACTACTTTCTCCAGTTGCCAATAATCTCTTAGCTGCCAAACACTGCCGTCTGTTCTCTGTCATCATCCTTCTTGATCTCTCTACTATACATGATACTGCTGAGTATCCCTACTCCTGGATATTTTCTTTTCTCTCAGTTTTCATGACAATATTTCCCACTCATTTCCCCTCTATCTATCTTACTTGGATAGTTCATCATTTATATTAGGGCCCAATTAGGGATGAATGCCCTAAGGCTTTATCCTATACCCATTTCCCTTTTTCTTTGTAATTTCTCTTTTTTGTGACCTTTTCAGTACCATGCATATAATTATTATCTCTATGCAGATGAATAACAAATCTATACATTCAGCCCCAGCCTCCGTCCCAAACTTCAGTCCCATATTTTCAAGCATCTATTGAATATCTTAGTCAGCATATCCAAAACTGAATTTGTTATTTTTTTTCTTCCAAACTCACTTCTCTTCCAAACTTCCAACAAAATAAGTATACTTCATTGGATGTTCCTTGATTTTCTCTTTTAAGTTCTTTCAAATCCAATAAAATCAAATTTTTTGCAACAAATTGAAATGAAGAGAATCCTAAGCTTGGAGTCACCAAGAATAGGTTCAACTTTTATCTCTGATACTTACTAGCTACACGAGTAAATCATCTACTCTCAAAATGCCAGAGGCATCTCATTTGTACTCAGTTAGTGGATTATAATCTGAGATAGTGGAGGAATAATTTTGCTTAATAGAATTAATGTGCTCTATCAAATAACAGATTATCCAGTTTTAATAACCAACATATACAGTTGACACTGAAACTGCTGCCTACCTTATTGTTGAAAACCATTAAAAAATTGGCTTCTAACCTCATCACTCAAATACAACTTTTCTCTTGAAAGTAACAAGTGATTTCTTGATTGCCAAAGGTGTTTTTTTCTTAAGTCTCATGCTAATAGTTATAACTCTCTGCAACATTTAATTTGTTGAACACTCTCTCTTGATGAATAGTCTCTCTCAGGGTTTTCGGAACACTTATTTCTTGATTCTTTTCTATTAGTTGAACTGTTGCTTCTCAGTCTTAACTTGCAGAATCATCATCTATATCAATGTATCTCAAGTCTCTGATTGAAATACTCTTCTTCCCACCTTTTGTCTTAGTGACTTTCTTAGAATATAGATCAAATGGTTTGTTTTCTTTGAATATTATCATATTCAAGACTAAACAGCCTTAGTCCCTAGACATTTAGAAATAGAGGCATCTCACACTCAACATGTATAAAACAGTTCTTTCTTTTTTTTTTTCACATTTGTATCTGTTAAGATCACAACTATTTTTCCATTTACCCATGTTCACAATCTCAGCACTCTTCTAGACTCTTCATTTTCCTTCATTTTACATGTCCAATTAGTTGCTAAATCTCATCATTTCTACCTTTTCAACATCTCATAACTATCTCATTCTCTTCATTCGCATGGCCACTACTCCTTTAAACTCTAGATTGGGCAATTATAACAGCCTTCTAATTGATCTCCTTGCCTCAAGACTCACCTTAATTCATCCATTCACCATACAACTGCCAAAGGGATTTTCCTAAAAACAGATCTGATGATGTTACTCTACTCAATAAATTCCATGGCTCTCTATTACTTCTAGGATGAGATATAAAGATATATTTTTTCTGTGTTATTATTAAAGCCATCACAGATTAGTTCCATCTTCCATTTCCAGGCTTATTATACCTTACTATTTATAAACTAAAGGACTAACCAAACTGGCTTTCTTACTGTTCCTCATTATATTACAATACATCATCCATTTCTTTGAAAGTGCAGTGACTGCCCTGTACCTGGAATTTACTCCCTCTTCATGCCCACTTGTTAGACTCTCTAGTCTCTTTTAAAGTACAATTCAAGTGCTATTTTTCTACAGCAAAGCCTTTCCTGATGTCAAGTTTCTAGTACTTATCTTGCTCCACATTGTTGCATCTCTTTTATATGTAAATTTAAATATTTATGTATTTCCTTAAATAGAAATTAAATAGTTTGAGGGCAGAAATTGTTTCACCAGTCTACTTTTTTATATTTTAACCAGTGCCAAGAATAACTACAGTTTTATAGTAAAATCTGTAGTCTAAAAGAGTATATAGGCAATATAATGAAGAATATAGGATTTACGATTTAAGAAGACTTGAGTTCAAATTCTGCCTCAGAAACTTAATCACTGTGTGATTCTGGACAAATCATTTAACCTCTCTCTGCCTCCATTTTTTTAAATCAATAAAAATGAAATTTTTGGGTTTAATGGCCTCTTGAGTCCTTTCCTGTTCTAAAGCTTAAGTTCCTATTATTCAACAATAAGTGCCATTTTTCATTCTTACATTTTTTCCCATTATGATCCTTGATTTTCCAAATCTAGAAATTAATTTTGTGTTTTTCTTAGTTTTATAAATTATCTCTATGGTATTCTGGTTCATACATCACTAAAATAATAAAGTAATTTTGGTAGCATTAGCATTTTATGATACTAGCATGGTCCAGCCATGAGTATTAATATCCCAAATCTTTAATTTTTTTTTAAATTAAGGGATGTTTTTATAATTTTATTTATACAAATCTTCAATATGCACTGGTAGTTTGTGTCCAAGATAATTTATGTGTTTTGAAGTTGTTTTAAATAATTTTTCTTATTATTCCCCTCTCCTCCAATTTTCTTATTGTTAAATAGAAAGTTTTTATTTGGGGGATTTACCATGTTTCTTATTACTTCACTAAGTTATTCATTAGCTTGATTAGTTTTTTTTTGCTAATTCTTTTGGGTTTTCTAAGTAAGTCATCAGGCATTTACATGAAGCAACTAATGAAAGTCACAGATCTAGAGCAAGGAAGATTGATTTTCCTGAACTCAAATTTGACTTTCAACACTAACTCGATGACCCTGAGCAAGTCACTTAATTTTGTTTACCTCAGTTTCCTATCTATAAAATTAGCTGGAGAAGGAAATGACAAATCACTTTACAGTCTTTGCTGAGAAAACCCCAAATGGAGTCACAAATTGGACACGACTGGAAATAACTGTACAACAACAAGTAAACCAACATATCACCAGGAATCTGGAATTCTTGCCTATCTTTACGTTTTTCATTTCTTATTGTTCTAGCATTTCTAGAACTATATAAAATAACATTTGGGAATACAGTCAGTCTCCAAAGCACAAATATCATTTAGTTTTTAGATATATTTTTTAAAAGTCCTTCTTTACTTTTTTCTCCTTTAAGCATAAATGAATGCTGAATTTGTTAAATGTTTTTTTTAAATACCTATTGGTTTTCAATGCTTTTTTTTAAATTAAAGATTTTATTAATAATTATAATAAAAATAAAATAAATTCATAAGTTGTGTGATTAGGTATTATAGATCATCTGCTTCTCAGAAAATTAGTAAATATCTATTTTTTTAAAAAAAAATAATAACTTTTTATTGACAGAACCCATGCCAGGGTAATTTTTTTTTTTACAACATTATCCCTTGCACTCGCTTCTGTTCCAATTTTTCCCCTCCCTCCTTCCACCCCCTCCCCTAGATGGCAAGCAGTCCTATATATGTTAAATATGTTGCAGTATATCCTAGATACAATATATGTTTGCAGAACCAAACAGTTCTCTTGTTGCACAGGGAGAATTGGATTCAGAAGATAAAAATAACCCGGGAAGAAATACAAAAATGCAAATAGTTTACATTCATTTCCCAGTGTTCTTTCTTTGGGTGTAGCTGCTTCTGTCCATCATTGATCAATTGAAATGGAGTTAGGTCTCTTTGTCAAAGAAATCCACTTCCATCAGAATACATCCTCATACAGTATCGTTGTTGAAGTGTATAATGATCTCCTGGTTCTGCTCATTTTACTTAGCATCAGTTCATGTAAGTCTCTCCAAGCCTCTTTGTATTCATCCTTCTGGTCATTTCTTATAGAACAATAATATTCCATAACATTCATATA
Organism: Antechinus flavipes; assembly: GCF_016432865.1. Classification (NCBI taxonomy): domain Eukaryota; kingdom Metazoa; phylum Chordata; class Mammalia; order Dasyuromorphia; family Dasyuridae; genus Antechinus; species Antechinus flavipes. The sequence continues at coordinate 242,386,978 of NC_067398.1, read as the reverse complement.
CCACAATTTACCCAACCATTCTCCAATTGATGGGCATCCATTCATTTTCCAGTTTCTAGCTACTACAAACAGGGCTGCCACAAACATTTTGGCACATACAGGTCCCTTTCCCTTCTTTAGTATTTCTTTGGGATATAAGCCCAGTAGTAGCACTGCTGGATCAAAGGGTATGCACAGTTTGATAACTTTTTGGGCATAATTCCAGATTGCTCTCCAGAATGGTTGGATTCATTCACAACTCCACCAACAACACGATGCTTTTATTTTAATGTTATAATTTCATCATTTTCCTGAACCTTCCTTATAGGAATAAAAATTGTTATAATATTTTTGTCAATATTTTATTTAAAATTAAATTAATTAAAATTAAAACAAATTTTAAAATCTTTGCTGAACGTTAACTCTCATTTAATTATTTACTACAAGGGATGACTTTTGTGGAGGCTAGGGAAAGAGGAACATTGGAGAATTACAGGTGAAATGAAACAAGTCAATAAAATATATCTTGAAACAAATATTATTGATTGATAGATTGGATGGAATTATGCAGCCTTCCAATTTTGTGGGAAGCATTGTATTCCAACTATGGAGAGAAACATTTGATGTTTATTCCAATAGTTGGGGATGGAAAATGCCATCCACATCTAGAGAAAGAATTATAGAGACTGAATATGAATCAAAGCATAGTGTTTTACTTTTTCTTTGTTTTTCTCATGGTCTTTTCCCTTTTAGTCTGATTTTTCTTGCACAATATGACAAATATGAGAATATATTTAAAAGAATTGCACATATCTAACCTATATTGGATTGCTTGCTGTCTTGAGGAGGAAGTAAAAGTGAGAGGGAGAAAAGACAAAGTCTTACAAAAATTAATGTTAAAAACATATTCACATCTATTTGGAAAAAAATACCATTGAAAATCAGAAGAAACAAAAGAAAAGCCCATTTCTATTTTGGATAGATATCCTGCTTAAAAATAATTCTGAGGTAACACAGGAAGATAAGATGGTATTCAAATCACTTGCTAATAGTACGCATTCTTTATAACACAAAAAATATTTCTTAATTTTAGCGGCAACAAATTATAACTGAATTCACTTCAGAGATAGGAAGACTTACGTTCATGTCTTGTCTTTCATACTGCCTGCATGAACCTGTACAAGTCAATTAATTTCTTATTGTCCCAGACAATTTTGTAAGCCTAAGACTCTAATTTGTAGAATGGGTGGCACATTCTATTGCTAAAAGAAGTTGACCAATAGAACCTAGGCATTATGCCCCAAATAAGCAACTGAGCAAATATGTTGGAAATTGTATCATAAACACACATCAATAAACTTATTGTTTGGCTGAAATTGTGTTTATAACATATTTCCCCTCACATGTAGAATCCTTTTCTTCATTTTTTCCTTATTGTTTTGTGTAAGCACTGCAGTGAAAGTTCTTGTACATAATGTAGAAAGAAATAATGCCCCATATTTGTTATTACTAGTTTTAATCCAAAATACTTCAGGTAATTTTTATTCCATGATTTTTTCTAATAAATGTAGATCCCTTTTAATTGAAATTAACTAAATATTTTACCAAATACATACAATTAAAAAATTAACTTCAATGGGTCTGAAAAATCTTATTCCTATTCAAGAATTAAGGATAAGCATCAATTTCTTTGTTTCATGTTGAAAGAATGGAAAGGAAAAGAAATGTTTTTAATTTTTTAATAAGTTGGGTATGAATAGATTATATCTTTATTATCTATATAATTCACTAAAATTTGCAATGCCATTACCTTGGATTCAGAATCCTATTGATTTATAAATTATGAGTTTGCTTTAAAAAATTAGCCCATTAAAATAATGAGTGCTTTCACAGGGAAAGTACGGTGATAGTTTGTTTTTAAATGCAAATCATCTAACCAGGTGATGAGCCATTCATTTTTTAAAAAATGTATTCAACTAGTGGACAATAGGTGAAAATAACATGGATGTCACAGGATCAATAAATAAATATTTATTTAATGTCTAATATATCTATCTTACACTGTAGTAAGAGGAGCTCAGGATGTAAATTCAAAGAATTAAACAATTGCTCCTCAGAGTGAAATTACATTAGAATGAAAGACAAAAACATGTGTGAATGTATAATAAATGCACATCATATTGAACAAAGACAAATACAAATGTATCAAAATATGTTTTGTAATGCTTTCATTATTTAAAGGCATTTTATTTTTTAAAAGATGCCATAGCAATATCAGTATTCATAGTACATAGAATTGTACTGCTTCCAAAAAAGGATAATATCTCTATTATTCTTGTTGACAAATCTAGCCTTAGACACTTACTAGCTGGGTGACCGGGCAAGTTACTTAACCTGTTTGTCTCAATTCAACTATAAAATGGAATGGAAAAGGAAATGGAAAACCACTCCAGTATCTTTGCCAAGAAAATTCCAAATGAGGTCACAAAGAATTAGATAAGATTAAAAATAACTGAATAACAATGAAATCTAATAAATCTGGAAAGATAAGTGGGAACCCTATTGCAGTGAACCTGGCTAAGGAGCTTGTGGCCATAGGGAGCCATTAAATATAGAAAAGAAAAATATAGTAAGATCTCTAATGGTAATTTGGCATTTGTATGGAAAATGGTTTAAAAAGGAGAGAGATTATAAGTAGGGAAGAACAATTAGGAGACCAATTTAATCTGCCATTTATTAAAAGAAAAGTATTATTATCAAAATGTTATTACCTACAATAATTGGATTACTGTTCTAGAGCATTATTCAGTCAGTCAGTCAACAAGCATCATTCTTATTATATGCCAGGTATTGTGCTAAGCTCTGAGGATAAAAAGAAAGGAAAAATGCTGTTTTTATTTTCCAGGAAGATTCACTGACTAATGGGAGAGACAATATGCAAATAATCATATACAAACTAGATATACACAGAATAATTTTGGAGATGATCAACATTAAGGAGAATCAAAAAAAGACTTCATAGAAAGTATGATTTTAGTTGGACTTGAAAGAAATGAAAAGGGAAAGAATTCTAGTTATGGGGGAGAATCAGGGAAAATGAGTTTGTAGATTAAATGTCTTATGCAGGGAATCATATAGGACACTAATATCATTGGAGTGTAGAGTACATGAGTTTAAAGAGGTGTAGGAAGACTGGAAGCCACCAGAATGTATTAAATAAGGAAGTAACAAGGTCAGATCTATGCTTTAAGAAGATAGTTGACAGCTGAGTAGAGGAATGAGGGAATACTTGTGAGAGATCAAATAGCAAGTTATTTCATTGTCTAGGTGTAAGATAAATGAGCCCTGTACTACGGTGGTGTCAGTATCAGAGGAGATAAAGAGGGAAAAGATGTTACAAAATCAAATTTCATTTAAAAATCTTTGCTTGGATGTGTGGGATGAGAGTGAGAAATCAAAGATGACACCTAGTTTGTGATCATAGCAGGAAGGTGGTGCCCTGAACAGAAATACGGAATTTAGGAAGAAGAATGAATTTTTGGGAAAAGATAATGAGTTCATTTTTGGCCATGTTGAGTTTAAGATGTTTATGGGACATCCAGTTTAAAATGTCCAATAAGCCATTGGAAGAGTGACCTTAGAATTCAGCAGAGAGGTTGGGAATGGATTTAAGGATCACCAGCATAAAGATGATAATTCAATCATGAAAGATGATTTCACTAAGTGAAATAAGACTGAAGACCATGGAGATCAGAAGATTTCTTCAAACTGAGCAAGAACAAAAACAAACCCAGTAAGTGGTTTGAGTATGCTAATATGGTAAGACCATGAAGTTATGCCTTATTCCCAAGGAATTTCTCAATCTCACCATGGGCAGCAATCCACTGACCTTTCCCCCACCCCACTCCAACCTTCTCTGCTTTCTCTATCCCAAGAAGACTTCTGAGGCTAACTTAACAATGTCATCCCTTATGGCAGACTCCTCAGGAAGAATAATTCACAAAGGGCTTATATCTGGGGAAACGTCAGGTGACATCCTCTAGGAAGTTAAAATTCCTGGCTATCATAATGAATGAATCAATGGCAACATGAGATCCCAACAAGAAAAACAAAAAACAAAAGCAAAATCCATAAACAGAAAGGTAGACACTATTCTTACTCTAATTGAACTTTGCAATTGTTTAGCAACTAAAGATAGCAACATGAGAGATGCTATCTAGCGAAGGCCACAAAACCCACCAGGTCACAGGCCAGTAAAGAGAATGCATAATAAGGACAAGGATTGGAGGCTCAGATGCAACACTTCATGCACTTAAGTGCAGGAGACATTGATGACAGGAGCAGAGATCAGCATGCAAAAAATTAATAAAAAGCATCAGTGCTTTATCAGTGAGCTTACTGCCATTGTTGGATATGATGTCCCATCCCATGACAGAGATTTGGAGCCATCTTGTCAACTTAGAGGTTGGTTTCAACACTCTGTGTGGCTCAGTTTGGGAATTTAAATGCATGCTCACAAAATTAATGGAAACTTTGGGAAATTTAGCAGAAAAGACACAATCTATAATGCATTTGAGGCTACCTAGAACAGTCTGCCAAAAAAAAAAAAAAGATACAAAAACTATACCTGTCAAACAGGAAGCAGATTCAATTTCCAGAATAGTGAATAGAATCTATGGAAGATTACAATAGGGCTTGTGGCTCCTTGGACACCTCTTCTGTGTCCATTTGATATGATCACAGGTGCAATTTACAGGAAAACACTATCTTTGAATTATAAAAAGCTTATGGACTCCCAAATTGGGTCTTCTCAGAGTTGGGTTGGTTGAGAATACAACACAAAGCCTGTGTTAAAAATTCTATCTAAGCCTAAATATTGGAACCAAAGAATAGTCAATGAGTACCCTAGAGGAAAATAGAAAAAAAAATACTGGAGAGTTCAAGAGGGCATGAAACCATGAAGAAGTAAGCGTATGGGGTCCTTGCAGTCCACTGGGAGAGTTCAAGCAGGACCACCCTGCTTGAGCATGGTTTGAGGAGATCTTTTCACCCCTCTTTCTTCCCTATCCTTCCACCAAGGGGTTGGGGGTGTCTTTCCACCTCCACCTAGCTGGTGTACCACTACCATCTCCAGATGGGAAGGCTATGCTTTTCCCTGGACAGGGGATGAAGGGTGGCACAGACCAGAGGAAACCAAGATTGCCATCTGAGGACTGGATTGGAGCGGGGCTGGCAGCTGGGCTGCATGCACTTTCTCCCTCGCTCTTCCTTCTTGTCTAGCCTTGTATTCTCTCAGCACTCATCCTTCTTGGGTCCTTTGCAACTGCAGCCCCTCATTTGTTATAGCAACTCCCACAGTAGCTCTCACAGCATGCTTGGAAGATGACCATTGTTGCGCTCATTCCCCTTCCCCTTCTCCCCCCTCCCTCCCCCCAGGCCTGGCTCCTCAGCTACTCATTGGGCTACCCCACCACCCACCTTCCACTGCCCTCTACAGCAAGGGCTGGGGCACTTCTCAGATTCCCTGACTTCATATAGCAGAAGGGCTCAGGACATTGTTCTCTCAGTATGAAGGGCAGGGAAAGATGAGGTGGGGGTGTCAATGGGACTTTAGCCCCCTACTCGACCCTTCTTGAAACACAGAAATAGAATTTAGAGCATTTGAGAGGTAAAAAAAAATAAATTCCTGCCACAATGAAAATCCAGTTGAAATTACATAACATAAATTTGTAGTAGACCCAGTTAGTATAATTGCATGATTTTCTCCAGCTTTGTTCAGTGGCATGTAGTAGGAGCAAAGACAGTGTTTGTTGGAAGTAATTCAAGATAGGCTTGGCAGGGCAAGGTGAGCTATAGAATAAATAAGTGAACAAGGGGATTGAGAGAAGAAAACTCATCAGTTGACCTGGGTCACCAATCAGTCAAGAAGAAGGAGACAGTATAGCTAGTGTGAGTGTGATGACCTAAGAAAGAAATCAAAGCTCAAGGTATTGGAGGTCATGATTAGAAGGAAGAATTTTAAGAGAATAACAGAGAGGAGAGGAAGGAGAATAAATTGTGAACAGATAAGCCAATTTCAGAATTTATAAATATGGAATTAATGCATTTGTGCACGATAGCAAAGTTAAGTATGCCCATTTTTATGCTTAACTGAAGTGGGTTGGAGGAAGAGGTCATGTGGAATGAATAAGCTAAGAAACTATGATATTAGTGTGTTTGAGGGAAAATCAGTAAGTATGATGAAGTCCTCTAGATGAGGTCAGGAGTTAAGGAAGAGAGGACTCTGAACTTATAGATGAAAAAAAGGAAAGATGGGGGAGAATCCCAGAGGTCATTATATAATAGATACCAGAATTCTTTTGGGTGGTGGATGTGAATTGCTGAAACTTTAACGGAAAAAGAGCTTCCTGAGTGATGTTTGGAAGAGGCAGAGCGTATAAGTGGTAATGGGGAACATAGAGTATTCTAAATCCTCTACCTTGACCAGTGGTTGGGGGAGAATGATTTCAATTTAGACTGCATTGACATGTATACCTAATTTGACAAAGTACAATGGATTAGATATTTTTACACATAATTTTCCAATTTTGATTTCCTGCACAAGCTGTGATGCTAGAATTGGGATAGTAATCAATACATAGATGAATCATTGAGCCAAATTCTATGCTATACAACATTGACTATAATAAAAATTACAATGGAATAATCTGCAAATAAAATAAGGTTATTAGGCACAATATCAAATGACAAACACAGAATCATGAATAATTTGTGGGTAATGAAAAAAAAACACCTGGGAGAGTTGAATAAGCACTCAGCCAGTAATAATTACTAAGAAAATTGTAAAGGCATACTCTTTTCAAGAGGCAAACTCTCACTTTTTCACAGATATTTCTTTTTTTGTTTGTAATTAATTAAATTTAATTTTGCTCCCGCTTACATTCAAGACAAAGTATTTTTTACATTTCTTCTTAAGATTTTTGAGTTCTACGTTCTCTCCCTTATCCCCATCCAAAATTAAGAAACCACATGTAAAATAGGAGGGTTTTTTTGTTTTTGTTTTTGCTGAAGCAATTGGGGTTAAATGAGTTGCCCAGAATTACACAACTAGGGGTATTGAGCATCTGAGGCCAGATTTGAACTCAGGTCCTCCTGACTTCAGGGCCTGTGCTCTAGCCAGTAGGCCATCTAGCTACTTTTCCCAGATATTTCAATACATTCCCAAGTTACATCTTTCTAGTTCAGCTTTATTCCACTTCTCTAAGATAATAAGTTTACTTGTCAATTCTGAAAGGTTTCTGGAGCTGGATTACAATAAGGTATAGATGTCAATCTAGAAATTGTGATTTATTAGTCTTCAATTATTTATTTTTAAATCATACATAGGGACTTCTGTTATCTAATTAATGTGGGAATTCATTATTCAGGTACTGTGGAAAGAACATATTCTTTTCTATTTCTCAGTTTTCTTTATTTCTTCCTGCTATTCCCTGGGAATGGAATGATTTTCAATCTTAACAGAGAACCCAATGAAAGGTAATTAATCATCATATGAGAGTTGTAACTAGGAATTCAGGTGGATGGGACAAAATCAGTTGATCTAGAAAGTGGGGGTCAGGTAGGTTGTGTTGAAAGGTAGTCCACCCCAGTCTGATGGTATTATTACAGGAATTCCTCAAGAGGACCTGACTCTTATGGTGAAAGCTGGGTAGAACTGCACCTTCTGAGGCCCAAACCTCACAATAGCTCCCTCATTATTTAAGACTCTTAAGTGTTCATTATCCTCTCTTACAACAACTAATGTAGAATTAATTATACTTTATTTTTTGGGTGAATTCAGGTAACATTTTTTAAGCAATTGCTATGGATAGGGTAGAGTTGGATTTGCAAGATTTGGTTTCAGATTCTTCCCCTGATACTTATTAAATGTGTGACTTGAGGTAAATCAATTCACCTTTATGGTCCTTAATTTTTCAACTTTAAAATGGGGTAAGAGTTGGACCATATGACCAATAAGGCCCTTCTGGCTCTAAATGTTTGATTTTCTGATTCCTTGAAACAATATTTATAAGATTCCTTCATGCTCTAAATCTTATAAATGAATGTTGAGGTATTTTAAGAGTTTTTGGAGACAATATTAAAGGATTCCTTCACTAGAGATTTTGCCTCTGTTTCATGATGACTCCTGATCTTTCTTCTCTAATTCCTTTTCATCAACCATCATATCAAATTGTTAGCATTATTATGTCCATTACTCTGTTCTCTAATTGTTTTTGCTACACCATTTAGCTCTTAGTTATTTTTGTATGTGATTCATATTCTACCTCTGTCAAGGAACTGACCTTATATGATTCCTCCAGCTGTCAGTGCTCCTGCTCTTTACTCTATATTGATTTGGGTATGTATCCTATTTTGCCTCGAAATATTATGCCCCTCCCCAAAAGAATTTAGATTTTGGTTCTTCAAGTAAAAATGGTAAAACTTTTATAATATCCCTAAGATCTAGCATAGTGTTTGGCATATAATAGGCATTTCATAAATGTTCATTGATTGATTGAAAGCATAACTCCTTTGAGATTGTTTTCCCATTTATAAAGTCAGGAGACTAAGACAGATAAATTCTAAGTTATCTTTCCCTCAGAATCTATGATCTCCAGAAATAAGAATCCATAAATACACATAATGAGCCTAAATCAACTTGACTCTACTAGACACAAGAAAATGCCTAGAAGCAAACTCTAGATTTTGTGGAGGTTTTGATGTAGGATTTACTGGGATAAGAAGGAGATATTTGAATACTTTAAAGATAAAAGGTAAACATGTTCAAAAATGTTTGTGGTGGTCCTTTTTGTAGTGGCAAGAAACTGGAAACTGAGTGGATGTCCATCAATTGGAGAATGGCTGAATAAGTTTTGGTATATGAATGTTATGGAATATTATTTTATAAGAAATAATCAGCAAGATGATTTCAGAGAGGCCTAGAGAGAGTTACATGAACTGATACTAAATGAAATGAGCAGAACTAGTAGATCATTGTACACGGCAACAACAAGATTATACAGTAATCAATTCTGATGGATGTGGCTCTTTTCAACAATGAGATGATCCAGGCCAGTTCCAATGATCTTGTCATGAAGAGAGCAATTTACACCCAGAGAGAGGACTGTGGGAACTGAGTATGTATCACAACATAGCATTTTTATTCTTTTTGTTGTTGTTTGCTTGCATTTTATTTTCTTTCTCATTTTTTTTCTTTTTGATTTGATTTTTCTTGTGCAGCAAGATAATTATATAAATGTGTATGCATGTACTGTATTAACATATATTTTATCATTGTTTTAACATATTGGATTACTTGCCATCTAGGGGAGGGGATGGGGGAATGGGGGAAAAATTGGAACACAAGGTTTTACAAGGGTTAATGTTGAAAAATTATCTATGCATATTTTGAAAATCAAAATAAAAATGAATTTTAAAAATATGAAAGATGATTTTTTAAAATAAAGAAGCTAAAATGAGGCATTTATAGAATGCACTGAAATATGCATTCGGTAAAGTGACTATTTGGCAGCTAATCTGAAAAAACATAATCAACTTCTGGGGGGGAAACTCCCTATTCAGCTAATCTTTTTCTAAAATTAAAAAAAAAAGTAGAGAGAGAGGAAGTTCAACAAAACAATGTTTTGTGTGTTACCATAGTCACTATCATAAAGTTACAAAAGAACAAAAAGTACTTGAACAAAATGAATCTTGGCACCAGGTGAAATGCCAGAAAGCTCAGAATACTAAATTCACAAATTTATCACCGTTGCTATAAAATAACTGGTACATTAGTATAAATTTCAAACAATCTGTATGTCAGATTATAAAGGGTTCATTGATTATCAGCACATTAATCAAATGAAAGTGTATCAAAATACATATTATATATACACATATGTATATATACACACATACATATGTATATATGTATATAAATGATATTTGAAATCCTTTGGCAAAGATGGAGGGAGGGGAAAGAGATAAGGAAAAGAAGAAGAACATAGAGGAAAAGGAAAAGACAAGAAAGGAAAAGGAGAGAAAAGAAGAGGAGGAGGAGAAGAGGAGAAATGGAAATAGAAAGATGAGTAGAAGATGTAAAGTTACAATATTTTATAGCAATTACACACTAAAGAAAAACACTTCTGGAGAATTTACCAGTTGGTGGAGCTGATGTATCAAAACAAAATTATTAATTCCTTGAAAAATTCATTGATTGTTTTTCATTTAAAAAGCAAAACATGTAACCTCTAGGGATCTAGTTCAGCTGTATTTTCGCAATTTTCTTTTATGCCATTTTACTATCTCATTTAATATTATGGTGGAGGGGGGAGGCTCAGAATCTGTTAAGTTTTCTCCCTTATTTTCATGGATTATCCTTTAATATAAAAGTATAGATTAATAACTGAGAGGAGTGCCTAACATATGTTTTCCCAACATATGTTTTTGATAATGATTTCAATATCTTTATACTAGTCGAATGCTCCCCAACACCAATATATTCTTTGGGGAATTAAAAGGAAAAAATGGATAGTTACTTTTCCTTCCTACCTAAATATTAAATTCCTAGCCTTTCTTAGAGATGCAGAGTTTTCAAAGAATGGAAATGTTATTTTATTGAATTATATTGCTGATTGTTTAGTAAAATTGCTAATTTTGGTAAGATACTTTAAAGGATGGAAAGCATAGAATAGAATACAAGCTTGTTAAAGGCAAGGATTTTTTTTTTTGATGCTGGTGTTTGTTTTCTTGTTGTTTTTCTCATGTTTTCCCCTAATTTGATCTGCTTTTTTTTTTTTAGTTTCCTCACCTTTATTTTTGATTAAAGCTGTTTATTTTCAAAATATATGTATAGGTAATTTTCAACATTCATCTTTGCCAAGCCTTGTGTCCCCAATTTTCTTCCTTCCCTTCCCCCCACTCCCTTGCCTAGATGGCAAGTAATTTAATATGTTAAACACGTGCTATTCTTAAATACATATTTCCATAATTATCATGGTGCACAAGAAAAATCAGATTAAAAGGAAAAAATGAGAAAGAAAACAAAAATGTAAGCAAACAACAATAAAAAGATGAAAACATTATATTGTGATCCACACTTCTCTCTCTGGGTACAGATAATTTTCTTTATCACAACCCTATTGGAATTGGCCCAAAGAGACATGTCTATCAGAATTGATCATTGTATATAATCTTGCTATTGTCTTGTACAATGTTTCCTGGTTTTACTCACTTCACTTAGCATCAGTTCATGTAAATCCCTCCAGGCTTCTCTGAAATTATCCTGCTGATTGTTTCTTATAGAACTATTATATTCCATAACATTCATATATCATAACTTATTCAGCCATTCTCCAACTGATGGGCAGCCATCCAGATTCTAGTTTCTTATCACTACAAAAAGGGCTGCTATAAACATTTTTTTCATACATATGTTCTTTTTCCTTTTTTATTATCTCTTTGGGATATAGGTCCAATAGATATATTGCTGTGTCAAAGAGTATTCACAGTTTGATAGCTCTTTGGATATAGTTCCAAATTATTCTCCAGAATGGTTAGATCAGTTCATAACTCCACCAACAATGTGTTAATATCACAATTTTCCCCATATCCCCTCCAACATTCATCATTATCTTCTCCTGTCATCTTAACCAATCTGAAAGGTATATCGTGGTACCTCAGAGTTGTCTTAATTTGCAATTCTCTGATCCATAATGATTTAGCGCATTTTTTTCATATGACTACAAATGGTTTTAATTTCTTCATCTGAAAATTTTCCATATCCTTTGACCATTTATCAATTGGAGAATGGCTTGATTTTTTATAAATTTGAGTCAATTCTCTATGTATTTTAGAAATGAGGTCTTTATCAGAATCCTTGGATGTAAAATTTGTTTCCCCGTTTAACTCTTCTAATCTTGTCTGCATTGCTTTTGTTTGTACAAATACTTTTTAACTTAATATAATCAAAATTATCCATTTTGCATTCCATAATGTATTCTTTGGTACTTCTTCTTTGGTGACAAATCCCTTCCTTCTCCACATATCTGAGAGATAGACTTTGTTTTTTGCTTATAATATCACTCTTTATGTCCAAATAATGAACCCATATTGACCATATCTTGATCTAGGTGTCAGGTGTGGGTCAATGCCTAGTTGCTGTCAATTTTTCTACCAATTTTTGTCAAATTGATCTGGTTTTTCTTCCACAGCATAATTAATATGGAAATATATTTAGAAGAATTGTATATGTTTAACCTGTATCAGATCGTTTGCTGTCTGTGGGATGGTGGAGGTTGGAGAGAGAGAGGAGAAAGGGAGAAAATTTTGAAACAAAGTTTTGCAAAAGTGAATGCTGAAAACTATCTTTGTGTGTATTTGGAAAAATAAAATACTATATAAATACACACACACACACACACACACACACACACACACAAAGCTACATTGCTTGAGATTAAGTCATTACTTCTTTAGATCAAATTTTTTTTTACAGTTGATCATTTATTTTATTTTCAAAATATATACATGGATAATTTTCAACATTTACCCCTACAAAATCTTGCACTCCAATTTTTCTCTATCCTTTTCACTCACCCCCACCCCTAGATGGCAAGTATGGATCAAAATGTCTTAACCTGAGGTCACAATCCCATACAGGGTCTGAATACAGGCAACTGAATGTGGGAGTTACAAAAAATTTGGCAACCGTAAAAGATATCAAATATACTGCCAAGATTTAATTCTTTATGTAAAAATAAACAAGTATATCCATCTCATTAGCATAAAAATTTGCTTTCATGTTTAATAAATGATAGAATTAAAGATATACCAAGGAATTGATTTAAAATAATTTTATAAAAATGAATTTTATATAAATTTACATAAATAAAATTATTTAAGCTAAGTTTCTTTATAATTTATTATTAGTAATGTTTGATTTATATAACTATTTTATTTATCCATATGCCTGAGATTCAGGTAAAAATTTATCAAGTCACAAGTGAAAAAAGCTACTTAACAAGCTATAATAGAAATTCTTATATTAAACTTATCTCCTCCTCCTTCACTGAGGAGAAGAGGCAGTTTCATCTTCTCAGAGATAATAGCAAAAGCACAGATTTAACAAGTTCACATAAAGGATCACAGATTTTGTTCTGGAAAGGAGTCACAAGACCAAGAGAAAGGACATAGTTTGCCTCAAGTAGGTAGTAAATCTGTAAAGATCAGAATTTGAACTAGGGTTCCTTAACTGCCATATTAGAAAGGCTTTGAATGTGAAGCTAGTAACTGTATGACACTACATTGCTTGAGATCCAACTTTGAAAGTACGAAAAGATCACGAGCAGAACTTTGATCACTATGGAAGAATTAAGCCATAATAAATAACAAGGACCATCCACTCAAACAGAGATAGATTTCAGTCTTCAGAGAAACAAGTATCCCATATCAAGAAAATCATTTGTTATTAAGATTCTTAAATTGTTGATATAACAGAAGATATGGGAATTAAAAGAGTATGTATGGCATTTGGGACAGTTAAGTGGCACAGTAGATACAATATCGGCCAGAGTTGGGAGAACCTGAGTTCAAAGCTGGTTGCCAGACCCTAGACATTTATTTCCTGTATAATCCTGGGAAAGTCACTTAACCCTGATTGTATTAAAAAACAAAACAAAACAAAAACAGAAACAAAAACAAAAGATATCACATTTAGAAAAGAAGTGTCAAACAAGCACCTTATTGTTCTGGATGGCTGGAACCATTTTAAAGTATAACAGGGAAATATTTAACAAAATAAATAGAAAATACAATAAAATATAGATATTATACTTTAAAACTAAATCACTCCTAGAGATCCTTGTATATGGCCCTCATTTCTACTTGAGTTTGACAATGCTATTGTCGACTAAAGCCTCTTAAATTGGGGCTTCTTCTCCTACTGAATGTGGATTGTAAAAAATGTTGATAATAGTAAAAGATTTCTGAATGCAAAGATCAAAAATTAATTCAAAATCAAATGCATGATGAGGCCAAGGTGTTTTGCACAGCACCCATCATCTGCTGCATCATGCAATTTCATTGCAGCCTTGGTTCTGAACCCACATGTGTACTTCATACTACACATGCACAAATGCTGCCAGAAAAAAGCTCAAATCAGATTCCAGATGGCATTGCATAAAAATTTCACTGGCAAAAAGAGGTTGAAAAGGGGAAAAAACAGAGCCCTGCTCTAGACCTAAGATTCTGTAACAACAATACTTTGCTCATCTGGTGACAAGAGATTCTTTAGAACCAATAGTTCAGTACAACAAATTTTCTCTGGCCAGCATTTGAGGAATAATATTTCAGTTAAAGTCCCTCAGCATCTCCTCAATCACTTTTCAATTTCAGTCACTTTCTGTTGCCTTTTACAACTTTAACCACCCTTCTCATCAAATTTACCCTGACTTTCAACTTATCCACTAAAACAAATCAGCACAAGAAACCAAAGTGTGCCTGTACAAGTTTGCTTGAGGAAAGGACTGGAGTTGAATTTGGGTGCCAATATTTCATTCTTTGTTCATTATGATACTTTCCATTTACAAATTCATGATCCAAAGGCTAGGGCTTCATTGTTTTTAACAATAGCTTTTCTGGACGAAAAATGTCATTTTTAACTTTGTTCTAATTACAACAAAATTGCACTTAAGGAAAACAATTTAGATCTTTCATGAAATTGATTATAATAGAATTTTACTTCAATATATAGATGCATTCATGATCCTAAATATTTCATATACCTGAATATGGGAAAGGCCTAATGGAAAAATAATGCATTTTAATATATATTTCATTAGAAATAGGAAGGAGGAGAAAAAAAGATGAAGAAAAGAAGTATAAGGAGGAAATTGTAGGAGAAAGAGAAGGAAGAGGATTATGATAGAAATATTTATATAACATCAATACTAAGTTGTAATCCTCAATGTTTGGAACTTCTTTATTCAACCATATCACTTTATGTGACTTTTTAACTAATTTTTACCTAAACATTTGAATTTCCCCCAGTTACCTAATGTTTTAAGTATCTTGAGTCTGGTTCTCACCAGTTAAAGAGTGAATCTCAACTTACTTTGACAAATATTTTGTAACGCAACTAATTTTCTCTCTAAATACTTCTTTATAAACCTCCCTAGTAGAACATAAACCCAGGAGAGGTAAAGACCAACTGTAAAAATAAAGCTATAAATACAAGAAAGAGATTAGACAAGGGAATCTATAAAAAAAATGCCAGTTTGAATGGAAAGCTGGTGGTTTAAAAGAAAGGCAGTTTAGATAGTGATTTAAGCTTTCCAAGAATATCACTATAACACATCCTCTGCCATACTTTCCATACTTGAACATCTTTTGAGGGTTATGTCTCCAGTGATTGACTCTCAGGTTCGAGGTCTAATCCTGTGAGACTATACTCCTACTATTATAATCCATAATCCAAATGAGTGTGCTTTCCATTAACAGCTGTTAGATGCAATTAATTCTAAGCCAAAAAAAAATCTCCCTTTCCCCTCTTTCTATCATAAACCCAGAGCTCACTGGCACCAATGCCCACAATGGCCATTGGAAGAATAAATACAAATAGTAGCGAGGCACTTAGGTAGTAAACACATATGGCCAAGGCAACAACAGCAGTACAACAGGGCCCTGATGTCTTTTTTCTTTTTATAGAGTTTGCCCTTTTTCACTGCACAACTCTTGAATACGGGGGTTAACTTCTTGAGTACACAGCTAACACTCTTTTGAGCTGCCAGTGGTCCTGCTTAAGTTGTTTGTGACATAAAGTGTCTTTTTGTATCTTTGCTGTTTGAAGTATTTGTTTCTGCTCAATCAACTGTGCCTTAAACTCTTTAAAAAACTGAAAAACTCTTAAAAACCTTCTCAAGCTGAAATATGCACTATCTTTCTCTGAGCAAGTTAAGAAATAGAGATACCCTCTTTCTACCTTTATAGAACTTCTACTACTGCAGTTCCACAATGAGTTGCCAAACTTTTTATACCAATAAAACTGCAAGCTAAATTTTATTAAGGTCATCCAGAGGCATATTCAGCTTTCATCAGCCAATGGCATTGTTCTTTTTGATTCACTCAGAGAATGATATTCACATGTCATTAAAGGATCAAGAGTAGATATCCATTTATAGTTAAATACCTGCTTAATACATTGTGAATATATCCTCAAGTTTTGGGGCTTTGGGGGAAGACTTCTCAAAAATCAACATCTCTTCACTACAATAACAAAAAGAAATTTTGTTGTGTGAATTATTCAATAGCTAATCAATTTTCAGGCATTCCCATGCCCACATCACTTTTAAAGAAAATTAAATAACATCTGATAAGTTTTTCTTTTAAAATGTTAAAATTCTTTCCAAAACTATGGTGAAAGATAATTATAGGATATAAGCATGAAAGGTAGAGTTGAAGAAACAGCATTGTATTGTATTGGAAAAAGCCTGGCTAGGAGTGTCAGTAGATTAGCCCCGCATTTGCAAATTGAGATTTGGGTGACCTTTCCAAGTTTCAGATTCTTTATATGTAATATGAAGAGGTTAAATTAGATTTTACAGGACAAAAATAAAAGGGGAATGATGGAGTGAAATGACAACAATATCTTGTATTATATAACCCAAATGTACTCTTAAAGAAACATGGAACTTACAATAGTTTAAAATAGTGGAAATATGGAACTTAAAATAGGTTAATAAATTCTTATAAACAGCATCATACTTTAAGTATATCAAGATTTTTGAGTAGGGATATGACAGGGTCATAGCTGTGTTTTATGACCACTTTCTTATTCACTATGTGAAGAATACATGAAGAAGGGAGATCCAGGAAACAGCTAAACGAGGTATGCTTTCTTGAATATAATATAATTATAGATTTATATCACAGAATCTTTCATCAGTAAAATCTGAAAAACACTAAATTGTTAACTACTTCAAACTTTTAAATTTGATTGTCAAAGCCAGTTTGGGGTGAAATGATATGAATTGCTATTTACAAATAAGCTTGTTTCTGTTCTCCATGAGCTGATCTCTGCTGGGTCTTGAATGGGAAATGTTTTATAAAAATGGCTTGAGTTTCTTTTTGTCCCTTATCTGAAATTACAGCATTCATGTCTTTATATTTATTGTACTAATTCCTTTATTTAAGAGCTTAGTTTCCCAAAGGGCCTTTTAGTTGGAACCTTCAGAGTCACACTGTGAAAAACATATTGTTTTGAATTGTTAAATGGCCCATGTGATAATTATTTCATTTGTAATCACTGAGTAGGTAGTCCCTTCACACACAGCTGGGAAACTGCCAAAAGGAAAACAGAATACACTGTCAAACCTGACAAATCAATGAATTTATACTCTACACACAAAAGCTCTTTTTTCACCTCCTTCCTCTGATACCGTATATTCTCAGTCCAGCTAAAATGTTTGTTTTGCCATTTACTTAGTGATTTGTTATGACAAAAAAAAAAGTGAGCAATGATAAATAATGGTAAATAATAAAATAATGCTTTTTTTATATTTTTTTATTTACTTATTTTAAATCCTGCAGGACCTGAGTAATGCAACTTTCCAGACTTATGCAAATTCTTAATTTTTTCTCAACTCCTAAAAATAATTAAGCAATAAGCATTTACCAAAACTCTACTTAGGCAAAGCCATGTGTGCTGATATAAATGGGAAAGATATGAAGGTAAATGAAATATGGTTCCTGCCTTCATGGAGTATAGACTATTTTGTCTGTACTGATATTGTCAAGCAGCTGGAGATAGAAATTTAAGAAGAAGGGAGAAGGGGGTACATTATATTCCTATTCAGGCTACATTATACTTGTATTCCTATTTGAGTAGCTAAATCCTTTTTTTTTTAACACCACATTTCTGATTCCATGAAAGAGGGGGCATCCCAGCTCACACATTTGTGAAGAGAGATTTTTCAAAAGAAAGAACTAACTAGTCTTCTTGCTCTTTATGAAATTTGACTACAGGCTCCTTAATTAAGGTCAAAGATATAGTTATTTTCATCTTTCTCTTCCCTCTCTGTCCAGCAGGATACCTTGCTCAGAAGACAGCATGAGTAAATGTTTGTTGAACTGAAGGAAACTGTGGCCATTGAAAAAGGAACTTGGACTAACCCTTGTAACATCAATATATTTTTGTTTTGGGGATATGTCATCAATTCCCATATATTTTGAGTTCCCCAGCATTTAACACAGTATCTGGATCATAAGCACTCAATATCAATGTTGGTTGACTTAGACTTACTCAGCACAAGAAAGCTAAGAACACCAGAAGAGAATTATGACTATGACAAAGGGATGCTTATTATTTTTAAAGACACTGATATTTGTCATTTCCATATAATTGACTATAGGTTAACAAATTTAATGGTTTTTCTCATTTAGTTTTTCTACAAGAACTGTGTATTGTTTGCATTAGGGCAGGAGGTCATTGCTATAGGCTAATTATATCTAGGGGGAAGCCCAGAAATCATTACTGTATGTAAGAATTTGTTTCCACCATGAATTTTCCCACTTAAAATATTCTGAAATCTTATATGACCTAAGACAAAAAATAACAGAACAAGATTTGGGGTTAAGTTATGGAGATGAGGACACAATGCATAGGCATAAGAATTTAAATCTAATAGACTTAAGACTATTCATACTCATTTGACCCAGAAGCCATCTAGAACAATAGAAATCTTGTTCAGCCATTTTTTGGTCATGTCTAAGTCTTTGTGATTCTATTTGGAGTTTTCTTGGCAAAGATACCAGAGTAGTTGGCTATTTCCTTCTCCAGCTCATTTTACAGATGAAAAAATTGAAGCAAACAGGGTTAAGTGACTTCCCAAGGTCACACAATCAGTAAGTTATTTAGGGCAAGATTTGATCTCATGAAAATGAGTCTTCCTGACTCCAGATTCATCACTCTATTTAAACTGTCACCTAGTCATCCTAATAGAATGTTAGAATTTCATAGCCCCAGTGTAGGAAGCATCATTAAAAAAAAAGTCTAACTCTTAACTTGTGGCAATAGAGGAAATAGATGAGAGTAAAGAGCTTAACCATGTTTACATACCTGGTAAGTGACAAGGCTGGGACTACAATCTGGGGAGTCTTCTGACACAAAATAGGATATTTTTCATAATATAAATGAAGGGGGAAATACTTTACTGTGACACCTCCCTCCAAATCCCTCAGTTATTACTATATTCTGAAATCAGTAATGGCTTTGTTAACAATTGTAAGCATTCTGGGGCTCTTTATGCACTGCTGCCTGATAGCATTGATGACTTGCAGTTGCCCTTGGAAAGAAAGAGCCCTGGTTTCTATTGACAGAAGTGATGTTGACTCTTTGTTTGCTTGCATGTTTTTGATTACACATGCAAACTAATTTTTAATATTTTTTAAATGGCATGATAAACACCTGAAAAATCATTCCTCTTTGGGAACAATATTATTTTTTCCATTCAATTATAGGAGTTGGACAAAAATACTGGCATCTGGTATCTCAGAATTAGAAAATACTTTAGATATTAATTCTTATTGGAGTAAAAATCTCAAACTGAGATCTGTTGAAGATCTTAGCTTAAAAAGGCTAAGGACTCTCATTTCATCCAGGATCCACTCCAATCATCTTGATCCATATCTGGCCACTGGACCCAGATGGCTTCAGAGGAGAAAGTGAGACAGGTGACCTTGCTTAGCCCTCCCTCACTTAAATCCAATTCACTTACATGGCATGGCGTTATCTCCATGATGTCATTGCCTAGCCTTAAATCCACTCACTTAAATCCAATTCACTTACATGACATGGTGTTACCTCCATGATGTCATTTCTTCTTCTTCTTCTTTTTTTAAATTTTATTTTATAATAACTTTATATTGACAGAGTCCATGCCAGGGTAATTTTTTTTACAACATTATCCCTTGCACTCGCTTCTGTTCTGATTTTTCCCCTCCCCCCACCCCTTCCCCTAGATAGCAAGCAGTCCTATATATGTTAAATATGTTGCAGTATATCCTAGATACAATATATGTTTGCAGAACCAAACAGTTCTCTTGTTGCACAGGGAGAATTGGATTCAGAAGGTAAAAATAACCCGGGAAGAAAAACAAAAATGCAAATAGTTCACATTCGTTTCCCAATGTTCTTTCTTTGAGTGTAGCTGCTTCTGTCCATCATTTATGAATTGAAACTCAGGTCTCTTTGTCAAAGAAATCCACTTCCATCAGAATACATCCTCATACAATATCGTTGTCGAAGTGTATAATGATCTCCTGGTTCTGCTCATTTCACTTAGCATCAGTTCATGTAAGTCTCTCCAAGCCTCTCTGTATTCATCCTGCTGGTCATTTCTTACAGAACAATAATATTCCATAACATTCATATACCACAATTTACTCAGCCATTCTCCAATTGATGGGCTTCCATTCAATTTCCAGTTTCTAACCACTACAAACAGGGCTGCCACAAACATTTTGGCACATACAGGTCCCTTTCCCTTCTTTAGTATCTCTTTGGGGTATAAGCCCAGTAGTAGCACTGCTGGATCAAGCACAGTTTGATAACTTTTTACCTCCATGATGTCATTGTCCTCTTTGAGAACAAAGGATAAACAATAATAACAAGGAATCTCCAATATGTGATGAGTTAAAGGAATTGGGGATGTTTAGGCTAAAACAGAAAAGACAGTCAGAGAAGAGTATGATAACTGGGTAGAGTATCTAAAAGATTGTCATGTGGAAGAATTATTGTACTTCTTTTGCTTGGCATAAAAGGAGTACAACAAGGAGCACTGATCAGGAGATGCAGAGAAGCAGATTTTGACTAACTGTAAGGAAGAAAAAATATTTCTAATAATGTGAGACAACTAAAAATTGAAGGTAGTGACTTTCTTACATTTGGAATTTTTCAAATACAGATATGGATTGATATCTAAGGTTCTTTCCAATTCTGAATCCTATGATGAAGGCTAAGACTGCCAGTTAAATTAGCATAAGAAAGTTAGGACAAACACATCCATGTAAGGCCAGATGCTGAAATGGCAATTACTATCCAAGATATAGAGGTGTTTTTTTCTCACATCATTAAAACTGAATAGAAAAAAAATATATATCCATCAGAATGCTGAGAAATAACACACTTCACTTTGCCAGTACAGTGATGACTGTGATATTTAGCTAAATGAGAAAAGGATGAATCTCACCCTTATAATCAAAATAGCATAGACGCAGATGGCTAGAACTGGAAGTGACCTTTGAGACCACCGAGCTCAATTCAAGAGAGTTTGAGAAGTATCACTACTCAGTAGAATTAAAAAGCATTGATTTGGAGTTTGAGGACCCAGATTCAGATGCCAATTCTCCCACTTTTTAAATCTGTGACCTCTAACCTCTTTGGGTCACAGTTTCCTTGTAAGATGAGCAAGGTTGAAGATGATCTTCAAGGTCTCCTATATTTTTAAATCTATAATTCCATGATCTTTCACTTCAAAGACAAAGAAACTGAGAAACTGACTTGCTCAAAATATATCACCAAGATTCAAGTTTTACAAAGGAGTTTGTATAAGGACTTTGATGGATTTATAAGGAAGCCATCAGAAAGCAAAACCACATGCATAGGAAATTTGATGAGGTCCTCACAAAGATTCAAGGAGTTATATTAGCCCTTCTATGCTATGCAGTTTAAGCTTGAAGTCATGATTCTTATTCTCTGTATGTACAATTGGGAGGGTGTGCATATGTTCAGCATAGTATCTTATAATAACTATTTTTATTATACCACTTAGTTTCTAAAAGTCAATACACACACAAAGTAGGGGTTCAGTAAAACTGAAAGAAATATGATTGCAGAGGATATCAATTTTTATTCATTTATGCTACAACTATTTGCTTGAAACTGGAAGTTTTGTTAAGATGCCTACTCTGTTCCCATAAGCAAAATATTCCAATTATTCTTCTGTCATTGCAAAAAAAGGAAAATTTTATGAGAAAGTTAGTGTTACAAGCATAAGAAGTTTGAGGTGGGAATTAAATATGGAATTTTGGGGTCCAGGGCTTTCGGGGATTTTATGTAGAGTGAAGAGGATCTTTATGTAAACACATTTTCCTGGGAATAATGTATTTGAATTTAAATCTTCAATCCCATCCTCATCTATTGTCACTTAAACTTCCACCCTTGGCTGTGGTTTTAAAGTGTTATAAATGGTGGACCTGTAGGAAATTCTTTAGAAAGGTAGGCAAAGAAGTTATTATCTTTCAAAACATTGGCCCTCTTCCCCTCTATGGGGATTGTTATTGCATTATTTCAGTGTTATCAGATCCTTTGTGACCCCTATTAGGGTTTTCTTGGCAGAGATACTTGCCATTTCCT
This sequence comes from Antechinus flavipes, assembly GCF_016432865.1. Lineage (NCBI taxonomy): Eukaryota > Metazoa > Chordata > Mammalia > Dasyuromorphia > Dasyuridae > Antechinus > Antechinus flavipes. Next base: position 242,364,549 of record NC_067398.1, on the reverse strand, counting down.
TCTCCAGCCCATTTTACAGATGAGGAAACTGAGATAAACAGGGTTAAATGACTTGCCCAGGGACACATAAGTAGTATCTGAGACCACATTTGAATTTAGAAAGATGACTCTTCCTAACTTTAGGTCCAGCTCTCTGTGCACTATGGTGCCACCTAGCTGCTCTATTGAGGCTAGATTATTAAATTGGCCACAAACCTGAAAATTCACTGGGCTGATCCAATGTATAAACACTAATGTCAATGATTTTATAAGTTCTACTTGAAATGTGTTCCAAATGCCAAGGGAGAAAAAAAGGGAAATGAGACTTAAATAGTTTTCTAAAAATACATTACTTTTCTCTATATTGATCAGCTCAATTGTCATCTCATCTGTGTAAATGAGTCATTTAAGAGTGAATCTAAGGAGTGTTTATGTGAGATTCAGTAGTGATAGAAAGAACTGACATGGGGAGGGATTACATTAACTTCTCAAAGAATTATGAGTTCCTCAGACTCAAGAAAACTTGATTATGATGGTAAAAGCGTCACTATGTTTTTGATTGTAGCATTTTTTTTCAATTACAAGTTCTTCCTCTTCCCCCTCCCCCCCCCCCCAGCCTCACCCCACCATGTAAGCAGCAAACAAATCCATTGAGGACTGTATTATTTTTCCTATCTATCTAACGCCACCAAAGTATGAACAAATTCTTTATTCCTTTCCAATCTTGTTCATGTTTTAAAAAGTGTAATTGGATTTTTTTTATATTGGTAAACAATTTAAACTTAGCAAATTGAAAATGGCCAGAAGTTATTATGTTTGCAGGACTTATTTGCATGTCTATAATATTGCAGACATTTGAGTGAGGTTTTTAAAGGCAGAATAAATGTTTACTCTAATGAAAAAGTCTTGTGGTCTAAATTTACATGGTAGGTTTCAGCTGTTCTCTTTGACCACATTCTTACTTTTGAAGTTCAGACGTTTCATATTTAAATTACAATGTTTGATAGTTACAGAGTAATGTAACATTTGAGTTGAATATAACCTCACTGGTGGGTTTAGTACTACTGTTTGAGTCTTTGTGTCCCTGTGGACCATAGCATGCCAGTATTATCTATATTTTCTTGCTAAAGATGCTACAATATTTGCCATTTCCTTCTCCAGCAGATTAAGGTAATATGATTTGCTCAAAGTCACATAGCTAGTAAGTATCTGGATTTGAATTACTGAGCTATCTACTTTCAAAATGGAACCTTATTCCTAACTATTTGTTTTATAAATGGAGAAACTGAGTATAATCATAGAATCTTGAAATGCTAACAATCATCTTTAAGAGTTTTTAATTGGGGATCCCTAGATTTAATTTTTTAAAATTGATTAATGTATGTCAGTGTAATTTGATTTCCTTTGTAATCTTAAGTTTTATTTTATGCATTTAAAAACATTATTTTGAGAAGCAGTTCCCAGAATTCAATGGGAAGTCAAAGGCGTCTATGACACAAAAATGATAGGAACCATTGATCAATTAAGTCCAAACCATTTATTTTACAGATGAGGCCCAGAATAGTAATTATATTATTACAAACTCCTTAAAAATAGGAAGAGTGATTCCCTCCTTTTTTCTTCTAAATCTCTAGTGTCTTACACTTGCTAGGCACTTAATAAGATTTTTCTGAATTATGCAAGGCCTTTAATAGAGGTTACATAAAATATCAACTTTTTTTGATCCTTGACTGTAGAGATTACTTCTCAAAATTTAATTACAATTTCTGTAGTTATAGCTTGATTAGAACCACTAGACAAAATCAGTTACAATCCTTCAAGCAAAGAGCCATATTCTAGTTTCAGGTTTCTCCCAACAATAAGGGTTTGAGATGGGGCATGATGCTATCTATCAAATATGTCACAATATCCAAGTATATCTTATTGAAATTTCATTTTCCCTCCAAATGAAGCCTTAGATTTTATAAACTCATGTTTCATAATAAGGTGCACATGCTCTCCTAAAATAAAAGAAAGTAGTTAAATGAGTGTATGTGCATATATATAATACACATTATGTACATTTGCAGCAGCAGAGAGGGGTGGTATTAGTACAGAGTATGAATTTGAATGTACTATTTCAGCAACTCACACTCATCATTACCCTCAAATTTCTTCCCACTTATCTGTCTTTTCTCTCATCCTGGGCAAGAGCTAAATAAGCCTTCCCTTTCTTCCCCAGTACGATTGTCATGATTCTTTGGGAAAATACTTGTTTATTGTTCAAGGCCAGACATAACATTCTTGATCTTCAGCATATCAGTGAAAGAAATTATAATAGCAGATCTGACAAATTATCCTGTTCACATACTTAACTGTTGATAAGAGAATGTGTTGCCTTGTTATAGGTCAAATATTGCGAGAGTTAACCCCACGAGTCTGTCTAAAGTACTTATCTTACACCAAGAATTTCTTATACTGAATATAATTTAAAATAACTAGGCTATCAGCTAAGTCTAAGAAATGTATTATCTAGAGATTGGTCTCATGTAACATGACATCATTACAACAGAAAATATTAATGATTTGAGATATCCACTCACAAATAGAGCAAGCTTGATGATAAACAAAATCTTAATGCAAGAAGTTAACTTGCATCTCAGGTTTTAATGTGCCACTAACAACTTAGAGGACTACAATTGATGGTTTATACTTTATTCAAATAGGACAAATTGGATTAAAAGAAAATAATAGATGAGTAAGATATGCTCTAGGTTGGACATTTAAGTACTGGAAGGGAGGATAGAAGTTTAGAATAAATGAAGAAGAAATAGGAATAATATTATTATGGAGGAAATATATTAAAAGCCACTAAGTTAGAAATGAACAAAGCTAATGCAGTAGAAGTTGAAGAGACAGAGATCTTCAGATATTCTGACATTTGTTAAAGCACACTGAAATTTGCTTATAAACTGTATTCTTTAAAAGGTAGAAGAAATGACAAAGCAAATCTCTATTATGGATATGGATTTGAAGAATAACTTATAGAGAAAGTATAAATGATAAGAAACTGGTTAAAAAGAAACCACTCTATCCATCTTAGAGTTCTTCATATTTGGATAAAAAAGAGATTCATTTGATTCTGGAAGAATGGCTTTTAAAGAATTCCAAATAAAGAATAATTTTAATCCTTCAAAACTCTATAAGGAAAGTTGGCCAACCCAGGTTGGGATCTTCTCAAGAATAAAATGCTGACAAAGAAAAAGCCAGAAGTGATTCCATTAAGGTGGAAAGGAAAAAACTGTCCAAAGAAACCCAAGTGGCAATACCAGGACTAACTCATATTTGTTAAAAGACACATAGAAAAAAGAATAACAGAAGGGCAGATAACTGATGACAGTTATAAATAATGTTAAGTTCCATTTGTCCAATAATGAAGGGAACCAACTACACCCAGTGAAAGAACTTTGGGAAATGAGTGTGAAACATAATATAGCATTTCCACTCCCTCTGTTTTTGTCTGCTTGCATTTTTTATTTCCTTCTCAGGCTAATTTTATCTTATTTCTAAGTCTGATTTTTCTTTACAGCAAAATAACTGTGTGGATATGTATATATACATTATATTTAACATATACTTTAACATTTTAACATGTATTGGTCTACCTACCATCTAGGGGAGGGGGGTGGGGGGAAAGAGAGGAAAAGTTGGAATAGAAGATTTTGCAAGGGTCAATGCTGAAAAATTACCCATCCCATATATCTTGAAAATAAAAAGTTATTAAAAAAAACAAGAATACCAGAGGCTAGCCTTAAGAGCTTAGTCTTAAACCTAAACAAAAAAAGTCTTTTTTTTTTCTTAGCTCTGGTAGGACATGAAGGTCAATGAAGACACAGAATGATTGCTCAAGATAGACAAGACAATGATAACTCAAAATAGAGAAATGAAATCTTATTGTCTTTTTTTACCCTCTACCATGAATGAACTTTAAACTCTAATATATAGAATTAAACTAGATAATAGAGAATTGAGATTTAAGATATGGGAGGTGATAAGAGAAAAACTAGTTGCTCCTAATAAGTTCAAGTTACCAGTTCCAAACAAACTATTTCCTATGGTAGGAAAAAAAAAACCCAATAATATAATTGCTAAACCAGTATTAGTGGTTTTTGAAAAATTCTAAAGAAAAATTAATTTAAAGTATTTTGAATCCCAAAGAAAGGATGAGGTGCTACATGGAGCTATAAGGAATAGCTAACACATTGTAGGAGAAAAGAGAAATCTAAAAAAATATCAGTAGTCCAGAACTAATGTACTTAAAACAAAAATAAATTAAATGATGTTAAGGACGGGTCAGAAAATCTCAAATGCAGGTGTCAGACTGCCTAAGCCAGTGGTGTCAAACTCAAATAAAATAAAGATCCTTGAAAACATATATAAGAATGTCTGGGATCCTCTACTTGATTTAGAAAAACACATTAATATTATCTATGTTTTATCATCTTTTTGCTTTTTTGTTAAATATTTCCCAATTACATTTCAATCTGGTTTGGGTCACACTCAGGAGTGTTATAGCTCACATAGGACACCTTTAATCTAGATAGCATTTCATGTAACAAAGGCTAAAGGGTTCTTAATGGGCTGTAAAAACTCTGGTTTAAAAACCAGAAAAACTAATAAAAAGTTAAGCCTAACTGGTAATGTTATTTTCATTTTAGAATGTCATATTTTATGATGGGCATTGAGAAACCAAAGCATATCCAAAGGAGAGCAAATAAGGTAGGAGGCCTTAGAACATGAAAGGTTCAGTTAAAAGAACTTGGGATTGTTTACCTCAGAAAAGAGAAGACTTGGAGAAACCAACTAGTCCTTCAAGTGTAAGAAGAGCTGTCATTTAAATTCAAGATCAGATGTCCTCAACTTGACCCAGAGGACAGAACTAAGAGAAATAAATGGGAATTCAAAAGAGACAGGTTTCATGCAAAAGCAGAATGGCTCCACTGGGAAGTTTTTTCTAACCACTGGAAATTCTTAAGCAAAAGATGAAGGATGACTTGTTAGAAATGTCCTAAAGGAAATTTTATTTTGGGTAAGGATGGCATTAGATGACCTTTGGAGCCCCTTCCAACTCTAAGGTTCTGTGATTCTAAGTAATAGCTACTAAGATGGCAAAATTGGCAAAAACCAAATTCCCCATACTTTATTATTATTGACACTTGTGTCTGCCATCTCTCCATGCAGCAACTAATCTGCATGTTTATCAGGAAGATAGTTCCAGTAACCTTTTGACATGACAAAGATACAGCTCCTGTATCTCTAATAAAATTTTTCTGATCCTAGTTAAATATAGAGTGGACCTAATGGAGGAAGGACACAAAGGGAGGGAAAAGTTAATATTGCCAGTGGCAGGGGAGAGAGTGCTGTTCTAGCCCTATTAAAAGGAGGGGATCACCTGTTAATAGAAAATACAGATCAAAACTTACTTGGCTTCCAAGGCTAGGGCAATGATGCCAGCAGCCATAGGGGCTGAGGCTGATGTTCCTGTATGGTTGTCAGTGCAACGCTGTCTCAGGTCTGTGGTGATCTGAAAAAGAGGAAAAATGAAACTTTAGGATGCAGTTAGGAAAGCCCCAGAGTGCCAAGGCAAATTGTTTTCTGTGATTACATGTGAGAGAAGAAATAGAACCTTCAACGGGGGAAGAAATGCCATTATAATTGGGGAAGAGAAGAAAAATGGGAAGGGGGAGGAAGGAAAGCTTTGAAAATACTACTTCTTTAGCCTTCATTTGGAAGAAATAGAAGAAATGCTAAGGCCTTGAGCTAAGCTCAAGGGGCTAATACTAAAACAAATGAATAGAATAAAACAAACAAACAACTAGTTTATGGTTTTTGAAAGAATTGTAAATAATTTGCACTCCTGTGAAAAATTGTTTTCAGTCACAAATAAGAAAGATGAAAATCAAAATAATTATCACTTAGCACAGTGTCTGATGCATAGTAAGGGCTTAATGAATACTAGTAGACTGAGTTTCACCTCACACTCAGAAAATTAGCAAAGATGAAAAATAAAGAATGGATATAGTTAAGGTTGTAGGGATTGTAGGAGTACAACCACACTAATGCAGAGTAAGAGGAGCTATGAATTGGTCCAAACATTAAGGAAAGCAAATAGGAATTATGCTTTTTAAAAAGTGACTAACATGAAATTGTCCACATCTCAGTGATCCATTTGCTATATAATCCTAAAGAGATCAAAGACAAAAGAAAGATTCTAACAGAATTTTTGTGGTAGCAAAGAACAAGATACAAAGTAAAGTTGTCATCAATTTATTTGTACATGAATGTCTTCCACCATTACTCTATTGTAAGACATAACAAATTTGAGACACTATGAGGAATGATCTATGTATTGGTTAACTTTACTAAACTAACCTTTTTATTTTTCTTTTCTTAAAAATCTTTCTTACAAAGGACAGATTGCTGAATGGGAAGGAGGGACATATTCAGAAATGAGTTTGATATAAAAATGAGAGATGTCAATAAAAATTTTAAAATAAGAGATAAAATAAGATTTTAAAAAATACTGGTTTTAATCTACTTCTTCAGTAGATCTGAAGGCCAATCCATCTCTAAATAATTATTCATTTGATATGCACCTGTAAGGAGAAGGTTCTGAAAATTGTGCTTAAAAATGGATCATCCATCTGTTGAAATAAAAATAAATACTGAGCTTAGAAATAATTCTATTCACACTCACACATTTTAATCATAATTATATGTATGCAGTAGGATACCTCTATATGTGTGTGTGTGTGTGTGTGTGTGTGTGTGTGTGTGTGTGTGTGTGTGAGAGAGAGAGAGAGAGAGAGAGAGAGAGAGAGAGAGAGAGAGAGAGAATTATTACTAGAATAGAATTCAGTGATTCATGGGAATGAGTATGAACAAAGATCCCCAAAGATTTAAAGGAACAATACAAACAATCTATGAATTAGCTTCTATGCAATACAAACTCATGACATTATTGTGTATACTTGTCATTATGAGTAGATTTGGCACTGCTTTATTTTCCTTGTAAAAATATAGGAACTAGATAATGTCTGACCATTGTGAATCTAGCTCAATGTGAGAATGACTGAACATCATGGCCATCCAATAAGTGTTCAGTAGTTTGTGAGATGAGTTAGTGATCTCATTTTAGTTTCTAGTGGAAATCAGTAATGCAATTGGCTCCTTTCTTGGCCAACACAGCAGAAAGGTGAAGGCGGGTGGCAGAAAAACAATGACCCTTCTCTCTAATCTCTACATGTGGTCCCTCCAAGACAAGCTTGAGGATTAATGGGATTCAGTTTGTAAAATGCACTGAGTTATTCAGAAGAAAAGTACTACATAAATCCCTAATAAACTAGCTGTGGAATTTCTTTTAAGTCCTACTAGAAAAAAATAGGATCTTTCAAAGAACGGGATCCAAAGATGCCAGAACCAGTTGAGAAGACTATGTGCATGAAATTAGTGATTTTTAAAAATTGAAATCATAGGATTCTGTCAGAGCTGGAAGGCACCTTTGAGGTCAGCTAGTTAAACACTCTTATTTTATAGGGATTACCATTAATTTGCAAGACCATTCTTATTGTCATGTATTCTTTCTTTCTTGATTTTTCCTCTTCTCCCTTCCTTCTGCATTATGTAATAAAAAGAAGAAATAATGGGAAGTGGGGAGGATTACCAAAATTTATTGTCTGGACACTAATAACCCAGCCTGCATTATAATCTAATCAAAATTCAAGAGCAAAAGACATTGAAAATACTTGAGAAGAAAGGAAAAAAATAATTATATGTCTTATACTAAGTGTTCATCTAGAGATTAAGTTTGAATGTTTCACCTGAGACAAGATTTAGAAAGCTCAGTCTTTTCAGAATTGATTTTAAAAGAGATGATTCTATCTCATGTGAATTCATTCATTCTAGGCAGCAAAGAAGCACTAGGCATAGAGTTTGTTTTAGAATGCACCAGCAACCAACTTGTTTTATGGTGTTCATATATGTTAATGTCCAGAGAGAGGGTTTGCCTACATTTTTCTTAGTTGACTTTATTCACGCAGATTTGTCTATTTTGCCACGTTGTACAATTTTCCCTGCATAAAAAGACAAGATTTTGCAGGATGTTTTCCCATTAGGCACTCATTCCTCAGCTGTGCAGATGCTCTCAACCCTCAAAAAACACATTTTGAAAAAAACACTATGTAAAGAGTATATGCAGATTTTATGAACATATCAAATAATTACTTGTGGCCATACCAAGATCATGTCTTCTCAAATGCCAAATAATCATTTAGCTTTTCCATCCAACACTCTCATTTTCTGTGCCCATCACATATGTGCCCATATGAGTATATATACAAATTTAGGCAGATCATTTGACAAATGGCTACATTGTCTACTTACCTATTCATCTGTCTATATTTCTGCCTATCTATCTGTTTTTGTATATCTATCTTAAAAATGTTTTTTACATTTTACTCTCTAAAGTAATAATAAATACATGCCTGTCACATACCCAAACCCATCTTCAATTTATTTTTTTTTCTTTCAGCAAGTCTTTCCCAAGGAAACTTGAGCCCATTATTTACTACACTCCCTACCACCACCACCCTCTTTTCCCCCAGGAAGAAAGAGACAAAGAAGATATCCTCATTCCCTTCTCTTCCTGTTTCAAGTGGAAATTCCTGAGGGACTATTTCAAAAGAAAGTTACAGAAGTGTCGAAGATGTTTAGGTGTAAATTACCGGAGAGATCTAAGGCAGGGTTTTCATCATTAAAGAAGCACTGCCTCATCAGAGAACTCTTGGATCTCTCCTTAGAAAGAAGAGACATAATAAGACCACCAAGGAACAAGCAAATTTCAAGAAGAAAAATGACATTCCCAATTCTGGGACCACATGGAGCAACCTCATTAATCACAATACATGCATAGAGAACCTGACGGAGTCACAAAGCATGAGTTAAAAGGATATTTAGCATTCAGCTGTCAGTTGGCCCCATGGAGGCAGGGAACAGGGAGAATCTATGTGCATCACCCAGATGAAGTTATAAAGGAAATTATAATACTGTATTTAAGATGATCCAAAAGTATGTCGGTCTTGATTTCAGGCCTGGCTGCATTTTTTTTTTTTGAGGTGGGGAGCGGGGTGTGAAATGGAATTTTTACCCCTGGACCTCTTAGAAGATCTATGAAAATCCTATTTATGCTCCTCTGAGTGAAATAAACAGGGGATGGCACTAGGCCCCTGATAAAAATTGTCCCAGCCATCTATAGTAGCAGAACCAGATGATTATTCATGGTAAATTCAGCTAAAGATGTAGAAAACTGCTTATTGAATTTGTATTAAACAATTAAATTCCTTTGGAACCTTATTGGGATCAGGTGCAGAGGGTAGGGGAAAGGGTGTCTATTAAGTCTATTTGTCTTTATATGCTTAGAACAGGAGTTCTTAAACTGTAGTTTGTGAACTTGATTAAAATGTTCTAATAATTTAATTTCAACATAATTGATTTCTTTTATAATTCTATGTATTTTAATTTATACATTTAAAGACACTATTTTGAACAAGAGAGCATTGACTTTACCAGAATGTCAAAGGAGTTCATGTCTCTAACACCTCCTCCCCTTTATTCCCCCTCCCCCCCCAAGAAAAAGTTTAAGAACTTTGTTTAAGAAAGAATGAGCAGTTATGGAAAATTCAGATAGGGTTTTCACTAAGAATAACTTTTGAGGTGATTGTTATTACTTTTAAAAGTTGTTTTTTATTTTGTGATTTTTCTCATTTCATTTCTTGAGGCCTTAGCAGTGACTAGAATATTTTTACTTAGTGATTATATTTCCTGACAGTAATTCAGCTGAACTGGCTCATGCACTCAAATGACAAGTATTTCAAACTTTGCTATACTTGCTTTTGTTTCCCTGGTATCGTATGATCACAGCAATTCTCATACTTTGAGCAGCTCACATAGTATCATATTAGCAAGAATAGCAATTGAACACAGGGAAATTTTCTTTTTTAAACAACAGGTAATATTAGAGTCTGCTAACCTGTCTCAATATTAACTATCATTTTTAATTTTTGTTCTTTAAACAATGCCACGAAAAGTTTCAGATACTCTTGTGAGGGCTAATGGTAGAAATGAAAACCTAAATATATTAATGAATAAATTATGTGGTATTGGTTTATTTAGCACAACAGGTTTTTTTTTTTTTAAAGATGGGAGATCATTTCTTTTTTTATGTCCACAGTAGTCAAAGACTTATACAAAAATAGAACTTCTGGTAGAAATTAAACTAACAGCAAGAAAGGAGTGAAGTCTTTACACAGGCAACCCTAACTATGAATGCACTGTCTAAAATGCACCTATGAGTTTCTAAATGGGACTGTGTGAATTTAGCTTGCACAAAAATTGTTTATCACAAATGAATCTCCCATTTTTTCCATATCCAGAATTTGGAAAGATAATTAAATTTTTACTCATTTATATTATTTTAATTAATATGTTTTAATTAATTTTAAAATTAATAAGCTTTTAATTAATATGATTTTGAAGGAGGACATTGCAATATAAGTTTAGCAAATGATTCATACAGAGCATGTTTTATTGATTTGGCTATGAGGATTTCTATATAGCCAACAATTTAATACAAATGCTTTTTTCTCCCTAGACTCTCTCTTCATGTAATAGCTACTCTCTATAATGAAGGAACTTTTAAGTTTCTTGAGGGCATGGACAATGTCCTGGTCTTCTTTTTATTACTTCTAGCCCCTAGTGATAAGCCTTGGACATAGAAAATACTCAATAAATGTAGGTTGAATGAATCAATTACAGGCCCATATTGATCTCTCCTTTCTCTGACTTCTAATGGCACTTTCGGTCTGCCTGACACATTTTGCATTGAATCATACACTGACTTTGTGTTCTGTTTCATAGTGTGTTTTATTTCTGCCAATGAAGTATTTGGTAGAGACATAATAAATACTTGTTAAATTGCATTGTTCAAGAATTGGAGAGCAGGAATACAGCTGACTTTAATTTTTTAATATAATTCTTATTCACTGTAATTATGTGACAATCATCTTTCAACTCATACAAGATCTGACTCATCTCAGTCTCAACTATTTGAACAAGATTCATGTAATTGTTAGATGTACCTACCAAAACAATATGAAAAAAAAGAAGACTCATAAGTGCAAAGGGGGATATTGTGTATGCATGTGAACTCCTATCTCCCACTAGGTTCAAAATATTTATTTACTTTATATGTCACTTTAGAAAGATTATAATGAGGGTGTGTTTTGTTTTTTGAAGGACAGACAACAACTAATTTGAATTGTTTCATTAATGTCTAACTCTTCATGACCCCATTTGGGGTTTTCTTGATACTGGATACTAGAGTAGTTTGCTATTTCTTTCTCCATCTCATCTCATCCTCACAAGGAAACTGAGGCAAACAGGGATGTCTTGACTAGGGTCACATAGATACTAGGTGATTGAGGCTAAATTTGAATTTGGTCCACTATGCTATCTTGCTTTCTAATGCAAGTTGACTCAAATCATATCATCTAAACTGTAATTATGACAAAACACCAAATGATATATCATGCCAGTCATTGAAAATGGATATAGCTGGGCCAGATTGCTATAAACAATAATGAAGAAAATAGCATTTGATAAACAGCCAAAGCAAACGAGAGATATAGAGCTTCTTCAGTAGGTCAAAATAAAAACCAGGGCTTTTCTGGAACAATTTTTCCCATTCCCCTTCTGACTTTTCTCTGGATAATTTGTTTCAAAACCTCCCAATTGTGAAACAAATCTGAATTTCCTGGGTTTTGATATGGGAAGGACTAGGTGACAACTAAAATCCTTTATAGCACTGAATAATAGTAACATTAGTAGTGGTTAATCTTTATATAGTATTTAATATATATCAGACATCATAATAAGTGTTTTAAAATTATTATCTCATTTGATCCTCACAACAAACCTCTGAGGTGGGAGCTATCATCCCCATTTTACAAATAAGAAAACTGTGGTAGTCACAGGTTGAGTTTGCCTACGGTCTTACACCTAATAAATATCTGAGACTGGATTTGAATTGAAGTATTCTGATGATAGGCCCAGTGCTTTCTCTTGTGCATCATGTGATAGATAAAAAAGCTATGACTTTTTTCTCTTTGTATACTCACTATTTAGCACAGCATCTGGCACAGAATGGGTTCTTAATAAATAATTAATCAGTTGAAAGAATTATACATTTTTCTGAATACAACCCAGTCAGCTCCCTTGCTGCTTTAACTCTGGGATCAGTTCACTGTCTATAGGATATGTCTATTCAGGATATGCAAACTCATGGACAAGTTCTATAGAATATTCTTGCCAGTTACATATATCCTGGACATTAGGCATTCTTCATTCACTTGGTTCTGAGTGGAGAGTTAGTTGGAACTCCTGAATGACTATACTTCTCATATAGAAGCAATGAAGCAGGTTTTGATGCAATGTTACCTACAAAGAAGAGCATCTTGCCAGGGAAGGAGGGGGGAAAGAGAGGAATCCATTTGGATTCTAGGCATCTTTCATGCCAATAGAAAGATTTGTACTAAATAATCTTCAAGGAGCTCACATCTCTCACTCTAAGTATATTTGTGCTTATTAAATACAAGAACTCTTTTTTCTCTTTTTAATATGACTAATAGGACTATGGGATTCTATACAGAAAGAGGTTGAGTATACTTTTTTCTGTATGTAATTTATATATTATATTATTATATATTATTATAAATTATACATTTTTCATATAAATTATTTGCATATGATTTCATTGGTAAAAGCAATTACAATCTACAATTCCTAGGGAACTCCAATGAGTTTTGCAATGAACGAAAATCTGCATTTGTTCTGAAATAGTCTTAGTGAGTTGTAGGTTATTTGCCCAAGATAATACAGACAATATGTGCCCAAGGTATGGCTTGTTCCCAGAATTCTTTGACTATTTCTCTGTCTTATATCCCCTAATAGATGACTATTTATTAAGTACCCAATAAATCAAAGTAGGAAGAGATGTTTGGGGGACATAAAGATTAGGTGAGACAGGGGCAGCTGGATGACAGTGGATAGAGCACCAGCCCTGAAGTCAGGAAGGACCTGAGTTCAAATTAAGCCTCAGGCACTTAACACTCACTAGTTGTGTGACCCTTAACTCAATTGTCTCACAAAAAAAAAAAATTAGGTAAAACAATTCCTGCCTTCAAATTGCTTACTATAAAATAGAAGACTTGTTTCAATGTCCCATGGATATGGGTCACATTCACATCACAAATGCACCCCTTGAATGAATAATCATACCAGGAACATTTGGAAAAAAACATATAATATATATAATATATATGAGAGAATGAAATTAATGTATTTGAGAAATAGGACCAAATACAAAAGGAAATAATTCTAGTCTGATGACAATAAATTGATGACTCCACAGGCAGAAAATCTTAAAAAACACATTCTTGTCTCTTTCATTTTTGTCTGCAAACACTCACCAAGCGACCAAAGGCTTTTGGATCAAAGCATCTTGAGAAAAAGATCACTATCTGCCAGTATGAAATTAGATCTCATTTTGAAGCCTAGAAAAGATAAGGGAGAGCTGGAAAATGAAAAGTTGGAGCTAATGCCAGATTCCAATATATTATTTACACAGACACACATGTGCACACACACATGTATACATACATATACATGCATTGCACAACCATGCATATGCATTGCATACAGAGTATGCTTATGAGTATTCACGCATACATATACAGGTGTACACACACATAAATATATGTACACACTATACACACACAGGCACACGTGTGCCTATATCCATGTGTGCATGCAATACATGTGTGTATGCATCCACTATACAACATATATGTGTAGATATGCAAACCTATATACATGACATAACATTAATGCTGTTAGTACAAACAAGAGCTTTGTTATATAGGTAGAATAGGTCACAGTATTCCTCTGAGGTGAGAGGTTAAATGATTTGTCCAAAATCACATAGCTAATAGGTGGCAAAGTTAGAAATCCAAGACAGGTCTTCAACCCCAAGTACTTTTCTCACTATACCATACCATATAGAAACTTTGTTTTTTGACAACATTGATACAAAAGTTACATTGCCTTAAGCAATTATAAGGAACAAGATCAAATAATTTGAATGATGTACTAAAAAAACCACTATTAAAATGGAGTAGGAAATCAGAAAAAAAGTTTAAAAATAAACAGAACATATTGCTAACAGGAAAAATAGATCAGTCAAGATTTACAATGTAGAATCTGAAGATCAAAGGGACAAAGATTTTATGAGCTGGCTAAATATCATTGTTCCATTTTAACTCTTGGACAACCACAAAAAGGATTCATCATTCATTCTCCCAGAGCAGCCTATTGTAGAGTTAAGCATTTCTCTGTGAGGAGAACATCAGATAGTGGCATCCCTGATATTGAATGTGTTGTCAGTAGGGCCTCACCCTAATTGAGAGCTTGGCAGCTGGTAGTTTTCTAAAATTCTCTCTTTGAATTTTCACATCGAGTAAATAAACTCAGAGAAACAAGGTACAAAAGAACAACTATAGCTAGTTGTTCCAAGGAGTTAGGGGATCTGGATTGTAAGTATTGGCTCTACCACTAACTAAATGTGTCATCTTGCATGTCATGTCAGCTTTCTGAGACTTATCAGGGGACTAAATGGGGGGCACATTATTTTTCAAGGTCTTTTTCAGCTCTGTAATTCTTTGAATCTAAGAATAGTTATTACAGGGACATGTAATGACCCCTTTGTACTTTGCTTTATCACCAGGAATGAAGAAAACATACTAGGCACTAAGATAAGGATTCAAAAAAGGAAAATCAGGGAAAACATGTAGAAAAATTACTGGAATGAAAGGTTAAGTCAGAAGGAATCAAAACATCCCACCCAAACAAGGCAACCAAAAATAGCTAAAACTTTGGGAATGGATGGCCAGCATCCCAAGGCATAGAAACTTCACTGAGCTTTTCAAGATAAAAGAAATATATATATATATATGTATATATACATATATATATATATATTTCTTTTAAATATAAATAAATAAGAAAACAGGAAAAAAGGAAAACTAACACTTTTACGTAGTTTTTGGATCACATAACATAGGAAATACTATTCATATACTAAATAAAGGCTAGAAGAAGCATGGAGTAATAGATAGTTAGCTTTAGAGTCAGAAAGACATGGGTACAAGTGCTGCCTTTGAAACAAACTGCCTTGATTACCCCAAAGCAAGCCAGTTAGCTTTGCTGGGACCCCAGGCAACTCTAAAAGTTACACAGAAGATGCTGATCTAAACTGGTAGAAGAAGGACCTTTCCATACCAACAAAATCACAGATCTTCTTTCATCAAAACCCTTATTTAAATAAAAGGATCCAATTATATCTTTTTGTTGTTGTTGTTGTTGTTTGTGGGGAGCTGGATGGGTACTACAATGCTCCACATGGATTTAAATCTGCCCCCAAAAACTTACTAGCTGTGTGGCCCTGATTATGGCACTTTTACCTTAGGTTCCTCATTTGTAAGATGAAAATAATTTTTTTTCTTTATTAAAGTTTTTTATTTTTTAAAACATATGTGTGGACCATTCTTTAACATTAGCCCTTGACAAACCTTGTGTTAAAATTTCCCCTCCTTCCCTCATGTCCACCCCTTGATGGCAAGTAGTCCAATGTATGTTAAACATGGTAGAAACATATGTTAAATTCAATATATGCATACATATTTATACAATTATCATACTGCACAAGAAAAATCAAGTAAGATGAAAATAATAATGTCATCTACTTCTTATGGTTGTTTTAAGGACAGAATGAGATCTTATTTGCAATTCATTTTGTAAAAATTAAAATGCTTTATACTAATCATCATCATTATTAATGAACTGAGATAGTTTATATGTACTTCGAAAGGAGACAATCTTAGTCCAATCCTCCCTTTTACATGTCTGTTATTTGAATGGAGAATAAAATAAAACTTAGCAACATCCTAGTAGGAACTGTTGTTGTTCATTCTTTGGTTTCAAAAAAAAAAAAAAAAAAACAATGACATCATGAATGAATGATGTCTTGACTTGTTCATGAACTAGATTTAAGTAAGGCAGAGTTTCCACAAATTGTCAGTCTCACTCTCTCTTCCATAGTCACTAAAGTCCAATGGCAAGATAAAACTCAAGACAATTGGTGATGGCCCAGGATACAGGAAGACTTTATATTTTCAATATCTGGCCTAATTCTAAGCATTCCATAACCCCTACTTTAGGTTATTGGAACATGGTTATTGGAACAAATTGTTTTCATCCATTTATTCTATCATGGAAAAATTGTCACATGCCTGGGGTAGACATCCCTCTCACTTATCAAGGGTTTGAGGCTTCTTAGTTTTCCTCAACCTGGTTTAACTCATCTGCCAAGATGGTTTACTGGGGTGCAATCACTGCACATGCTACAGCTTTTTGGGACCATAGGGGAGAGTTGAGGAACAGGTAGATGCCAAAGGTAGATGAGCAATCCCTAAAAAAAGGTTCAGTAAGTCCTCAAACTTCAGATGCCAGTTTTTCCTGAACACTTCATGCATTCTAATATGAGTAGGAACATTATAGATATGCATTGATCTTGAGGAAGGATAATTCCACAAGATCCCTTGAAAGGACTGAGGTTTTTGGTGACAGAAAGTATCTTTTCCACATTTTTATTCTTATTTTTGACTTTTAAAATAAGAATCGACCTATAGTTTCTCAAAACATGAAATGCTTTAGAGAATATGATACCTATTTTCCTCCTGCATACCAAACTACTCTACATGTTACCCCTTTTTTTTCCTGGTGTTCATCTACTGGTAAGTTTATTATCAGCCTAAAAAAATAAACATAGGACTTTAAAAACATGTATTTGTCAATGAACATAAATTTTGATATGTCAGTTTAAAAAAATACAACAAACACAGGTGAATGTATTTCAAAATTAATAATCACTGATTTTGTCATGTGCAATGAAAATGGATATTATTTCTTCTCTGTTATATTCTTTAGAGTTAAAGGAATAAGAAAATATTTTTAAGGCTACATAGTCACTAGAACAAGAAAAAGTGAGGTGGGATCTCTTAGAGGCATCTGAATATACATCATGACATTGAGAAGAGAGGATGGTTTTCATTTCAGTTGTCTCACATGGTACCATAAAATAAGTTAGGATGGATTAGGAGAATTTAGTTTGGGGCTTAACCTCTTTCTGTCATTTGCATATTAGTTATATGGGGAAAGTCAACTCCAGTAATATTGGAATGACCTGAAAAAAGAGGAAGGTAACCAGATCCTAGTGAACTCACAGGAAATTGGGGCCCAGAGCCTGACAAGTGACTTTGTCAATTTCCTTCTAAGAAGTGTCAGGTAACATAGCCAGGTTTCCAAACAAAGCGATAAATTATCTCACTAGACAGTTTACAAGCATGTTCCAGGAAAAGATAAAGGATGAAAAGGTGTCAGAATGAAAAATCATCAACTCAGTGTTGGACAGTCGGAAAAGAAGGCTATGTACTGAAGTCTACCAATGCTAAGATTTATAAAAGAGATAAGAAGGCATATTGATGGTTGACTGAAAAAGCACACTTCTACTTCTGAGGTGCTGCTCATTTGGAAAAGCACGTATATCTAGCTTTTGCTTTTAAATAAAACTAAATTAATAGTAGTCAAAATTTATTATTTGGCTTTTTTATAGACTCATAGATAATTAAAGCTGGAATGGACTTCAGCGCCCTTAATGAAAACTTCTTTTTCTTTTTATGTCATGGACTCCATTGGATGACAGGAGAAGCCTTTTTTGAATCATCTTTTTAAATAATTGGAGGAAATATTAAATTTCAACTAGGAGCTAATAAAAATAAAGATGCAATATTTTTTCATCCAAGTTCATAGACCCCATGAAATAGATCCAAAGACTTCTCTAGTATAAGCTCTCTCATTTTATAGTTACAGAAGCCACAGAGAAGAAAAATAATGTTGGTGATAATCATAATAATAGCAGCTAATATTTGTATAGTATTTAAAATTTCACAAATGTTTTTACTTACATTATTTCAGTTGATGGCAGAGAGTAAATATTAGGAGGTATACCTATTGTTATCCCTAGAACATGGGGATGAAAGACAGAGGCCATTTTTGGGGGGGGGTGTTTTGTCTTTGAACAACCAGCACCTAGCATAGTACTTTGCACACAGTGAAAGTTTAACAAATGGCTATTGAATTGAATTTTACAGTGAAGAAAGTGGGAATTCAAAGGAGTGCCTTGCACAAGGTCATGCAGCTAATTAGTAGCAGAGACTAGGATTAGAAGTCAGCACTCCTGATTTCTACCACAATATTTTCTCCACTAAATCCTCTTGATAGAATTCACATTAATCTTGAATCAAGCATTTGTGGAAGGGAACCCAGGACTCCCTGGTCAGATTCAAGTGCCATCTCTGACACCAACTGCCTGTGTCACCTTGGGTAAAGCATTCTATCTCCCCAGGCCTCAGTTTCCTTATGTAAAAAATGATGGCATTGTACCAGCTGGATTCTGGGGTTCTTTCTAGCTCTAGCTATGAGCCTCTGATCCTCTGAGAAATCAAACAAGTAAAAAGACTCAAATACGCAATATTTGCATTTTTTTTTAAAAAGGTAGAAAGCATTCCAGGTAGTTGATTAGTCTTCTAAGTCATAGCTTGTATGCATCAATTTATTCATTCATTACCAGTCAGTTTTCTTTACCTTTATATAATGAGATTAAAAAAAAGACATAAGATTTAAAGACGTACGATTTTCTTGTCGTAGGATTCTCCACTGCTATATGTTGTGGCCAATGTAGATGAACACTCTTCCAGATACCATGGTTTCTTCCCACTTTCAGCAGTACTACTTATTGAGATAGTGTAGATGCTATTGGTGTACCCATCACAGGAGCAGTGGTCTTTACTTCTTCCCCCATTTCCAGATGCCCAGACAAAAACAGAGCCAAGGCCTCTTCGTCCCTGTTTGAAAACAATATTTAATGATTAAACACCTTTGGAGAAAAGCAGGGTGCTAGGTGCTAGATCTAAATTAAAACAAAACTAGTGATGGCAACTTGGGGGCACAGTGGGTAAGTGCTGGGCCTGGGTCAGGAAGACCTGATTTCAATTGTTACCTCAGATATTTATTGGCTAGCAAACTTAACCTCTGCCTCAGTTTTCTCAACTGTAAAATGGAGATAATAACACAACCTACTTTCCAAAGTTGTTGTGAGGATCAAATAGGATATTTTTAAAGTGTCTAACTTTAGAGAGAGAGGCCTTGAAGATTTACAAAATATTTTTGCTACAACAATCCTTTAAGCTAAGTCAGGAAAATACTGATATTCTCCTTTCAAAGAAGAGGAAACTCAGGCTGAGAAGCTGAATGACTTAGAATCATAAGCTCATAAATTTAAACTGGAAGGAATCTTATAGGCTATGAAGCACAAATCCATGATTTTGCAGATGAGTATAATGATTTACAGAAAGGTTAAGTAATTTGCCCAAAGGCTAAATGGCTAGTGCATGTCTGAGGTGGGATTTGATTCTAGGTATCTTAGCGCCAAGTCTATAATATTTTCCAAGATTGCAAAAATCTGATTGCATAAAAAGAATGCACTGCCAATTCTTATCAGGGCTTAAATGACTTTTTCAGAGAATGGTATTTGCTTTCCCAATCTAGAGTATTCCTGACACAATCATCTATCACATAATGTCCCCAGTGGAATGAATCTTGCACAATAATTGTCATTAAATTTTTAATACAACTGTAAGAGATAGGGTAGGATTATTAATCCTATTTCCCTAGGATATCAAAAGAGTAACATCGGATAGGTAAAATTAACCTTGGATTGTAAACCAATAAGTAGTCTAGTTAAGTAAGAACATAGGTCTACTGAGACTCTGGATAATATATGGCCCAGTAAGATGTCTTTTCACCAGGAAACAAAACAAACAAACAAAAACTGCAGTTGGAGTCATTTCTTACTAAATGATTACTCCTCAGAGTTATCAATTATTCCTATAAGAAGCTCATCATTTTGCAAGAGCAAATTATCTCTTGTTCTTATATCTTATCAGTACTTTCTGTCCCTTAGGAACACTCTAACTGGAGAGCAGAAGACAGTTCCTTCCATAATCTCCATCTAAAGAATGCATCAAAGCCAACCAGCTTTTCATTTGCACTCAGCTACGCTCCCCATAATGACTTCCCCCCACCACACACACACACACACACACACACACACACACACAAACACATACATTCCTCCTTTCTCAGCTTCTTTTTTTTAATGTTATCTTCCCTCATTGGAATGAAGAACCTTTTTAGAAAGGGGATGTCTTTCTTTTCAATATTTGTATCCTTATCACTTAGAACAGGGCCTGACTCATAGTAATTGCTTAATAAATGTTTATTTACTGTCAAAGATAAAGATTCAACTATAAAATTACATCTGGGATGACTGTTTTTTTTTTTTTTATTCTTCATTCAAAGGGGACCATGACATCTGGGAGGTGATGCCATAACATGCAAATGAATTAGATTTAAGTGAGGAAGGGTTGTGCCAAGTCACCAGTCTTACTTTCTCCTTCATTGCTTGTAGAGGGTCATAGTCAGTAGAGGAACTCTGGGTGAGGTGTAAGACCCTTCAGCCCAGAGGGAACCTGCTGACAATGTCTGGTTCAGCACCCCATCTTCCCTAAGGGCTCTCAGTCTTCCTGAGAGTCAGGGGGCGGTGACAACCTGTGTTGTAGCTGAAGCAGAATGGAACAGAAGGTGAAAAAATGATACCAGGTGGCAAACTACATACAATAGCAAGTTGTTTATTTGCACAGTGTTGTTTTTGTTACATTACATAAAAGGAAAAGTCCTTGGAATAAACAGACTCCATTTTTCCACCATCCTCTGGAGTCCTGTCTCATCACTTCTCCACTAGGGAGGTGTATTTTAATCACCCTGGTGTGGGGACTCTAGAAGGCAATGGTATGTTTTGTTACCCCCAACTTGGGGGCTCTAGAAAGCAGGACACAACGTTTGGTACCCAAATGTGGAATTCTAGGTTGGATCTATACAAATCAGCTGGACTGACATGATTGGCAAGTTCAGTGGAGAAGTCCCTATGATGCAGAAGGGTAAGTATAGAAATAGGCAAGCGAGAAGAAGCAGTAATGGCTAATTTAATCATTTTCATTTTTCAACCGAAATGAGGCAAATACTAAGAAAAGAGCCTTCTCTGCAAGGGAAGTATGAAACAGGCTTAGTTGGGTTAACAGAGAAGCAAGGTTTGTTGGTAACTCAGAAGCAGATCACTAAGTTCTTAGATGCTCTGGAGTGAATGTCTCAGTGGCTTTGTAAGAAGGAGAATTTGGAGCCAGAGATGAGGAAGTTAATGGGAGAACAACTAACTGAATACAATACAATAAAATTGGTTTTAAGGAATCCTACAAGTTTTAAAACAAGGAAAGATTTTAACTTGGGTGGTCAAACCTGGAAGTATGAAGAGAAAAACAAGCAGAGAGTTGGGTGGAGGATACAGCACAGAGCTAAGGAAGTCTTTTTTAGTATTTTACTGATTTATAATGCTTTTTACTGCTCTGAGAGGTTTGCAGAGTATGGCCAGTTGGGTAAGAAGAGAGTTGAGTATCTTAAGTACCATTACCTGTTGGGCAGAAAAGGAATTAAGTACCTTAAGTATCTTGCCAATGAGCTTGCTTTTTACCTTCAAAGCTCATTTTCAATTCTGCCCACACCTGAGCATGTGCCCTTAGGGTATTTCCCATCTCCTGACCCTCCTCCCACAACTCTGCCTTCATGGGGGTGGACAAGAAATGTGCCTGGGCTCCAGGTTCCCAAGCAAAAACACTTGGGGCATGATGACAACTATTATACCCAAGAGAGTCTTTAAGCAAGCCTTTGGGAGAAGGGGATTGCAATTAGGGAGAATACAGTTGTATGCCACTGGAACTACTGAAATATCCCCTGGAGAGTTAAAACCTGTCCCTGTCCTGCCTATAGATCCCTTGCCTCCATACACAGTTGGCTCAACCATTTCACCTCCTGAGAGTGCTTACAAAACAGTGTCCATCTATACACTGATGTGGGAAACTGGGGAATGTGTAGCTAATATCCCAGTCACTGGCCAAAGATTATAGCAAACACCTATATGTCTGGCATAAGAAGATCAATAGCAGCTGAACTTGGTGCTGCCTCTTTGGGGTGGAGGTTTGGGGATGAAGCAGGGGATTTTGCTCCTTTTTTAGTATTAAAAAAGGATCCTCATCAATCTATGGAGAAGAGACATCTTACAACAGTTAGGAAACAATTAAGTACTTTGGCTTTTTGGGCCCGGCTGCTGTAGAAGGCCTGCCAGCAATCTCACCTGTTCCCATTCAATGGAAAATTAATACATCAGTGTGGGTGGAACGTGTTCTTTAATCAGGGAAAAAATTCAGGGCTACTAATACACACTCCTGAAATGCAATTTGGTGATATTTATGCAGATTTTGACGGCCAACAACAGAATCCAAGATCAAGACACTCCTCCAAAAACAAAAGAAAGGGGGTGCCACAGGTAATCCTAAAGAACTTCTAAATTTAGCTCTTTGTACAATTAACTTCTTGATTTTTGATAAAGATGCACTGGCTCCAGCAGACAGGTTTTATAACCCACCGGAAGGGCAATGTCCAGTGTGAGCAGCTCCACTATCTTTAAATAATCACCAGGTGATGTGGAGAGAAAGTGATGAATGGAAGGGACCAGATAAGTTAACTGCTTGGGAGAGAGGGTTTGCTTATATCTCCACAGATGGAGAAGGAATCAGATGGGTGCCAATGAGCAGTATTTGCCTTGTCCATGGGAGAGAGACAGAAAAAAGAGAAGACCCTAAAGGCAGAGGGGAAGACCCAGGAGGCATCAGGTGGTTCCATTGCCGACTGTGCCCATCACTGAGGGAGCCTAGAAGTTAACACTTTGTGTACACATGAACATCAGAAATAATTCTAAATGAGGCTGGTGCAGGATTTCAAAACCTGCAGGAATCACTGGATTCCCTGAGACATGAAGTGATGACAATAGATTGGTTTTGGACTATCTCTTGGCTGCTGAAGGAGGTTTATGTGTGATTGTGAATCAATAGTTATTTTTTACATCTTCCTTCTGGGACTCATGGAAATCTTTATAGTATTTTTTAAATTCATATTGTTTGCTCTGTTACTACTTGCTTGTATGATATTACAACTTGCCTGTGTGACTCCTCCCATGGTAATGGATTTAACCACTGGTATATACTTGCTTCAATTAAAACAAAAGAAAGGGCGAAATGTAGAGGGTCACACACAGTAGGGGAACTCTGGGTGAGGTATAAGATTCTTCAGCCCAGAGGGAACTTGCTGACAATGTCTCCCCTAAGGGCAATCAGTCTTCCTGAGAAGTCAGGGGGCAGTGACAATCTATGTTGAGATTGAAGCAGAATGATACCAGGTGGAAGAGTGATACCAGATGGCAAACTATGTACAATAGCAAGTCGTTTATGTAGTCCAATGTGCTCAATGTTGTTTTTGTTACATTATATAAAGAGGAAAGTCCTTGGAGTAAACAGACTCCATTTTCCCACCAACCTCAGGAGTCTCACCTCATCACTTCTCCACTAGGAAGGTATATTTTAATCTCCCCGGTGTGGGGGATCTAGAAAGCAATGGTATATTTTGTCACCCTAACTTGGGGGCTCTAGAAAGCAGGACACAAGAAGAGCCATTTAGTATTTAGCTTGTATCTCCAATGTTCCATTAGATAGTTCTACCTCAATGTCCCTTTGGATAATCAAACTCATTATCATAAAATGAATATGTAATTATCCTTCCCCCTAGATTTTTCTTCTTCTGCTCTAGTTCCTTTGATGATACCAGTACCCTCCAAATTATATCAAAATTTCACCTTTGAGTTTTCTCCCTTCTTCACCTCTAAAATTCAATTTGTTGCCATGTCCTATTGATTGTTTCCTCTGTAACACCTCTTCTATTCATTCTCATCTCTCAGCTCTCATTCTTACTGTCACACTAATTCAGCCACCTGCTACCTCTCACCTAGACTACTATAACAGACTTCTGGCTGGTTTCCTTATTTCTGGTTTCTTCACTTTCCAAGCTATCATTCATAGACCTGACAAAATAATCTCCTCAATTCATATGTTATGTCACTTTCCTCTCCCAAACCCTCAGAGATTCTCTATTGTGCACTGGTGAAAGGAACTCTGGGTAAGGAAACCAAAACAGATCTGCAATTATCCTGCCACTTATAGTCTTAGAGTTTTTGGGATGGAGAGAGGTTAAATAATTTGCTAGACTGGCTATAGACAGGTATGTATCAGAGGTGAGATTTAAACCTAGGTTACCTTGAGCTGAGGCTTGTTCTCTAGCCATAATATATGTTCAATAAATGTTTGTTGAAGTGAACTGAATTATTGCTGAGTGTTTCTAAGGATTCTTCTAGAAAAGAAATGACCCAAAACTGTCTCCCCACCCACATCCACCCCCAAACAGTCCTGTCTAAATGAATGAATGGCAAAGAGGAAGAGCTCTATTTCTATGTCTGCTTATTGATGGATAAGCTCTCAGAAACAAACAGGACTGATGCTGAAAAAAAGACAGCTGCCAGACATCTATCAAATTAATCTGAAGCAATTAACAACTCAAAGTCATTTCATCAAGAGGAACAGGAACCCTTTATTAATGTGCAGCATTTGGAGAGACACAGAACTTAAAGGCATGTGGGAAAAAAAACATTAGGATACAACATTGTTTTGAAATTTAGATTTTTTTAAAACTTATGCTTTAAAGGGGTAGAGGAATAAATATATTTTATATAAATTCCATTAAACATAAGAAATTATATATTTTCCAGACTAATCTTAAATCTGAGAGCAATATGATAGAGATGATAGAGTTAAGGTATAATTGAATAGGTAAAGAAAGTACTCTACATGGAAAATATCACATTTTGTCATATACACATGCCATCATTCAAAATTCAAATTTGTAAATATCTAAAAATTATATTCCCTACTTAAAGACTATTTCAAACTAGAAAAACATTCCAATATACAAATATGGAAATAAAATTAAAATTTGTTGTTGATCCAGATTCATCATTTCAACTATGTAAAAAGACTTCATCATTAAAAATGCCTTCCATTTAATCCACATCTTATAGTTTTAGAGAACTTTCTGAGATACTAACATGTCAGGCAACTTATCCACAATAAACATTTTTCAGAAACTGGACTTGAATCCAGGTTTTTATGATTTCAAGGCTGAGTCTCGGTTCATTAGATCCCAATGCTACCTGTCGTCAATTTAATTTTACACAACGTTTGTTTGACTCATTGGACATTTTAAATATTATTCTTATTAATGTATTTTGATGGATTTGCCTTTATCCTCCCTCTATGTACATGTATAGCCTCTCACATTAATCTTGAAGAATCACATGCAAACACACACACACATATACACATACTTTCTTTCTCTCAAAATTACTTAAAAATTGAGGCTGGGCCTAACTTAATATAGATTTGTGGGTTTAAAGACTGTCAGTTTTCTACTTGATGAATCATCAATCTACAGACTCTGAAAAATATTTAATTTGAAAATTAATATAGTTTTTAAAAGAGAAGTCAGAAGAGGGACACCTAGGTGATACAGTAGATAGACCACTGGGCACTGGAGTCAGAAAGACCTGTGTTCAAACCTAGCCTCAGACAATTCCTAGCTGAGTGACACTGAGTAAATTGGTTAACCTCACTTTCCTCCAACAGACAAAAAAAAATGTATCTCAAAATATTTGTATTCTCTCTAACATCTCAAATATTAACTTTTCCCCCACCTCTTTATTAGGAAAGAAATCTCAGTGACTTCCTTAAGGGGCAGGAAAATTTTTTAGGTCAGGTACTAAATCTTATTCACTTTTGAATCCTCATTTCTGAGCCTCACTAAATAAATGTTAGCTTATTATATATTATGTTAAGCTCTATTAAATAAAACAAATAATAAAAATTGAGTTGGTGTCATGATTGGATGAAAGAATGAATGAAAGCAATGACTAATGAAGTGATGTTGCCATGTGTCCATGTTTGTGTCTGTGTCTAATTTTTCTTTTGGTGCATTACAGCAAGACAACTCTTCACATCACTGAAGGATTCTGGACTAGCACAACATTTGCAATGTCTAATCAAATTCAGACCTCCCCAACAAAAAAATCGGTACCCTAATAATCCTCTCATTAGCTTGGAGGGTAGAGTACCTTTCATTATTTCTTAATTCTTTCTGAAGAAATTGACAATCTTCCTCTGCTCTACCATTTATCCTTTTCTCTTTTTCTTTTTTTTTTTAATGTGACAAGCATTTCTGTTTTTTTCATAAGATGTTCCATGCATCTAATAGAAAATGAATGAGGCTGTCTCAAGGGTCAGGATGTTCTTCCAAAATTACCTGCCTTGGGGTGGAACCAACAAGAACTCCTACTCTTTTCCAACTGCAGAATTATGAGGAGAAAATTGCCAATACTTTCAAGACTGGGGAATGTTATGACTAATGCATTTCTAAGATAAATTCAGTTTCTAGCAAGAACACTTTCAAATAGGGAAATTGGGTTTAAGATGACATCTAGACAAAAGTACCAAAGTAATTGTTTCAAAATTTCAAGAGCAGCATATAATGAAAGTGAAATTTATCCCACACATTTTTTGTTAAAAGTTTTACAGAAAACTAAGAAAGAGACCTCAGTGGACTGAAGATAGTCAACCTTTTATATTTGGATATCCCATAATAATATCCATTCAGGTTTTTCAAATAAAAGTTGACAAATAATGAATTCATCCAGCATCTTCCAAAAAAGCATTTCATGTTCTTTTAAATATTCAACTACTTTTCTTCAGGTTGGAGTCGCCTACATCCAAACCTCTTTTTACCATCATCTAAAATGTACACTGTCTCTTTCTATTCATAAATCAATGATTCCAAGCAATCATTACTGTAAACATCACTTATAGATACAAGTGAAGTGTAAAGGGATTTTAAAAGTGAAATGTAAAGGATTTTTAAAAGTGAATTGTAAAGCTTCCTCATCATTCAAATGTGATTTACAAAGACACCAAAAATGAGTTTTTTTTCATGCAGATCTTTATGCTTTTAAGAATAGAATGTTGTAACATGAAAGTTATGAGGTTATGGTGCTTAATAACCCCTATGATTATAATAATAATAATAATCCTTATGAGCTGTAGTGAAGTAGTAAGAACCACTATCTTGAGAAAATAGAATGATAGGGAATGTACATCATAACAAAGGAATAGGAAGGAATCCCAAAAAGTATGACACAAATAATTGAAGACAATATGAGGACATCCCAACTCATATCCAGAATCAGAACTAGAAGTATTTGTCTTTCCATCTGTCTGTATGTCTATTTCCTTTCCTTTCTTTTCTTCATTTCTTTTTTATTTTAAGCTTTCTTTTTTCACTTTTTCTCTCCTTTTTTGCTCTTCTTCATTTCCTCCCTCCTTCCTTTCTTCTTTTAATTCTTTTTTTCCTCCATTAATCTCTTTCTTTTAGTCATTAAATAAACACTTATTAAGTATTTATACTGGCGATTGAAAGAAAAGGAAAAAAAAAACAGTTCTGCTCTCAAAGAATTTACATCCTAATAAGGAGGAGTCAAAATGAAAATAAATAGTTATATACAAAATGTGGGCAGAGTAGATGGAAAGTGACCTTAGAGAGGAGAACACCAGTATCTGTGGCTTTATAGAGAAAGACCTCCTGCAGAAAATATAGTGTGGACTGAAATGGTTTTTTGGTGTTAATTTGATTGGAGGTTAGGGTGCTATAAAAGGGAAAATAGGAATATTTTCATTTAGGGCAAAAAGACATGTTTCAGGGGCAAAGGTAGTGGGTCATAATAGAGAGGACAGTTCCCATTGTTTTTGAGTAGCAAGAGGCATAGTTCAACCATGAACTCTTCACAAGGTGAAGGGGAAGGCTTTAAGTCAGGTAAAAAGAGACCTAAAATAGGGTAGAGAGGACCATTTGATTAATAATATTTATTAAATGTCTATCAAGCTCTTGACACAGTATTAAGCATGGGATATGAAGAAAAAATAAAACAGACTGTGCTCTCAAGACTTACAGTCTTTTGGGGAAGATAGTAAATAAATAGCTATATGGAGAATAAATACAAAATAAGCATAAGGTCATTAAATACAAAATAGTTACTTGGGGGAAAACACTGTGCTTTGTGGGGATTAGGAAATAGATCTTGCAGAAGGTGATAACTAGGGTTATATACCTTTGAAAATTTCACTCAACTACCAACGCTATCTCTTCTCATTTCCACCTTCTGACTTCCTTTGGTTCCTTCAAACCCCAGATAAAATTTAACCTTTTATATGAAACCTTTCCCAATTCCCTTCGATCTAAGGCTTATCCTCTGTGGATTATTTTCAATTTATCATCTCCATAGCTTATTTCTTTTGATTATTTCCAATTTATCCTATCTATAGCTTGTTTGTTTAGAATTGTTTGAATGTTTTCATATGAAGGCATATATTATGTTTTATCTTCCTTTGTATCTTTAGTGCTTAGCACGGTGCACGGCAAATAATGTTTATTAAAATGTTAATTTATTGACTTCTGACTCATTTTCTTCCTAACTAAATTGAAGGGGTCAGACTAGATGGCCTCTGATGTTCTTTGCAATTCCAGATCTATGACTTCAAGGTAAACCTTGAAGGAAAGGTGAAGAGAGAGTACATGTCAGTATTAGAGGATGACCAGTATAAAGAAACAGAAAACTAAGTACCATGTGTTAGAAGTCCATTTAATTAATAGAAAATTCCATTTTCTCAGGATAGTGGTTCTTATTACTTTACTACAGCTCATAAGGATTATAATTATTATTATAATCATAGGGATTATTAAGTAAGGCAAAGGTAGTAATACATATTGAATTTGGACAGATGGAGCAAAATTGGGGTCTTTAAAAACCAAACAGGAACTGGCATTTTTTTCTAAAGTACACTTAACCTGGGATCCATAAAGAACTTAAAAAAAAAACACACAACTTTGTTGTTTAGTTGTTTTTTTCAGTCATCTCTAATTCTTCATGATTCCAGTTGAAATTTTCTTGGCAAGATACTGGAGTGGTTTGCCATTTCCTATTCCTACTCATTTTACAGATGAGGAAACTAAAGCAGAGTTGAATGACCTGTCCTGGGTCACACAGTTAATAAGTTTCTGAGATCATATTTGAACTCAGGTTTTCCTAACTCCAGGCCTCTCATTCAATCCACTGTGCCACCCAACTGCCCTCAAATTTCATAACTCTTTCAATATAATCCTGTTCCTTTGTAATTCTTTATATTTTAATTTATATATTTTAAAATTTTCTTCTGAGAAGGGTCCCAGAGGTTTTACCAGACTGTAAAAGAGTTCATAACAAAAAATTGAGCCCTCCTTTTTTTTAGAGGCAATAGAGAATCATTAGAATTTATGGAGTTGGATGCCTGAGGCTAAGATTACCAAAGGAACAAAGAAGAAAGGGCTCTCACAAGGAGGATATCTCCCTGTGATCTCCCCAGATCTGTACCTTGGTGAAAGCCCTAATTACCTCATGCTAGTTATGGTTGTAACTCCTACTAATGGAATATGAGATGCAATATCTACAAATTTTACCAAAGAGTTCAATCAGGTACTTGAAGATCTAAACCCTAATTTAAGAAGAACTAAAGAACAATCTCAATCTTGAGGCTAATGGGTTATTTGTGAATACCAAGAGATAGAAAATGGAACTTTTTGATTTCTTTTCTATTGTAGATAATGACAGAATAGAGAGAGAACAGATTTGATTAAGAGGAAAGTGAAATCTAAGGTCAGCAACCTGGTATGAAGAGAGCTGCTTCAAATGGTCTTATGTGTCCAGCCCCAAACTCTAGGGTACTGGAAGAATTTGCAGAAAGTTCATGAACTGCTATCAATAGTCTTTCAAAAACTGAGATCAATGGAGGTGGTGGTAAAATGGAGACAGGTACAATTTGTCCTCATTTTTAAATAAAGGAACAAAGAACTACTCTAAATACTACAGATTAGTGAGTTTGATGTCAATACCTGGCTTTGATACAATTTGCAACGTAATATAAAGTGGAAAAACAACATCTTGTAACTGATTCTACTTGTGTGATCCTTGACAAGCTACTTCACATTTTAGATTCTAAGGTGCCTTTTTAGATTTAGAATATATTTTCTATTGTTTCCTAAAATACAACAATGGGTTTTGCAATTCTTGGTTTGTGAATTTAAGAAGATCAACAGAAATTGTTAGGGATAAATATGGATATTGAAATATAAGTCATAACAAAATAACCCAAAGAGTCTTGTTTAGTAGTCAAAGATCAATTTGGAGGAAAATTTCTATGGGTACATCTTGGGGCTCTCTCCCTACTGAACTTTATCAATTCAATTTTAATTTTAATCAATGATTTGTATTAAAAACATGTTCATAAATTTGTGAGTTACTTAAAGCTGGGAGAGATAGTTAAGGAGTGGAATGGCAGAATAAAGATAATTTAAAATCTTAGCAGAATGTCAGAATAATGGAAAGATTAAACTGAATACAGAAATAAATGTAGAGTTTATACTTAGTTTAAAAAATCAACTACACAATTAAAGAATAGGGGTATATGACTTAACAGTATTACAAGCAAAAAAGACTAAAGGTTTTAAATAACTGGACATTACATATATATATATATATCAATATGGGTCATTTTGTACAGGGTATGAAAATAGGTACCAAGTTGCAACTTAGTCATCAGTATGAAGGCTAAAGATACAGGAAGAACCAGGGGGGGGGAGCAGAAAGGGGGGAATCTGTGTTCGTGGGTGTTTTCTTAGTCTTTTTTTTCCCTTTGTTGTGGTTCTTTAGTTGTTTCATTCATATCTGACTCTTGATAATCTCATTTGGGGTTTTCTTGGCAAAGACAAGAATTTACAGACAGAATTTATAGAACTCAAAAAAGAATTCAAAAATCAAATGAGAGACATTGAAGAAAAACTAAAAACTAAAAATAAAAAATAAAGATTATCCAAGAAAAATAAAAAGCTTTTGAAAAAAAAAGTTATCCAACTAAAAAGGAGGTACAGAGTATTAAAGATGAAAATAATTCTTTGAAAATTAAAATTGTTCAAGAGGAAGCC
This sequence comes from Antechinus flavipes, assembly GCF_016432865.1. NCBI lineage: Eukaryota > Metazoa > Chordata > Mammalia > Dasyuromorphia > Dasyuridae > Antechinus > Antechinus flavipes. The sequence continues at coordinate 242,333,190 of NC_067398.1, read as the reverse complement.
AATGAATCTATGAGAGACCAAGAAATAACAAAACAGATTATAAAGAATGAGAAAATAGAACAGAATGTGAAATATCTTATAAGAAAAATGACAGATTTGGAGAACAGATCAAGAAAAAAAACCATAATAATTGGATGGCCAGAATGTTGTGACCAAAAAGAGAATCTTGACACAATAATGCAGGAAATAATCCAAAAAAAAATTGTCCTGGAGTGATAAAACATGAGGGAAAAATAGAAATATAAAAATTCCACCAATCATCACCTCAAAGAGATCTTTGTGGAAAATACACAGGGGTATTTTTTTACCAAATTTCAAAACCCCCAGATCAAAGAGAAAATTTTACAAGAAACAAGGAAAAAATAATTCAAATATGTTGGAGCTACAATTATAATTGTACAAGAATTATCAGCAGTTACAAAAAAAAGACTGCAGGTGTTAGAATCATATTTACAGACAATGAAAAGTACCAAGCCTATAGCCAAAAAATCATACTTAGCAAAATTATCTATAGTTTTGAATGAGAAAAAAATGAACATTTAATAAACTTGATGATTTTTAGGACTTTCTATTAACCAAATCCAAACTTAACAGAAAATTTAACATATTTAAGAATCAATATGAAAGATCAATTTTAAGGAACTTAACATGAACAATTGTTTATTTTTTTACATGGAAAAATGTATACTATATGTTTAAGATTCACAACAACAACAGACTAGCTCAAAAGAAAGATGGGCAGAATTAAATCAAAAATAGTAATCATGTTATATAAATGAAATGCAGAGGAAGAATTGATACAAAGGCATTAGAGGAAGGAGGAGGGCTCATAGTTCTGCAAACCTATTCACATTGAGAATGGGTTCAATAAGTCACACTACATATATATATATATATATATATATGTATATATATATATATACCATGAAGGGTGGTACACACTGAAAAATCTATAAAGAGATAATGGGGGAAGGATAGGTGGATGGGAAAGCAAAAGGTGAGGGAAGAAGACAGGGGGGATCCTTGGGTAGGTGGAGGTTACGTAATAACAATGCAAGTTATGGAGCAGAATTTATTTAAAGAGGCAGCAGGGAGAGGAAGAACATGTGTGCATGTAGAGTGTGTATGGGTATGAGTATGTATGTATGTATATATCTACATATGTATGCATAAATATATTTTTTCTTGGGGGTGATGGGGAGGATGAAAAGGGGGAAAAAAGAATAAAGTGAATGAGATGTGTAGCAGAGAACTAAAGTGTATATACACTTTCTTGATCTGCTAATTTGTTGCTATGTATTTTGAATCCTCCCTGATGTTCTGCTGGACACATGAAAATGTTCTCTTTTCTTTTGCTTTATTTTGTTTTGTATTTCTTTTCTGTTTTTCTTACTTTTTTTTCAAATAAAATAAACTTAAAAAAGAATGATATGTTTTTGCAAGTGAAAAAGGAATATTAGAGGAAAAAAATTGGAAAAAAAATAACTATGGAAGAAAGAATTGAAAAGGAAATTAAAGTTATCTCAAAGGTTAAAAAACTTTGCCCAATAAATATACTTAGATAACTGAGATGTATAAGCAGAAGTTTATGCAAACAAAGGAGGGCTGAGGAGTGGCCAACATTTGAACCTCACCTTAGGAATTAGTCCTAAGAAAAAGCAACTCTTAACTAAGGCTATTAAAAGATATCTTTGTAGAGTTTTTTTTTTTTTTTTTTTTTTTTTTTTTTTTGTTACAAAGGATCAGAATCTGAGTGGATGGACATAAAGGAGGGAATATAAAAGTGATGTAAATGATATTGTACCGTAAGAAATAATGAAGTGGATGGTTTCAGAGCAACCTGGGAAGATCTATTCAAATTGATAGAGAATGAAATGAATGGAATTAGGTGAATAAAGTATACAATGACAACAATATTGTGAAAACAAACCAAACTGAAAGAATTAGGAACTCTGATCAGAATGATGATTAACAACAATTTTGGAGATCTAATGATAAAACATAGTACCCATTCCCTGATAGAAAGGCAAAAGAATCACAGTGCAAGACTGTTTCAATATCAAGTTCCCCCATCTCTGAAATATTCAAGCCAAATTTGAATTATCAATCATTTGTAGGAATATGAGAGGGAAGATTCCCACCATCAAATTAGGGAGTGATAAAATTTAAAATATGCGACCATTTTTTAAATGATGCTATAGTGGAAAAAGCCTTTGACTTGGAGACAAGAAGATCTAAATTCAAATACTATCTCAGAAACTTACTGGTTATGTGACCTTGAGATTACGCTCATCTTTCAGTTTCCCTTTCAGTAAAATGGGTTTAATAATTACAATGATATCATAGAATTGTGCTAATCAGATATATTAACACTACTTATATAGTGATAGGGTAGATTATGTAACTCTATTTGTCTCAGTTTTCTCATCTGTAAAATAAGCAGAAAAAAAATGGCAAGCCACTCCAGTGTTTTTGTAAAAAAACAAAAAAAAAAACAAAAAACAAAAAATAAAAATAAACAAATGGAGGTCACAAAGAGTCATACATGACTAAAATGAATAAACAGTAATTAATAAATGTTGACATCTGAAAAAACTATGCTAGTGTATCTTATCAATTGCTATTTTTTTCTTTTATAATAACTTTTTATTGACAGAACTCATGCCAGGGTAAATTTTTTACAACATTATCCTTTGTGCTCACTTCTGTTCCAATTTTTCCCCTCCCTCCCTCCACCCCCTCCCCTAGATGGCAAGCAGTCCTATATATGTTAAATATGTTGCAGTATATCCTAGATACAATATGTATATGCAGAGCTGAACAATTCTCTTGTTGCACAGGGAGAATTGGATTCAGAAGGTAAAAATAACCCGGGAAGAAAAACAAAAATGCAAACAGTTTACATTCATTTCCCAGTGTTCTTTCTTTGGGTGTAGCTGCTTCTGTCCATCATTGATCAATTGAAACTGAGTTAGGTCTCTTTGTCAAAGAAATCCACTTCCATCAGAATACATTTTCATACAGTGTCGTTGTTGAAGTGTATAATGATCTCCTGGTTCTGCTCATTTCATTCAGCATCAGTTCATGTAAGTCTTTCCAATCCTCTCTGTATTCATCCTGCTGGTCATTTCTTACAGAACAATAATATTCCCTAACATTTATATACCACAATTTATCCAGCCATTCTCCAATTGATGGGCATCCATTCAATTTCCAGTTTCTAGCCACTACAAACGGGGTTGCCACAAACATTTTGGCACATACAGGTCCCTTTCCCTTCTTTAGTATTTCTTTGGGATATAAGCCCAGTTGTAACACTGCTGGATCAAAGGGTATGCACAATTTGATAACTCTTTGGGCACAATTCCAGATTGTTCTCCAGAATAGTTGGATTCATTCACAACTCCACCAACAATGCATCAGTGTCCCAGTTTTCCCACATCCCCTCCAACATTCATCATTATTTTTTCCTGTCATCTTAGCCAATCTGACAGGTGTGTAGTGGTATCTCAGAGTTGTCTTAATTTGCATTTCTCTGATCAATAGTGATTTGGAACACTCTTTCATATGAGTGGTAATAGTTTCAATTACATCATCTGAAAATTGTCTGTTCATATCCTTTGACAATTTATCCAATTGCTATTTTTTTGTCTAATTTCTGCATGTATTGTTTGCTGTACCACCTTCGCCTTAGAGCATGAAACTTAAGCGTAACAGAATCTATTTCAAATTCCAATCATTTACAAATTGTGCAATCTTGAATAAGTGGCTTAAATTTTCTTCCTTTCAGTTTCCTTATCTGTAAAATGAAAGGGTCGGCTTAGATTATCTTTAAGGGTGGTTCCATTTGTAGAGTTATGATTCCATGTCTTTCAAAATGCAAACAATTATTCCACTTTATAACCTTTTGTAAAAACACACATTGTATGATAGATCAGTTTTGTTGTTATTATTCAGTCATTTTTAACCATGTCTGACTCTTCATGACTCCATTTCAGTTATCTTGGCAAAGATACTAGAATGTTTGCCATTTCCTTCTCTGGCTCATTTTACAGTTAAGTGTGGAGTTCTTCTTTTCTAAAACATGATGGTTCTCTCTGGGAGCAGGTTTCTTGGGAAGGTTTTCGAGGCAGCCTTAGTTTCGGTTCAAAGAAATAATCACTTCAAATGCAGCCAGCTGATAAAATCCAAATGTTTATTTTCTCCTTCCTAGTCTTGTCTCTTTCCTTGGGCCTGGTTAGCTTTCTTAGAGGCCTCTCTCCCTCCTTGGTTCCAAGAGTTCTTGCAGCTTGTCTTTTGCCTCTGCTAGCTTCTGTCTCTAGCTCAACTCCGACTCGTGGCTTCTCAATCTCCCAGAGTGCTCTTTGGCCCTGAGAGCTTCTTGCTTATATGCTATACACTGAGTACACATCAATCATTATATCACTGGGAAACCATTATTTGTTCTAGGTTTAAATCAATTCTAAACTAGATTTAAACATTGTCTCTTCAATTCCACTTAGTACCTTGTTTCAAGTTCTGGCCCATAACATCTCCTTGTAGGATCAGATCAATCATACTGAACCATGCTAAATTAGATAATTATTGTCTCTATCAATTCTAATGAGTTAACACTTTGTAAGGATTCCAACAGTTAAGGAAACTGAGGCAAACGGATTTAA